>NC_079425.1:7887978-7912978 GCF_026213295.1 Gadus chalcogrammus | reverse complement strand
AGATTTCGTTCATTACCTCCATTTTTACCGGCTTTAGTGGGGAATTCCATGATGCTATCGTCCTATCGTGCTAAATATCCTCTGCGTCGCATAAAAAGATTAAAAAGTACTGTTCAAATAAAAGCAGAGTAGAGAGAGGGAGCGAGAGGAGGGCAATTGAAAAAAAAAAGGTAATTTCAAGAGAAGGAAGAGGAGGAGGTGAGGCTGAACTTGGTATAAGAGCAGGGAAGTGTGAGGAGAGACGCGGTGGAGTAGCAATGGCGGAAGGAAGTGGAGGAGAAGAGGAGGAAGATGAAGAGGAAGAGGAGGAGGAGGAAGCCCTCCACAGAATGACGGTGATGAGGACCCTGGAGAGGGAGGGGGGAGGGGAGGGGGGGTTGAATGAGCAGAAGGGAAGAGATGAGGAGCAAAGAGTAATAGGAGAGGGGATGTGCGAGTACACAGAGTGTGGTATTGACAGAAGACTTTCCCTGTTAATTGCATATTCCCTGTGATTGCACTGCGCATCGCCGGGCTGCATGACAATCTCTTTCCGTGTCCCTCTCTGTCGTTCTCCCCTCCTGTTCCGTGTCGTCGTCGCCCCCTCCTCCCCCCCCGCTCCTCTCTCTCTCCCCCCCCCCCTCCGCCCCCCCCCTCCGCCCCCCCACTAACTTTGATCCGTTTCCTTAGACAAAGAAAGAGCCATGAACAGTGTGAGAGACAGAGAGAAAAAAGGGCGAGAGCACGGAGGGGGAGAATTAGAAAGAGAAAGAGCGTCACCCAAGATGAATTAAGGTACATGGTGGAGGGATGAGTGAAAGGAGAACGGCGACAGTGTAAAATGAACACTAACACAAACACTAAATGTCTATATGATCAATGGAAATGTAGAGCGAAATTAGAGTGGGCGTTTGGACCAGTGAGCATCCGCCGTGAGAGAGCGGACGGTCCGCGGCACACAGGGTCCGCACGGAGCTTATCCATCAAGGTGGAAAACCCTGGTGCACGGCCCTGTGACCGCGCTCCGACACACTGGTGAAGAGTCTTTGAACACCCCACACCAAGGGCCATCTCGTCCACACCGCCGAGCAGCAACGGAGATCAATATGACAACAAGAGGGGGACAAAAAGTTGGTTGAAAACTAGCCTCCGTCTTATAAATGGAAGAGCACATTTTGCCGTTTTATAAGAGGGGTGAGTTATGGGACTGATGAAGTATGATTGTGCTAAGGGGTTAAAGAAAGTAAAGTGGGTTTGAATTGACCACAGAGTCAATCACAACTCTAACAGGAGTCTGCAGCCAACACTGCTGCTCAATCATTGCTGTGAGAAACAAAATACAGAAAATTGTTGTTCCAAACGACTCCCATTGAAAATCAGACCATGTCACCCGTACCACATTTTCAAAATAAAACACTCAACATTTTTACAGGGGTTTCTGTTTTCCACATAATTACCACGAGAATGGGACTGCTCTCTAGTGAGCATCAGAGACTCTCAACACAAGTAGTCACACACACACGTGTATACACACACACACACACACACACACTTATTTTTATCTTCTTGTGACTGTATGTGAGCACCCAGGTGTATTCTTCCCTATTCAACGTACAGAGACTAACGTACACCATTGTCATACATCATCAGCATGTACAAACAGAGGTTTACACTTCAACAATTCAACAAACCCCATTATAAGGCACATATAAATAGACCAACTCCTCACCAACATGATTAGGCTGGCAGGAAAAGATGCAAAAGCATATACTTTGCGTCATCTGACATGATCAAAACAATATGGGTCTTGCGGGATTACACAACTTCTAAAAAGATGTTATTTAATTAACACTATGTACTTGGTATTACAAAGGGTGCTTTCAAACAGACACACAACGAAATGAAGAATAAAAATATCCCAGTGAAGCGAACAGAGTATTGAAATCAAGTGAGAGATTAAAATGAATGACCTCGTGGTAAAAGTCTTTGAAGCTTAATCAAACAGGACATGACCCGGCAGTAATAGTTATTTGAAAGTATTTGACCCTTATTAAACCGTATCAGACCGGGGTGAGGACATCGGCGCACCTCTCACTCTGTCTCCCTTTCAGTTAATCAGCCGTCTTAAATCTCCCCTCTTCCGACTCACACACACACGCAGACACACACACACACACACACACACACACACATGCACACACACAGACTTGTCTCCAGTAGATCAATTTCAATTCTGTGGTTAGGGAGCAGACCAAAAGACAGCCTTTCATGTGTTCAGTGTTCCTCAGTCTTGCTCCACGCTCCCATCGTCTTATCGATCCCCCTGGAGCTTCCCCATACTATTTCTGTCTCTATCCCTTCGTCCGCTTTCCTCCCTGCACCTCTCTGCTCATCACCTGCCTGTCATCCCCTTCCTCCCTCCTTCCCTCCCTCCCTACCTCCCTCACTCCCTCCCACCATCACTGCCTCCCTCCCTCCCTCCCTCACTCCCTCCCACCATCACTGCCTCCCTCCCTCACTCCCTCCTTCCCTCACTCCCTCCCTCACTCCCTCCCACCATCACTGCCTCCCTCCCTCCCTCCCTCCTTCCCTCACTCCCTCCCTCCCTCCCTCCCTCCCACCATCACTGCCTCCCTCCCTCACTCCCTCCTTCCCTCACTCCCTCCCTCACTCCCTCCCACCATCACTGCCTCCCTCCCTCCCTCCCTCCCTCCTTCCCTCACTGCCTCCCACCATCATTCCCTCCCTCCCTGTATTTCATTCTCTCTGTTTTCATCTCTTCGTCTCATATGTTGTTGTTTTTCTTCCCTTCCTCATCGTCCCCCTTACTTTCCTTCTGGTTTTCAACACGCTGCCCTTCAGACACAGTCTCTAATGACCTTTGCTCCATCTTATCAATTCATCCCTCTGCCTTTCCCTTTAATACCTGTGACCTGTAACTCTATCGATTTCTGTCAAACCTTCTGCAGCTTGTTTGGTGTTGACTTGTGTCTCCATTTCAACTGTCTGTCTTCTCGCCGGGTTATGGTTCAGTTATTCATTTTTTATTGCACCGCTATTTACACTATGGATATATTGCACGGGCTATCAGATTTGTTTTATCCAATCGAGCATATAAATGTCTTGCCCTGAATCTAAATTCTCTACCGCTTTCAAACTCTCTCTCTACTTCTCTCTCTCCATCGCTCTCTGAATAGTCTTCCGCTTGAAAGACAGGGGTGAGGTTTGGGGGGCAGCAGATGTCATACTCCCAGATAGAGAGGCAGGGCTAGGGTTCCAGCACCAAATTAACTTTCTCTGAAAGTGATGAGGCACCCAAATGAAATGTTACCAGTGCAGATGGATCCGCATGGCTCCTTGTTTGAAGTCGCCCTACAAAATTAATAACGGCCGTCTCCAGCTTTGTCTTTGGGAGATAAGGACATGCTGCTGAGAAACAATCTTTAACTATGAAATGCGCTTGTGTATGGGTGTTTGCGTGTTTGTGTGCATGTGTGTGCATGTGTGTCTGTGTCTGTGTCTGTGTATGTGTGCGTGTATGCACGATTGTGTGTGTGCATGTGTGTGTGTGTGTACGTGTCTGTGTGCATGTGTGTATGTCTGTGTGCATCTGTGCGTGTCTGTGTGTGCGGTGTGTGTCAGCGTGTATCTGTGTGCGTGTGTGTGTGTGTGTGTGTGTGTGTGTGTGTGTGTGTGTGTGTGTGTGTGTGTGTGTGTGTGTGTGTGTGTGTGTGTGTGTGTGTGTGTGTGTGTGTGTGTGTGTGTGTGTGTGTGCGTGCGTGCGTGTGTGTGTATGAGATCCAGAGTCAGAGATAGGGAGAAAGTGAGCATTGGAGAGAAGAGACATGCAAAACAAAGATGACTGGCGGTACCATACTGAGCTATGGTTTAGACCCAATGATTTGTTGAGGTAGATGGTGTGTGAGTGTGTGTTTGTGTGTGTGGGTGTTTGTGAGTGTTTGTGTGGGTGGTTGTGTGGCTGGGTGCGTGTGTGACTGCCCAGTAACCATCAAGAGAGGAATGAATTATACCATAGATATTGAATTTGTCTTCCCTCAACACTAGGGCCTATCACACTTTTGCAGGACGTACTCAAGTAAGCCCTGAAAGTGCAAATATTAGATGTTAGAATGGCGATCTCATTGCCAAAGTGTGCTACCAGTGGCATACCTAATTCGATCCCTGACCATGTAAAGTCCGGCTCCTAATGAATTGTGATAGCAGTTTGTACTGCAAGTTCAAAGTCAATCCTATTAGCTGGCCGCAATGATTGATATTCACAAACATTTGATAAAGAAAAAGCATGTACAATTATCATTGGCCACTAGTACAATGTTTAGTAACATGTTAGTCTCTGTAACATGTTTATGAATACTAAAGCTTTTATTTAATTTTGCCAACGAAAACATAATAGACATTTTAAATTGTTGGTAGCAAGTGGCACGTGTTTGTTTCCATTGTCGGGTCCTCATACACGCATAAACGATCCTGCATGGACTTGAAACACAGGTGGTCCTTCATTCAAGATGCACGTGATTACTTTAATTATTTTTTCAACCACTGAACTTAATTAACTAGGCCACACATTGGAATAGATTAACTTCGTCTACATTTCCCAAAGAACAGTTTCAACCGGTATGCAGCAACATTAATTGCGGAAAAAAGCCATCTAAATGAACAAACAGGGGGCTAGATTTAGAGGTCCAAAAATAGCCCCTTAAAGTATTCCTCACAGCATGATGGAACAGTGAACCAGGATAGGCCGCATTATGACATTTAAGGAAATGTCTAACTGAACCTCAAGCTATTCCTCTTTTATTCCCTCTTTTACTAAAGCCGTTGTTTTCTAGAAAGTACAGTCAGAAGTTTAAAGGCCGTTTTCCATTAAATACTTTGTGAAATACTACTTTTTCGTTTGAAGACCATCGAAGCGATTATCCTTGGGGACAATTCCAGTCCATACTGCACACAACCCGAGTGCTACTTCGAGCCAAGTGCTACCAAACATTTTTCTTTCTATATTTGTCCCTTGGTTGATATAATTATGCTCATCTAGACCAATAGTAATGTCACAGACATACGATGAACATCAACCACATACATAGACAAAAAGACACACACACACACACACACACACACACACACACACACACACACACATCTATCATTTTATTTGCATTTGCAAACACCGCACTCCATTGCTGTTAAATATAAAATACATTCAATAGGAGAAGTATTACATGGGAAAGGACTACAGCATACCAGACACCTCAAACATCTTTGATGTGGTGCAGCTTCACCCGATGGGACAGGAATTGTTCCAAATGGACATCAAGCCAAACCCTCTTTTAATTTCTCACCGGGAGACACGAGGCCCATGCTCTCACTCTCTACACTGACAACTGCACAAGCCCGCCACGGAATACCCTCACGCCGCAAGGACGCAGATGGGTAGGTCAAAAGTGGGGTGGGCAGATGCTTCGAGTGGACGGCCCTCAAGAGGCTAGCCGTTGGCTTGTGTTGCGAACAGCCCATCATCCTGATACTGGAGGTCACTGGCCAGATCGTTGAGAGTGTGAGAGACGAACGGAAGACCTCTGCACCAACCACCACTGCGATTTACCTCAAACACAGAACAACAACGAATTTCACCAAATCCCAGCAACCACTTCTTTGCGAGGAAAGCTGTGCTTGCATGCTGTCATTGTTTACCTTCTTCACTGAGATGTGTCAGGTGTCATAAACAGAGCTTCTAGACTGAATCACTTGAAAAGTCCACAGGGACCAAACACTGGGCAATGGGCAATAGGAGAAGGTTTAGAAATGGAGTTTATTTTAGCAGTACACATTACTACCAGTACCTTCCTTTCAGTCTTAAAAGCGTATTTGCAATTTAACAAATAAAGTTATTATCATCACTGGACAAAGCTGTGATTGGAAACTTCTGGATTTTAATGGACCCAGCTGTGTGAGGCCCTTTCAGTCCACTGCAGTGGAGAGTAAGCATTATTTTTAGAAAAATGATTTCCTCCCGTTCAAATCCAAAGCTCAGTAGATGATATAAACCAAAAACTAATCAACACAACTCTTATCAACAAACAAGCTGCGCACGCAGAGCTTTCCTAGGGAGTTTTTATGGTTTATTTGAAAGCGATTGAGGGCTCCTGTGCCCCAGAAAAGGTTCCTGTGCATTATTAAAGATTCCTGTGCACCAGTGAAGGTTTCTCTTAACCAGTGAATGCTACACTGCACCAGTGAATGTTCCACTGCACCAGTGAATGTTCCACTGCACCAGTAAAGGTTCCTATGCACCAGTAAAGGTATATGCACCAGTGAATGTTCCACCGCACCAGTAAAGGTTGCTATGCACCAGCAAATGTTCGACTGCACCAGTAAAGGTTGCTATGGACAGGTGAATGTTTGACTGCACCAGTGAATGTTCCTATACACCAGTAAGGGTTCTTATGCACCAGTGAGGGTTCATGTGGGCCAATCAACATCCTGCGCGCCACGTGATTCCCGGCAAAACGTTAACGATTGGTTATGGCAGATCCAGAGTGGCACTGGGCAGATCCAATAGTTTTAAACTTCAACAGACACCCGCCTTCAAGAGTGAGCAGTGGCGAAGTCACGCCCTTTCCGGTAGAGCCAACGGGACCTATGAGATCGAAAAATATGAACGGATTTCAATGGAGAGAAAGTAATTATTTTCTGGTCCCAGTCTTTATATGCCCCGGATTACACATATGTTGTTTGTGGATTTAAATTATAATTTCTCATTCAAAGAAAACTAAACACTTTCGTGAAGAAGTTTGATAATGTTTGTTTTTCTCCAAGGGGAGGATAAAAGCATCAAAAGAGGTGGAAACCATTACAAGTTGGGGCATGTGGAGAGTTTCAGTTATGCCGATGGGGAGATTGTCGGTCTTGTCCAAAACAGTCGCAGGGAGCGTGACGGCACGAGACATGTAGTCCTCATTGTGTTTTCTCTAGAGCCCTTAACTGAACAATTGCACAATAAACTCTTGCTATGAAAAATTATCATTTAAATCCACAAACAACACATGTGTAATCTGGGGCATATAAAGACTGGGACCAGAAGATAATTACTTTCTCTCCATTTGAAACCCATTCATATTTTTCAAACCCATAGGTACAATGGGCTCTACCTGAAGGGGCGTGACTTTGCCACTATTGAGTAGGTCCAGACTCTCTGTGCAAAATTAAATGAAGTACGATAGTCTGGTAGAACCAGGCTAACCCAGTGGAGGGCATGTTTAAAAAATCACTGTCCCTGGTTAAAGGACGACAAAGGTACAATAGGAAGGAGTGGGGTTGTACCTCTGCAAGACTTGAGAAAGAGGGTGGGGAATGGAGCCGGGCGAGATGGAGGGAGTAACAAAAGAGATTATACATACCAAGTCATATACAGACAGGAAGGAAGAAAGAGACAAACAGGGGGACATTGAGAGAAGGGACTGTGGAAGTAGAGAACTAAGGTAGCTAAATTGACATTGAGGAGGTTAACTTTTTGTCCATACCCAGAAGAGACTTATTACGATGATAAGAGAATCAAAGAAAGTCTGTGAGAGAGAGAGAGAGAGAGAGAGAGAGAGAGAGAGAGAGAGAGAGAGAGAGAGAGAGAGAGAGAGAGAGAGAGAGAGAGAGAGAGAGAGAGAGAGAGAGAGTGAGAGATGAGACATAGATTTTATTAAGAGGCATGGAAGGGAAGACATCAGGGGAAGTGTTTGGCTTCTTTACCTGCGTTGTTAGACAACCTAATTAGGTTATCTGCTAATTAGCTTGTTTTGATTCACCGAGTCACCTTGACCTGGGTTCAGGCTATTGGCAAGTAACTGGAGAAATACACTGTAATGGAGGATCACATCTCCACAGCGCCCCACACACACACACACACACACACACACACACACACACACACACACACACACACACACACACACACACACACACACACACACACACACACACATACAAACACTTGTGACTCACACAAATACATCACTGGGATTAAATATATAAGACAGCTATCAGACAGGCTTGAGTGTATGTATGTGTGTGTGTGTGTGTGTGTGTGTGTGTGTGTGTGTGTGTGTGTGTGTGTGTGTGTGTGTGTGTGTGTGTGTGTGTGTGTGTGTGTGTGTGTGTGTGTGTGTGCGTTTGCTCACACACAAACCCACACACACATTGCTCGTGTCAGCTCGCAGCATATTTTTCTATAGTTTATTTTCTAGATCACGTTCTTCTGCTTTTATATCCTCTCTTTAAAACTCTGACATAGTACCTACAGCATCTTTACAACGTGTTAATCCGATTAACAAATACAAGGAAATATAGCTGTCAATACTCTCTTTGTGACTGCTCTTCACTAGTAAAAAACTCAGTATAATGCTCTTATTTTTCCCATCTGGGATGAGTGAAGAACCTCCTTATCTCATCAGATGTTACCCTATATCTATGCTAATATGTCAGAAATGATGAGGCCCAGCAGATCAGGGGACTACAGTTTAAGAAGGTCCTTTAACAGCCCTCCGAGGTCTCCCTGCCTTAGCGATTTGCGGAGGGTGCCTTTCAGACTCCTGTGGCTTGGAAAAGGTTCACAGGCTGGTCTGCAGGCTCGGTGAGGTGGAGACCAAAGTTGGCATGTATTCAGAGAATTGGGAGAAATTCTTGGCCGTTGCCTTGAATTCAAAATGTGAACTTCTAGCAAAAGGTTGGACGATAAAACCCCCTTACAATTTTGCTTCCATCACAAGAGGCACCATACCTCAAAACAAAATCCATGTTGTCTTCGGCTTATGCTCTTGGATGGTGCTTATGTGATCATACATAATTCAATGGCTGAAATGTATTCTTGTTTGCCAGCATGTTACAGCTTCTGAAAAGTGCCCACGGCCGAACCCTACGTTGTTTTTTTATTGAAGGGGACTGTTTTTAATGGTCGTATTTTCAAAATGCTTACAAGCCTAAGAGATGGCGCATGTTTCCAACAATTGACAAAGGTCAACAATTTTTCTTTTTTTTACTGTTACATAAATGTAGTGGCATACAATAACAAAATGCTATAATGCATTACATTTTACATTCGATAATCCTTTCCTCTTTAGGGAATTCTCCAGTAATGCTGAAAGAAAATAAATAAGGCAACGATTCTCATTTTAACCCACTGTATGTGTTTATGTCGATATGAATGGCTTAACATATGATTTACAAAAATGTGTACAATTGCATAACCCCCTTTAGTCTGGTTTCCTGTCCTACAACACAAGGCAATATGTCCTGTCTCTCCTCCAGACAATTAGCATCCTGAAGGCAGCACCTCACAGATTAGGGCTTCTATCTCCACCTGGATGAATGGCTGTAGGTGGAATACCAATAGACTGCCGTCTGTTGTCTGATGTGTTTGTGGTGTTTCACTAAAGCTGGCTGTTAGAAATGTCTGTCTATCCATACAGTGCTCGGATGAAAGGTTTCAATGGGGGCTGTATAGAACTGGATAAGATACTTTCATGAGCTATTTCTAACCCACTTTTTACATTTATAGCCTTGTTTTATATGTGAACACATTTCCCGTAATCACTGTTTAACTTACCCTCTTTCAAAATGGTGCCCGAAATTTAAGCTCGTGCTATCTTGGTCAAGTAAGCATCGAACATCCATGAGGTGTAACCAAACACCTGATATTAAGACACCATGATTCGAAGTCAAATAGAAACTCAGACCACAGGAATTGGTTATCTGAGGGAAAAAGTAATCGACTCGGTATGGTATAATTAATACCTCATTGGTGTTTGCTGCAGTAGATGCAGAGTAATCCCTGATGGGGTGGAAAGCACTCGTTTGCGATGCGATGTGTGCAATGAAAGGGAGTGCTGCAAAGCAATATTAACAACCAGCCCAAAAGATCAACAAGAAATGAAAAGTGGTCCTCTGCAAACAAGTATTTTATGGTGTGGGGAAATGTCCTGCCAATGATTGTTTGCCAATGGAAATTAAAAAGATAAAACCAAGCTTAATATTGGGGAATATTAAATAGGGTCTCTCTCTCTCTCTCTCTCTCTCTCTCTCTCTCTCTCTCTCTCTCTCTCTCTCTCTCTCTCTCTCTTCTGAAAATAAGTGGACTGTGGGAGGGAGAGTACAAACTAGCCTTAAGATCTCTTGGTTCCACACCAGCCCACGTAAGTTTTTGAGGTCAAGCCATTCACAGGTGTGATTAAGTAATGGATCTTAGTTGTTTTAACTTCAACATTGTTTGGCTATTGAAGGCCATATAAATGGCCTTGAATTGTTTGTGTATGTGTGAGCATGTGTGTGTGAGTGTTCCTCTTGTTATTGTGGTTAATTTCTAGGTTATTGTGACCACTAGATGTCACTCAGGAGTTGCAATTCTTGAATGGTTTGGAAAATCAATGTGCACTGTGTGTGTGTTTGTTTGTGTGTGAGTGCACGCACGGATATGTGCACGTGTGCGTGTGTTTGTCCGTGGGATTTCTTAATAGATTTCCTCAGCATTTGCATCTCATCCCATTTAAAGATGAGTTCAATGATAAACAACTTCAAAGAAGTGCCCATCTTGTTTTTAATGCATGCATAAAAAATAATTCCAAACAAAGAGAGCAGGAAAGATAAACACACAATCAGAGAGAGAGGTGTGTAAATTACAGAACAAAGCCGAACGTAAAAGCGGAAGCCATCTGGTTAGGTATTCTTTGTTACAGCTGTTGGACTCATGCACACACACGCACACACATGCTCTCTTTCTCTCTCAATCACACGCACACCAACACACATGCACGATTGTGCGCGCACACACACACACACACACACACACACACACACACACACACACACACACACACACACACACACACACACACACACACACACACACACACATATATTCTCTCTTGTGGCCTTATTCCCTGCAGGATACTGACTATATTGTAATCTGATTCATTCCAGGAATGTAGTGAGGGATATATGTCACTTTGGGAGTTAATGTAATTGTAAATGAGAGTGAGAGTAAACAGCATCCTGGAGCCAGACTGAGTGTGTACGTGGAATTAGTAGGCAGGTCCCATGCATACCCTATAACCTTGGCAGCACTCTATGTTTTGCATTACTAAGCTTTCTATTTGGATAAGCCACAGATTCAAAAACAAATGGCGTGATACAGACAGTAAGACAGGGTTTCAACAAGATGGAGGACAAGTTGGTGGTCAAGGTATTGATTGATTGGTTGATTGATGGGTTAGCAACAGCTCTTCTTGTATTCCATCTAGGAATGTGCACCGACAACACAAACCCTGTTGTAATATATAATACTCCAAAGGTGTGTCAAAATGTGTTTTGTATCTGTAAGCAAAACGCTGTATGGTTTCTTCAAGGGTGGTTGGACATGTTCCCACCAGACAGGAGTGCGATTTTGCCTCAAGGTAAAATGTGCCAGAGGCAGAGTTTGTATTTGCACCATTTTGTTTTTGGCTAATGATTTGGCTATAATAATTAATTAATAATTCTTTACTTCTTCCTTTGGCCTCAAGTCTTCACAAGGTTTCCCTGAAGCTCATATAATGGGCGGATGTAATTGGTTGGACCTTGGCTCTTCGTGCGGACGCCGGCCGGGAGCTTTGGTGGTGTGTGGGGCAATTGGCCTGCTCACAGCCGCTGTGCCGGGAAAAAGCCAAGGAAACAGGTGTGCCACCGGGGATTACAGGCGGGGCTGTCAGGAGCAGGTACGGTCAGAGGGAGTGCACTGAGTGCGTCCCGATCAGAGATGATATCATAAAATGGTTGACTGACTGGGCAAGGAAATCATTACCACCTAGAACTGATGAGCACAGTGTGTATACAGGTCTTTCTGTTTACACCTAGTTAAAGTAGTACCCTCTCTGTATATACCAATTTAAAGGAGTGCTCTCTGTATAAACCAAGAAGTAGTACGCTCTCTGTATACACCATCAACTACGTGCTGTTGTTACTGTGTTATAATAAATAATACTATTTTATAGTCATAAGTCTGCCGTGTGCGTTTCCAATTGTCTGCTTAAACAGTTGAAACTTTATTAGTTTTTAATACACGACAGCGGTCTTGTCTTATGACATTGCGGATACAATGTTGACCAATGGGTCGGTGACTGTGGTAGGCCTATCTTTAACTGCGGTTTCATGCTGTCACCACAGTTTCAGATACATTGACCCACATTGCCTCCGTCCCACACCCATGTTTATTTGTTATCATCATGATGAAGAGATATAGGTAACACATTTATAAGAAACACTGGGATGTACCTCCTGATTTTGTTAAACACATTCCACCTAAACAACTACAAATGACTACCTCAATTTAAAAACATGTGTTAACTTACATTATCATTATTGTTTTTTCGTTGATTGATCGTTGTTCATCTCTGCATGAGATTGTTGAAGTGCACTGCCTTGATAAAGAGGAAGAATGCAGCCATGTGTTAAACTGTTGAGAGATCGACAGACATAAAAAGCAACAGAGTAGTCAGTAAGAGAGTCAAAAACTAAGCAAAACATCTGACTTCAAGTTGTAGCCTTTCACTCTTTGGGGAATACATTTGCTGATTGGCACACTCTGTTCCTATGTTTAAGGTATTTTGAGAAAAACAGACTTTTGCCAGGCTGCGGTCTGCAAATCCAATAACCATTTGCACTTAGCAGGCTGTGCTTACGCCTTATCTATCCTGAAATGAAAATGAAATGTTTCAATAGAATATTAGTTTGCTCCATTTCTGTCTTCTTTCCTTAAGCCTTGGGACATTTTCTCTGTCACCAAAGCTAAGAATATATATAAAACGGTTTACAATATTAGATCAAATCAGATGCTGCCGGCCCCCTGTTGTTTGCTCAGAAATATTGAATAAAAAGTATCTCACAATAGGCTTCGGGCTGTCGTGACGTAACTGAAAGATTATGTTGTGACTTTAGTCTAATCTATTCCCGTTAGTTTAGTTAGCAGACAGTTTTAGCTAAAGAGGCTCGTGGTGAACTCGACAGGTAGCAGCTAGGCACTGGGTAACCAATCCTGTACCTTCTGACTGGGAGCTGAACACCCTACACACACTACACTATCCTGCTCCCTGCCTGCGTTAATTCCAGGTATTACAGAATGGGACATTTTAACACCTGTAACCTTCACATAATATTACACTTCATACTTGATATGTTGTATCATAACACTGATACATGTACAAAACCATGTGTTGCAAAGACTCTTGTATTACCATAAGCATAACATTGCAGGCCCCGTCATCCTGGATTCCACAGAACGCCAACCGAGTTCAATGCCATGTTCCTGACCCATCAGCCAATCAGCAGCTCTGGTCAACCTTGTCCTCAGAATATAAAGTGCTGCTTACAGCCAATCAGCATCTCTATTCATCCTTGTCCTCTGCCTACAATATAGAGTGGTTCTTACAATGACACAGAGTTCCGTGATACAATGAATTCTCAGTCAAACCCACAACACCCCGCTGCCTTGTGAGAAGCTTGCATCCCATTATCTTCTTGATGATCTGTTGGAGGAAGTAACCCACCAACTAACAAGACGTTCCTTTCGTTTTCACAGTTCCAAGCATGAGTAGGAAGCATGCACATTTTCAAATCTGTTTGTTGTCACTTGTGTATGATTGTGTGTTTGTGTATGCGTGTGTGTGTGTGTGTGTGTGTGTGTGTGTGTGTGTGTGTGTGTGTGTGTGTGTGTGTGTGTGTGTGTGTGTGTGTGTGTGTGTGTGTTTGCATATGTGTGTATGCAATTTTCTGTGATTTTGTATTTTTTTTTTTTTGTATGCAAATATGACACTTCTACTATTTCTTAAGTCAGTTCATTTGTGTCATGTGTATGCGTTTGAATGTGCATCATGCATTTGTTTTGGCAGTGACTGTGTCCTATTGTAGACAGACAGTTGCGTTAAGCAACCAATCAACCCAGCAGGATGTCCAGGTGCTACTGTATGTGCATGCAATAAGTAGACAACAACTCAGCTATGCCTCACTAAAAGCAACCGTTTTTTAAAGGTTATTTATACAAAAGGTGACCTTGGCATGTATGAGGATTTTAATTGAGTAATTGAATTGAAAAGTGTTTTTTAATTCATCATAGAATGTTCATGCTGTACTGCATGAACATAATTCATGATAACATAAATTATGATATACTTTGTATAGAATTTTGTTTTATATGGGATTATTTGTTTTATATGGGAATATATATAATAACACATGTTATTGATAGTTACATACATAACTACACATAGAGAACTTCCGTATGTTACGATGAGTTATTATAACACAATTTATATTACTTATTACAGTGTCTATTATTTAGTTCTTTCATGTGATAGTTCCAACATAAATTTCATGGACACACACACACAAACACATATTCACATGCTGTACTATTAACCCAAGGCATAAACTAGAATGAAGACCTTAACATGCAAACTGGTTGATTTATAATTAGGGGTTACTAGCATGGGAGAAAATAGGGGTAGCCAGCCAAATATGATTCCTTGCTTTTGAACAGAAATGCATTGTCTATGATGGATGTTTTCACTAGTTTTCAGACTAAACACAGATGTCAGTGAAATGAATGTGGATATGCTGAACAGATTGATGGTCCTTCCTCCAAGATCAATACTGTCATGCTGTTCCTTATGACGATTTGTCAAGTAAGTCATCTCTTTCCTATCAATAGCTCAAAGGATCTGGTGGAATAGCAGCTCTATGGTTTTCTCAGTTTTCTGATTGTCATCTTTTGTTTTTAATCCTGCTCACCTGATGTTGGAGGGAGTTGCCATCGCTGTGTTGACCATATGGCATGCTTATTATGGTCTGGCAGAAAGTCCTAATGAGACCACCGCCTGACAAAGACATCTCTATGCACAAAACGTCCACGGTAAACAGAACACACAAACAGCAGTTCACACAGACCCATTCAGAATCAGACATGCTCAAATACACACACAAACAAAAAATTTCACAAGCACACACACAAACAGTCACAAGCACACACACACACACACACACACACACACACACGCACACGCACACAGTGCACACATCATTAAAGGATGGGCACTTTGGTGTGACATCTAGTGGCTGTGAACGACCCCATGTACTGTCTTTCTAAAGCATGCTTTGGAAGCATTGTCTACTACAGGTATATACACTTTTACAAATGTTCCAGGTACATATTAACAGACCATTATGTGCATACATAATATAGTCTGTTGTACTGTGTCTATGGTGCTCTAAATCTAAGTCTACACAATGTATTTTAAATAAAGAGTTATATTCCATGTCCTGAAGGGATGAACACACATTTAAACTAACGGACATTAACACACACACACACACACACACACACACACACACACACACACACACACACACACACACACACACACACACACACACACACACACACACACACACACACACACACACACACACACACACACATCACACATATCACACAGACGCCAAATTAATGTTATTTAGGTGTTGAGGTTGCTAACCTTCATCAAAACATTTTTTATCCCATATGCAGATACATGATATAATCATAAATACATGATATACTCCAGACACGTGGTATAATCCTAGATACATAGTATAATCCTCGACACAAGATCTAATTCTAGACACATGGTATAATCCTTGAAAATGATATAATCCTAGATACATGGTATAATCCTAGACACGTGGAATAACACTAGATACATGGTATAATACCAGACATAAAATCAAATTTTAGACACATGATATAATCCGATATACATGATATAATCCTCGACACATGGTATAATCTTACATACAATGTATTGTATGTAAGATTAAATAGTGGTGTATTCATACATTACATTTTCTACCACTATTGCTTGCTTTTTTGCATTTACAGTCTCTATCTGTCCTAGACAGACACAAAGAAATTGCCACGACAATTGTCATGGAACCCCACAGCATTTACCCACGGTAAATGCTTTGACCTTTACCACAAGGTATGAAGACAAAAATATAAATTGTGTTCAGTCCCTTACTTTGGTTGTAGCTTTGCCATTCAAATTGTGTTTGGATTGTTTTTTACTCAAATGATTTCCTTTGTTTTATATCTTTATATTGATTTACATCAGTTATTTATTGAACAGTCTAGGTGTGTGTGTATGTGGTGCAGGTTCGATGACTGCATGTTTAGAGGACTCTTGTACTCACTTATAACCCCCATAAAGCATGCAATTGATATCTGCACCATCTATCACACACCCTCATGGACACGCACTGCACGCACATACACACACACACACACATGTGTACACTAACACACACACACACACACGCACACACGCACACACGCACACACACACACACACACACACTGTAGTTGTTATCTTCCCATGTCTTGTGTTGGACGTAGTTATGGTTTGCCCCTTGGCCACAAACAATCAGAAGGATGAGGATTCGTTTTCCAGGATCACAAGGCAGTAAGCACAGAGTCGAACGGACCTGGGTCAAGGATTAAAGGTTCTACTCAAGATCAGTCGACTTTGGTGGGAGTCGCTGAATGGAACAAACCACCGGGCATTTGAACATTAAGTGAGGTTTGTATTGTTTTTGGTTGTTTTGGTTAATTAATGTTCCCTAGTATTACTATTGATCATATGTGTTATTTTTAAGATGATCATTTCCTGATGTCCTGTGTGTTTATATGATAGGTAACAAGAGCCATATCATTTGAAGCAAGATGGATGAACGAGCGAAGAAAAGGGAGGCCAGGCACATGTATGTTTACAAATCTTCTACAAGGAAGAGATGTCCTTGTTGTTTTCCCTGAATTTCTGAAGCGTTTTTTAAATGTTTAAATAACAATAACTATTCCTACGTTCTTACACTGCATTGTGTCAAAAAGTTGTACGTGTCAATCTCATTGTGAGTAACTGCTGTACTCAGAAAATGTAAATTATACTCAAAATTAATAGAAAATAGAACCGTGTGTGGTGCAAAAAAATTAACAGAGATATTTTTTGTTATTTAGAGCGAAAGATTCAGCTTGCTAGGCAACCCCCAGCATTAGCATTTATAGTTTATGTCAGAAAATAAAAGCATAGCTTCTTAAATAGGGTTAGAGTTAGTGTTGAATAATCCCATTAGTTATTAGTACTAGTATAGGCACAGTTTAGCTTTTTATTTGCCCAGTCAGTGTCCTCTGTTTTGACTCTCTTTATTGCAGTCTCTGAAACAATCACTGTATTTACATAGTTTATTACTTGAAATACCATAAATACTTACCCATGTCCCACATAATTAGTTTATTTGTATTGCTAGGACTACACCCAGAGATTATAAAAGTGAAAGATTTTTGAATTTGCTTGGCTGTATAAACCAAAGCAAAGCCAGTCTAAAGATCAGCATAATATGTGTGGTTTTGCGGATTCTGTAAACCTCGACTAGGGTTACTTAGTGTAATATAGAATAAACCTAAACATTTGTCCTTTCAAACTGTATCTGTATTGAACCACTTAGGGGCCTCAATATCAATATCTATGTTTTGTATGATGATTGTTGACAGAGCAACTAATCCAGATAGAAGCATGCACCCTAGGATTAATATGCTGATATCACGCCAGCAGTACGTGCACACAGCTTGCTACTAATTCTCTATACAACCTAACCTGCCGCCACTGGTCGTGACGTTGAAGTCAAAGACCAATTCCCAAACTATATGTCTAATTTCCTTATCTTAACACCTTTTTTTATTATGATGATCAGTGGTGACCAATCCGCGTTCATCAGATGTTAACCTGGGTCGCTAAAAGGGGGTTTATGTCCTACATGGCTAGCGCACTAGTGTGTTGAGCCAGCAAGTAGAGCAGCCGTTTTCAAGATTGATGACATGATGACATGCCATGTAATCCAGGTGTTATGTGTTTGTCTGAGAGAGAGAGAGACACTTGGCAAGGTAAAATCCTACAAGGGGAAACAAACCGACTTTGCGTAAGTGTGTGTGTGTGTGTGTGTGTGTGTGTGTGTGTGTGTGTGTGTGTGTGTGTGTGTGTGTGTGTGTGTGTGTGTGTGTGTGAGAGTGTGTTTGTGTGGCTTGCAGCCGTGTATGTTCATTGTATCCATCTGTTTTGGTTCCAGGGATACATGGGATCCATTCCAGTTGAACCCGGTTGGATCTGAGAAGGAGAGCAAGAGGACATGTTTCGAACTGGCCCAGTACTTGGTGGCCATCATAGTGGGCATTGCAGTCCTGGCCAGTGCTGTTATATCCAAGGTATCCATCCATATCCCTATCCATCCACCTATAGCCATCTCCATACGTTCCTATTGCATTTACCCTTCATACAGCACAGCATCACCTCAGTCAGACATTCGATTTTATATTATACACACGGTCTTAGACAGTGGAAAAGCCTGGTTCAATCATTAATTAATCCAGGTGTCATTCACGGATTTGGAGTGCGAGCACAGAAATCCGGCGCTCTACATACATAGCATACACCGGTCTATTCAGAAGCTCAGCATGTGCATAATACATTAAAGAGTGATCCATTAAAGATTCAGATACGTGAACAAACAGCAGGACATAGGGGCGATGGATGTCCACGACCTGTTGCAGCCAACGTCGGCGTTGGCATGGCGACGTTACCGGAGGAATATGTTTGGGCCCATTTTGAGCTTCAGTAAGACTAGCCAGAAGTCAGTGGATGTGTCGATCGGTTATGCAAGCTGTCAATCGGCAGAAAGTAAGGTTCTCTAGCTGAAGGCTAAACTTGTGGGTGCAAAATTCTGTTTTCAGTGTGTGTACTATGGTGATTCTATCAGTCGCAAAAATTCGCGGTCAAAGGACTTTGTGAAAAGGAATGTTTTGAGGTGGTTTTTCCACATGGGCAGGGATGGGGCAAAGCGGAAGTGGAGTGGTAGGCTGTTCCAGAGTGTGGGAGCGTTGGCAGAGAATGCCCTGTCATGATGCAGAGATAAAGGCCAAATCATGACCAGACATGCTGTGTGTGTGATCAGATATAATGATGATTAGTTGGTGGGACTATAACTTAAATAGTTAGTGGTTGGCTAACGTTAGGGTTCAAACTAAATAACATACCCTCTGATAGATACCCCTGTTGAAGTTGTGTGTCAAATGTGATGCAGAATGCAAATGCATAGGGTCACAAATATGTACATGGCAGATGAAATAGTCAGGACAAACTCAAAGCCCTTCCTATAGTATTTCACCAATCAGCATGAAAACTGCTATGTAGCATCGACTTGAACTAACCCAAACGTACTGTTTTTATAGATTGATTAAATTATTTTTAATCTGAAAATGGTTTATTTTTTAAGACTGGCCATGGCAACATAAATACCTAATTTATTTTCAACATCTATACCAAGTTTCACATCTCTAGCATAAACCAGCTCACATGAAATTGACAGAAAGCAGAAAACAAACTTTATAGAGTTACAAGGTCCTTTGTTCTTGGTTAATGTATATACCACCAGACAGCGATAGCCATATGAATGTGTCTGTATACTGTGTGTTTTTGTAGTAGATTAATTCTAAGTGCTAATTGAATGCCTGTAACACAGACTCACATCCAAATAGCAAAGTAGCAAGATGTACAGAAAACCAAAACAACTTGTAGCTTGTAACTTAACATGTTGGGGAGATAACACCCTTCTTATCAATCTCTTTCCACTTTCAACATGACAACATGCAGATTATCGGTAATCTTAGATTGCTTTATTGTCAAGGGTTTGGTCAAAAGGGTAACACGGTTCCACACCTGTTTGTTAAAAATCTCTGTTAAAATCTTTGTTTTTTAATTAATTATCAAGGTGTTTAACAAGTTTACGAGGTACATGGATGACCCTGACCGACTCAAACCCCCACAGTGACAATGACGTAGGCACGTCTCTACCCTTGTTCCATGCATGGAGATCCTTCTTCTCCCATGTCAGTGGAATGTCCTTTGTGTTAACTCAGAGGGTCGTCTTAACAGCAGGCCTACTATTGACTCACTAAGCAGACTTGTATCAATAGTGGCGTACAGAGAATGTTGAATAGATGCATGTAGGAGGTCTAGGCGTCTTGCTATCTAGGAGCACGCCAACAGGTGGATTGCAGGCATCTTGGTTTGACCCTGAGTATCAAGCATCCTTACCACTACACTGTTATGCTGCGCCCCACTTCAGTGATGTCCTCTGCTTGTGCTTTCTATCCCATCAGGGATCTCTCCTGGTACTCACTGTGCTCTCCAGTCCGTACTCACTGCGCAGTGCCCAGGAGCAGCAGTTCTTCATGCTGATGTTGGTGTTCTGCCTGGTGTTCCCCAATGTGCTGGTGTTCATCAAGTCCCTGTGGAGGGTGATGTTCAAGAGCTTTGTGCCGCCAAACTGCAAGAGCCTGGCAATTGTATGCAAAGCTTTTTCTTTGGTTTTAAGAAATTTCATAATGGATCAAATGTATTTTTAATGTGTATATATATTTAGAGTTATAAATGTGTGTGTGTGTGTGTGTGTGTGTGTGTGTGTGTGTGTGTGTGTGTGTGTGTGTGTGTGTGTGTGTGTGTGTGTGTGTGTGTGTGTGTGTGTGTGTGTGTCTACTATAAGTGCTTGTGTCATGTATATAAAATGTTATACGTCTGTAAACAGTGTACGTGTCCTCCAGATCTGCGTTATCGAGTGCCTGGTTTCTCTGGGTACCTCCGTCCTGGCCTTGGTTGTCATGCCACAGTTTGACGTGCTGACCAACCTCTTCATCACTGGAGGAGTGTGCATCATGTCCTCCATACTGCAGATTGTATACAGACTTCAGAAAGAGAAGTGGAAAATTATTTTTCCAATTTGCTCTCTCCTTCTGATAATCACTGGTAACATGTTATTTTGTTTGTCTCTGTCAGCTATAGAACTTGATTAACAATATTTAAGGAAATATTAACCAAGTAAATAACTAACTGCTTTGGTCTAACCTTCGAGTTATTGCTAATAACAACTAGACATTTGCTCCATGCCAACTAACTCCCTAACTAAATAACTAAATATCTACCTGACTAAAATAGCTAGCTAACATACATCAAACTAACAAACTAACTATTGAACTAACTCACTCACTACTTAGCTAACTAACTATCTACCTACTAACTACCTCAACCTATCAAAAACGAAATACCTAGCTGCCTAATCATTTATCTATCGACCTAAATAACTATATATCTATCTACAAATCTAGCTAACTAACTACTTCACCAACCAACTAACACGTTAACTTACCAACTAACAGGTTACTGCCTCCTGGTAGCTGACTACTATGTCCGCGTTTCGTCCTACGTGGACAGGCTGGACAGCGACTGCTTCATCTACATTGTCGTTGGGATCGTCGCTTCAGTCTTGGTCTCCCTCTGTTGGTGGGAAAATTCACTACAAGCTTCGAATACCATGACGGTAGGGTATTTTAGATTTGAAGGAACGCAATCTTTATGTGCACTTATTATCGAATGGATGAATGGATGCATGGATGAATATTGAACTGACCAATTGATGAATGGATGAAGCAATCAATCGTCACTATGGGGATAGTTATTTTCATAACTTATGACCATCTACAATCTCTCTCTCTCTCTCTCTCTCTCTCTCTCTCTCTCTCTCTCTCTCTCTCTCTCTCTCTCTCTCTCTCTCTCTCTCTCTCTCTCTCTCTCTCTCTCTCTCTCTACCCTCACTCTTTCTCCTCTCTTTGCAGGAGAGGTTGGCAGAGTTGGATGGCTACAGAGACTTTGTGTTTGTCGTCACCAGCATACTGAGGATAGTAGTGATAGGTAATCAGCATACACTAATTGCATAATTGGTTATTGGTCAAATTACTGACTGCAATCATGTACCCAAGAATCCTTGTTTTGTGAAATGTATTTCCTAAGCTATCCTCAACTGACCAAATATTATATCATGAGTGTATCATTTGAGCATTCACAAGATGCAATAGATTGCAGTGCATTCATTAAACTGTTTTTTGAACTGGTCTTCTGACGAAATCCTTGAACAGATCCCCCGCAGTCTATGCATTATGTTACATACGCTACTATTGACTCACTTTAGACTATACTCTTTGTAACTGGGATCCCATGTTCTACAGGGGTTGTGTACCTCATTTATCATGTCCTGATTATGGACAACATCGTCTGGGAGAACTACAACCTGAAGCCTGCACAACAAGAAATACTGCAGATAGGACTGGTGTTGTTCTTTTTACAGGTATAGACACCAACACACAGACACGCCTGGACCACTCATCAGACATATAGAATAGTGGGACAAGACCACCAGACCGACACACAGACACACTCGATAACAGACCAGACGTACCGAATAGTCACACAAGACAACCACACAGACACAGAGACAAGACATTTGCATACACACAAGATAACAAGTTATAAACACAGAAAACCCACTAGACAGACACACAGACAAACAGAGAGACAGACAGAAAAGCAGACGGAAAAGAGAATAGACAGGCAGACATGCTGGCCGGTAGGCAGCCGCAGACACACACACACACACACACACACACACACACACACACACACACACACACACACACACACACACACACACACACACACACAGACACACACACACACACACACACACACACACACACACACACACACACACACACACACACACACACACACACACACACACACACACACACACACACACACAAACACATAAATACATACTTACTCTCATAGATACATTTGTGGATTGTATCATACAATGTATAGCACAGCACTTGTAATGTAATGTAATTACCATTCCACTGCAGGCATTCTTCTCGGCTAGCTGCCACTGGTTTGGGGTGGTGGCGTGTAAGATCCATTCTGTCAGGATGAGCTTTGCTCTGCCGGTTAGCTGTACCGGACCTGCAGTGCTGCTCTTGGGGATAATACTGTTCTTGACTCATGCCGACAGTTTGGATGGACACCACAGTTCAAACATCATGGGTGAGTTCATATATGCACCAGAAGTCTGACCTCAGCTCAGTCTGTAAACTTAGGTTTCCCGCATGAGTTTGGGTTTCAGCAGTTTACTGCCTTGTGGGAGAAATGACAATAGTTGTGTCAATTTGATTGAAAGACCTTGGTGTTGTTTTTTAAAGCTGAATGCAGACCTGTACAGGAGCCATTTTAATGTGTTATTTATTCATGCACATCCAGATTTCTGTGACGGCTTGGTTCATCTCAAAAACACCAACACGTCCATCGTGATGTTAGAAATATCAAGAAGTATCTGTCGGACATCCCTCAATAGGTCTGTAGCACTCTGTTTGTGTGTGTGTGTGTGTGTGTGTGTGTGTGTGTGTGTGTGTGTGTGTGTGTGTGTGTGTGTGTGTGTGTGTGTGTGTGTGTGTGTGTGTGTGTGTGTGTGTGTGTGTGTGTGTGTGTGTGTGTGTGTGTGTGTGTGTTTGTGTGTGTGTTGTGCCGGTTTGCATTTGTTTTATTTACAGTTTTGCTATTAATCACCATGCAAAGGAGAAATACCCAAGTCTGTTTTGAAAGGAAAAATCCTGATGGTTTATTTCTGTACTAATTGCTTATGATAAGCAAATAAGAATAAGTAAGGAATAAGTAAACGAGTGAAAACTTCTTCCCAGTTCCTACTTGCAATGGCCTTTCTCCATGCTGGCACTGGAGGGCGTGTGTATGTGGAGTGGCTTCGTTTCATGCACTTACTACGTCTGGAAGATCAAGGTGTGCTCACACACAAACACACTCACACACAAAGGCACATGCACACACACACACACACACACACACACACACACACACACACACACACACACACACACACACACACACACACACACACAAACAAACACACAAAGAGACCCAGACACACACACACACACACACACACACACACACACACACACACACACACACACACACACACACACACACACACACACACACACACACACACACACACAGATACACACACACACACACACACACGAGACATTACAGTTTTTTCCTATCGTTTTAGGCAATTTACCTAAACCATGTTCACATTCCCTAAACACTTCACACAGTGAGCATACCAGTACACCATGTGAACCAAACTGTGGTTACTTGCCCCTATGCTAAGATACAAATGCTGGCAATGACGCCTTCTTCCAAATTTCATGGATACCTGCCCCAGTCAATGTTCACTACCGGCAAAACGCTGTGGAACTACAGCATATTTTACCAATGTTTAGATACTCTGTTCAAAACAGTGAACTTTCTGTTCAAAACCTAACAGTAATTTAGATCACTGTAGATGGAAAGATGCTGCATTTGGACAGACAAATGAAGTTACATGTTTGAATAAGAAAAAATATTTAGTTTATAGTTTATTTATTTTATTTTACAGTAATTTAGATTTTTTTCCCCCTGTGCACCATAGTTCTTGGTGAATTGGCATGGAATTACTTTTTTTACGTAAAAGCAACACTACATACAACGATCTGTACAAAACACAGAGGATAAGTTTTGCAACGCAAAACACCTGGTGGTCATTTCAGCTAAAGACCTACTCAGCTAAAGACCTACTCAGGTGTTTTACATGTAATTTATGCCTCGTTGAAAAAGGGCCTTCTTTGTTTCTGGATCATATATTACGTACTACTTACTGTATGTAATTTGCATTACAAAAACTGAAAATTGTTATTCTCAGTTTCTCATAAAACACTTACAGTATTTACTGTATTTACAATTACAGTACATTTACCACACTCAATTGTGACATCTTTTGTGGGAGGTAAACCGACATATGAACAGTGTCAGCAGATACTTGGCTTGGATTGTCATACTGTAATATTACAAACTTTATTACTGTAGTCCAAAGAAGTGTTTGTCTGTGTTTTTTCTCTTTTTTTCAATGCAACACTACAGGAAATCTATGCCAAACTGGAGGACACAGCAACATTTTATAT
>NC_079425.1:7795478-7877978 GCF_026213295.1 Gadus chalcogrammus | reverse complement strand
TGTAGCCTAATACATCCACAAAACGGAGCAACGGCTATAAACCACTGTATGGCATACAGATGAGTTCTGCTGTGATTAATCGCGGGTTTCCTCCTTGTATGGGTCCTAGGTACGCACTGAGAAGCATGGATCTGGCTGACGTGTGTGACGAACTCGCATTAATGCTAGTGGACACGCTCACAAGAGAGCTCAGCGAGGTCGGTCCAGAAGACGTTCTGACCAACGACCAACTGGAAGGACTACAGCAGGCACTGGCCGAGCAGGTAGCTCCCTCTAGGGCTCAAGCGGGGCTTTACGCAAACAAAGCAGACATTTAGTCAAATTCAAAAATGAATTAATACAAAGTCCATCTTTAAAATTGTAGAATTTGATATATTTTATTGGTGCATTAAAATGGTAATCCTGAAGATTTTCATGCACTATTAAGTCCCACTGACGAAATCTCATGCTTTTGAAGTATTGTGAATGTTAAGAACTTCTTTGGTGACATTGTTTGTGTCTTGGCCAAATGTGTTGCCAAAGTTAACAAAACTTAAATCTTCAAGAAGGCCTTACCTTTCTCTATCTCAGGCTCGTCAAATCCTGAAAACAAATCAAATGGAGGGCCTAGATAAGAAGGTGAAGAGAGCCATTGCGAAGACTCTCACCGCCCCGCAAGTGCAAAAATTGGAAGCGGTAAGGCTCGGTTTTTTGCCTTCTTTTCTGTCCATACGGCAAATAGTTTACCATGATGAGGCGTTCAATATTGATCCTTTCACATAATTCCCTTTTTTTTTTAAGTCAGACTAGGAGGAATAAGTCAAATTTTGATAGGAGGTTGTCTTGGTAATACTAGAAGAGGTAGCCTATGTCTTTCTATGGACGTACAATATGTCAGACACTTTATTTCCACTTTTTCTAAATAGATTAATTTGAAAAAGGTTGTATTTAAACGTTGTAGAATGATACAGTGCTTTTAAAAGCCTATGATACTTGTGAAGGTGAACTTGTTTTGTATCAAAACTGTTCCAAAAAGGTTGGTGTCATGCTAGTTTTGGATTGTTTAAGATATAAAATGACTTGTGTTTTTTTAAAGGATGAGGAAGACTTCTGGGTCAAGCTGATAGAGCGCTACTTGACCCCAATTGTTGAAACGGAAGCACATAAGCAAGAAGTCCTCAGAGAATTAAAATCACTCCGCAATAAGGTTTGTGTTTGTGTGTTTTTGTCTGTGTGTGTGTGTGTGCGTACGTGCGTGCGCGCGTGCGCGCGTGTGCGTGTGTGCGTGTGTGCGTGTGTGTGTGTGTGTGTGTGTGTGTGTGTGCTTGTGACATCGCTTTTCTTTAATAATATTAGCATGATGATTCATTTTAAATATGTTGACTAGATATTTCAAAGAGTTTTTTGAGAAATAAGATATAGGCCTATGTAAAATTACTTTTAGTCGATATAAAACACATGTTAGGTCGACGAGAATAGAGAATTACCATACATACGTAGGCCTACTTACAATTCCTGTCGGAATCAGATCTACAGTTAATCCTCAGATGTCTGACTTTGCCCTCCTGATCTTCTCTATGTCCACATCAGTCCGTCTTCCTGTATTTCATCATCAACGTGCTCTGGGTCGTGGCAACCTTCTTCCTTCAGGCCATCGGCAGTGATACCATCAGCATCAAGATCCCAAAGTACTACCCCAACGGAACAGCGTCTGGAGAGAATCTCAAGGTGTTGCATAGTAGTGTCCTTATTGTCAGATGTGCAGTTGAATATGGTCAATTTGTACATTCTTATGGTATGGCAAGGGTCTTTGTCTTTATGGTGGTAGTTTTAACATCATCTGTATGATACAGCCATTGAATGTTTCTGCTTATTCAACACAATTGGTTGTATTATTGCTAGTAATAATATATAATACCATACTCTACCACCAGGTGGAGCCCCTCAGCTTAATGTTCCTGCTGTCTTTTGCTGTTCTACTTGTTGTCCAGTTCCTAGCCATGTTGTATCACAGGTATACGAACACACACACACACACACACACACACACACACACACACACACACACACACACACACACACACACACACACACACACACACACACACACACACACACACACACACACACACACACACACGTGAGGAACAGTTTTCATCCCTTTTTTCATTACAATGGCAAGAAGAAATCACTGAATTGGGTTTTGGATGGTGTAAGACATAGCAGAGCTTTAAATAGTTGATGGTTGTAATGGGGAACTTGTTTCCTAATCCCCGACCTATTTCCCTCTTTCTAGAATCTACACTCTGATCCATGTGGTGTCCTACCGCAGCAAAGAGAAAGACTACAAGGAGAGAGACTACAACGTTAGTGACACACACACACACACACACACACACACACACACACACACACACACACACACACACACACACACACACACACACACACACACACACACACACACACGTTCATATTTTTTAATTTCCACTACATTGCTCTACTTTTGCAAGCTAACACTTAACAATAAGGATACATGAATTAACAATTACTTAACATTAGTTAATGAAGTAAGTTATTGAGGAATAGTTTATTGATAGTTAACTCATGGTCTATCCCATCATTTCCTAATGGTCTTCATTTGAAATAATAGTGTTCATGTTAACCAAGACAAAGGTGTTCATGTCAGGTATCAATTTATACTTTATATTATATGAACTGTGTATCCCAATTTGTGTGTGTGTGTGTGTGTGTGTGTGTTTAGGAGATAGAGGACGATAATGAAGGGATGAGTTTCCAAAACCCTACTACGACCAATGAAATGATGATCACCAGTGATGACATGTAATATAAGACAACCGTGCGTTCGTTGGATGACCGATCTTCCACATTTTTTGTCACGATGAATAAACGACTGCTTCTTTGTATTTACCCACTTGTTATATTGATTTTTAAAAATGTTCTTGTGTATAGGCTATTTTGGATAGGAAAGATATTCTTAAATTGTGCAGTCTAATAGGCCTCAATGCAGACCCACAAAAGAAAATTTGTTACATTGTTTACATCAAACCAAAACATACAATAAAGTCATATACCGTTAAGTTAAAGGTAAAAAAAACGAGTCAATTAATCAATCATTCCTGTTTGTGTCCGCTTGTTAATAAATGCAGTAGCCTACTTTGGGTTGTATCGTATGCTACTATGTCGAAAAGTGAATTCTTCTCCAATAACACAAGTGATCTGGTGTCTGGTGTTTTAAAATTACAACCGATAATAATTGTATTCCCATATTTGCATCCAAAGTGTAATGTAGCGAATAGCGATATAACAAATAAAACAAAAACACTCAAGCTGTCCAAATGTATGTCTCCGGTTACTGTAAAAAATCTTCCAAAAAAGTTCTGCTGTTGACAAATGTTTGTTGAAACACATTGTTGGAATATACGTTGTTATGATTATGTTTGTTCATTTATTATGAAAAAATGCCACGTCTTCACGATCCCCCAGATGGAGATAGACCCAGAAGCCAAAAGTGAACAAAGGCAGGACCTTTGAGCTCTTTCTGGCTGAGGTTGCCACAAAGCTGGACGAGCAGAATCATTTTAAGCGGCAATTTCTGAGCCTGGAAAAATATCTCGTCAAGCTGAAGCAGACCTGCGAGTATAAGCCATCCCAAAGAAGGGAAAACATGTATCAATTTTGGTTGTGGTGTTGAACCGACATTACCCTCCGTGGCCAGAGGGTGGTGCTATATGTAAAGGAAACCAATAGTTGGATCACCGTTGGCTGTACAGGGATGAGACGAGTATTTAATTTAGTAGAAGTTATATCAATGTAATTATTACAATTTATAATATTTGATCAAAACTTCGAAGAAAGCATGAATTGATGACTAGTAGATATGATTTCAAAACAGGTTTGGCGGTGATTGAGTTAATATAATAAATAATTATATTAATCTGATACAAATTTAGAAAATAATGCTGAAATGGTTAATATTCAAACCAACAGGACAGAAGACAGGAAGGGGGGGGGGGGATTCCTCAATAAGTTGACCGCAGAACGTAAGAAAATGGGTTAGAAGAGAAAGACAACCAGAAATAGTAAGAGGACAAATGGAGAAATAAAGAGACTCGAAAAGTCGGATAAGATACAGGAAAAGATGGAGGAAGCTAAGATCGAACCAGGCTAAAGAAAGAATGGAAATTGAGATAAGACGATTGAGGCTCAGAGGCAGAGTCATAAAGAGACAGAGGAAAAGGCAACTAACACCGGCCATTGGCTCAGTCTCAACTGGAAGGACTCGGGCTCCTTACTCTACAACGGGGTAAAAGAGAGGACCACAATGCGGTCGATACCTACCAATCCATCCTGACTAATGGGTCCTGCCATCAACCTCGCCCAACATGAGAGGGCGCCAGAAAACAACGTAACAAATAATAGACCTATGGAACAAGTTGGAACTATGTACAAAATAAAAAAAAAATCCAACTGTACAAATTAGTCACTTCTTTTCCATCAGTATACTTTTAATAAAGTAATTTTGTTTCAATGGTTTCCGCATACAAATGTATTAAATACAGGCAATTATTGCAAGGCAATCGTTGAGGGTGTAATTAAGGAGACAGGTTTGGGCTGAGGGAGAGATATATATTTATAAAGTTACCAGATATGGAGTATGCATGTTTGGATGAGGAATTCCCAGCGAGCCCATCAACAGTCATTTTAGAAACAAACTGCCGGCCTAGAGTACTGATAGTTGATGACATCGGTCCAGAACAAGGCTAAACACAGGGGTTCAGTAATCAAAGGCCTCTCCAAAGCTGCGTTTGTGAGTGTTTGTTGCTCTTCCCCTTCCTCCTCCTCCGCCGCCTCCTCCTCCTCTACCAAAGCTACTGCCTCTGCTTTTGAATCCATTTCCTCTCCCGCCTCTAAATCCTCCTCCACGGCCTCCGCCGCCGCCGCCGCCGTAGCCTCCGCCGCCGCCGCCGAAGCCTCCGCCGCCTCCACCGCGGTTGTTGTTCAGCTTCTCCTCCAGTTCGGGGAGACTCGTGGAGATGGTTAGTTGCCATCGGCGACCATCCTTCCAAGATTCCTAAGGAAAATTCATGAATAGCGTTAGGCAGATGTCCAGTGGATAGACGACTAACACGTGGAATTGCATGTTTTTAATGCGTTCATTATATCGATTTTTTTTTCTTTTAAGAATCTGTTGAAACATGATGACCATTTCAGGGATTAAGACAATAGGAGCACCAGCATGATTATTCTCACCTGCGCCATTTCAACCTTGTCAGCAGCCAGGTCAAAACAAACTCCCTGTTTAAGACATGAAAACATACGACGGTAAGGTAACATTTTACCCGGGCAACCCCAGTCAGGCAATTGAGACCAGTGGGTTAGACTTCAACCCAGTGGTTAGAGGTGCTATAACTGTTTGTGATTAACAGGAAGGTCGTCACATACCTTTTTGCCTTTGAGGAAGCACAATCTGTGGATGTGATTCTCTATGTCGTCCCCCAGCTGTTCCTTGATGGTTTTCCATGCGTAGCCAAGGTTGTGCATTTCTTGGGAACACTCCAGCTGCATGGTGGTACATCCCTGGAAACAAAACACGTGTGCATTTAGTCAAAGCCTGTATACATTTACGCAATCAGGCGTGCCACAACACACCCGTGTCTTCTCTCCCCTGACTTTGAACATGCCTGTTTCAAGCCTGTTGTCGAGGTTTGCTTAATTTTAAGGTCCAGCATTACAGACGTGTGAAAATGACACAAAAACACATTCTGAAGAAAAGTGCTAGTATTCTCGCTGGGTGTCTGGAGGTTTGGATAGTCGAGGAACGGGCGAGGAACTAGATTTAACTTAATGTTGAACGTTAAATAAAATTCATAGCAAGATTACACGATATGAGATTATTTTGTGTGCGTGTACTCACAGCTTCAGAGTTCATGAGCGACCTATGTTCTATACTAGTGGCTCCAGAGATGTGGGCCAAGGCAGCTGCCAAGGCATCAACTGCTCCCCTCTTCTCTATGAGAGCCTCAGCCGACTCTCGGAAGTAACCGACGCACTGGGCTGGAACAGAGTCGAGGTACCTGGGGAGATGGGAACACATCAATAAGCATACAAAAACCCAACATTTTCATAATCAATGATGAATTGAGTGATGGTTAATGGAAATCAAGGGGGCATGAAGTGGTCCACCTACTTGAGGGCGTCTTTGCTTGAGGACTTGATGATGTCACTAGCAGTGGGAACACCAATCCTCTTAAATGTGATGCCCTGAAGAAAAAAGATGGTGGCTTTTAGAAGCTTGCTGTGAAACGATAATAGCTTCCGCATTTATTACAGCAACAGTCATAACTTGTGACTTCTACCATTAGACAATTACGACGTAAACAAGGGCCGGTGGAGTTAACCGGTGTATAAGTCAATTTCACAGCGGGCTGACTAGAATGAGACGAGATAAACCCAGCACCTGAGACAGAGACACTTCAGTTCTGCCGTGTAGCCTCTAAGCTCAATATCGCCACCTTTCCACAGCATAGAGCACAAGTGTGGGACTTACGGCCTTGTGCTCCACGTAGTGCAGCAGTGACTCTTCCTTCCTCTGGTAGAAACAGATGCAGACTCCAGTCCTGCCCGCTCTGCCGGTACGCCCAGAGCGGTGAATATAGGACTCCACATCCTGAAAACAAAAGCGCCGTTACAAACATTTAAATGTGTTCCTCATGAGCTCCCATTTTGTTAACTTGCTCTTTTGACAGCGGCACACATTCAGCGTGAACTTGTCCGTTGCTGGATGCTAACCCACCCCACAAGTACGTTTGAGTAAGCATGTACCTTTCCCATCGACACACACACGAGTAAAAGGCATCTTGGATTAATGACAAAAGGATTCATGTCAAAATATGTGTGTATGTACACGTGAAGTACCCCAGGCCAACAAACTGCCAAGAGAGGAGCGACTGAAACACCAGCAGACGGGTCGCCGTACCTTGGGCGGCGCACACTGGACCACCAGGTCCACCTCGGGAATGTCCAGGCCACGGGCCGCTACGTTGGTGGCCACCAGAACCTCGAAGGACCCGCTCCTGAAGCCTTTGAGGGTGATCTCCCTCTGCTTCTGGAGGATGTCTCCATGGAGAGACTGGCAACTCTGCAAGAGGACGGCATTGCAATCATTAGACAGGGACCGAATGATGAGCTGATGCAGGAACACAGCGGATTGCTTTTATTACACTGCTTTTGATGAAAGCTCAATTCTGATTGGTCAATCACGGCAATAAGCATTTTGGAACTGATTATTCCAAATGACAGAATCGATTAAATCTTCTGTATATCAATTCAACAATTTTGCATCACCAATTCTGGGTTCATGTTGCGATAATGACAGGCTTCTAACTTACTTACAAGCAAGGCATACCCTATGTATTTCTTTGGCCCAATTATACACCATAAGTCTGTTGTGTGTATTTTGGCCCAGGCTCACCCTGATGATGTGTAGCTTCCTGGAACTATTTCGGCCATGAAAATCTTCTGAAGTTGTAACAAATCTTTTGTTAACTTGTGAAAACCAGTGTCTGTACTGTTTGAGTTGGCTTCACATTAACCGCTCTTTCCCCTAGACTTGAGGGTCATAACATCACTGGGGAGGGCGTCTACAGGCATCATTTGTTGACATCATGCAGGATGTGCCACCAAATAACAACCCTCAGCTGATGGAACGCCTTGGAGCAGAGGCCCTCCGTGTGACCAGGCTTTGGCGTCCCTACCTGTTTGATGGTCGGGTCGGCCGACAATTCATCGGCCTCCCTCTTGGTCTCGGTGAACACAATGGTTTTCCCGTGGCTACCGCTGTAAACCTGGATCACGTCCGCCAGTACAGCCGCACGCTGGGACCAGTGGCAGGTGATGGCAAGATGCTATGGCAGGACCAGTAGAGCCAGGCATAAGGGAAGGAATGTGCGGGAGAGGGGAAAGGAGGTGAGAAATGGACAACTCTTTGATAATGGCACAACGTTCATTCCTACTTGTTAGTGGGCAATGAGAATTGTGTCAACGTTTAATAGACATGCAGTGTTTCCCCTCGATATTTTTGTAGCAGTGGTGCTGCGAGTTGGTAGCCTAGCAACGCTAGGGGGGGGGGGGGTCTGTGGGCATAACCCCCCCCCCAGGAAGAAAATTGTGAAAAGAAAACCTTTAAATGCGTACTTCTGGTGAGATTTTTTGGGGAACATGTACAGATTGAGCCTCCAAGTATGACATAATAACCAACAGAGTCAAGGTATCTGCTGAGACCAGATCATTGTGTAAATGTGCCTTAAACTTACTAATAAATATTTAAATAACAGATGCAGAAATTACAATGTGCCGTTTCAAATTCCGTGTCACATCTTATCGTGATTCCCATCTACACCAACGGTTTCCACGTGTGCGCGCATGCATTCGACGAGCACGGAAGCGACAGCACGTAGCGCCTCCTCTCTGCCCGTTTGCCTCTCCATTGAGAATGCAGCAGGCGCGGCAAACGCCTCCCGTGTGAAAAGCCCTTTATGGCAAATGAAGTCCTGACCAGGTTCGGGTACCCGCGGAGACGCAGGGTTTTTTTTGATTGACTTCTACGTTGCTGGACATGTTATTCAGGAGTGGAGGAGTCAATTAAAACCGTCGTACGTGCACTTGGCACAAATATTACGTGGTTGGATTCTTGCGACAGGATCCCTTAAGACGCACTTACCTCTACGGTCGTTGCCGCTCGCTGGGTCATCTTTCCGATCAGATCCACGTGTTCGAAGCTTTTCCTCATGTACTTTTTGGCGACCTGATAGACCCAGGGCGGGCAGGTGGCAGAGAAGAGGAGCGTCTGTGGGTTGGACTCGCCGCCTGAGGAGACAAAGACAATAAAAAGTGACAGTTGTATTGTTGTTTTACATATTTGGACACAAATATAATGTCAGAACCCACTCCCTTTCTCCAAAAAAAAAGGATAAGATCAAGAATCTCACCTGGCTTGTAAGATGTAGCCAAAATTTCCTCGACCTGCTCTGCAAATCCCATGTCGAGCATTGAGTCGACCTCGTCCAGAACGACATGCTTGAGTTTGGAGAGGTCCAGCTTCTGGTTCTGCAGGTGGTCTTTGATACGACCAGGGGTACCGACCAACACGTCAATCCCACTACGGATCGCATCGACTATGGGAGAGGAACAGAGGATGTGAGGATCACAGCAACGCATCACTAATGTGGCATCGTCAAGACCAAAACACTATCCAGCGCAGCCGCCTTAACATTTTGAGTGAAGACTCACTTTGCGGGTTGTAAGAACTTCCGCCATAGAAGCAGGTAACAGCCAGCTTCTTGGTGATGTCTTTGAAATCTTTAGCGACCTGGATAGCAAGCTCTCTGGTAGGGGTCAACACCAAGACCTAAAAGGCATAAAAAAAATAAAAAATAATAATAATTAATCAAATTTAAAATAATTAAATCCAAGAGGGGGGGGGGGGGGTCAACTTTAGTATTTGGGATGTGCTCATGGTATCTTCTTTACCTTGGGAGCCCTTCCTCTATACCAGTCCTCAGAATCATTCTGAAGTTTTTCCACCAATGGGATGGCAAATGAGAAAGTCTTTCCGGTCCCAGTTCTGGCCTGGCCGATGACATCTTTTCCGGAATAGATTGATTCGAAGGTCTTAACCTGGATGTCGAACAGATGAGTGACGCCACGAGCTGAGGAGGGAAGTGAAAAAAGTCAGAGAGAAAGCGAAGCAAACAATCTAGGCATTGATGGATTTACAAATGATAAAAAATAACCTAATCGGCTAAATGGGAGCATTGGATTACATATAGTATATTAATTAGTCGACATTTAAATGTAATTAATATTATTGTAATAAATAATATTAGATTAAATGCAATATTATATTTAAACAAGCAGTGTCTCCTCAGATATTTATTCCTGCAGTGGTACTGAGGGGGGTGTGTGTGTGAGTGTGTGCGTTTGTCAAGATGTGCATGCGCACAATGCTGATGTGGGTGCAGAGGTTTAACCGTTTTTTCACACCAAAAGCGATGATGCGTTGCAACTACATACAAAGTCAATGCAAAGACACCATTCTTCTTACACGAACGATGCAAATTCATCAATCCCTTGAGTTTAAATACACATCAACTCTGTTTCAGAGGAACTTTCCTTAGCAGACCAGCACTTTATCAATCTACAGTACTTGTTCAGTGTCTTTAAAAAGGATAGGTTTAAAGACGTTGTTTCTGTCTGTTATGAAAGCACATGCGTTTCAATACACTCAGTGTCTGATCTAGCAGCGGTGTCGGTTCCTGTATACAATTGGTCATGTTCCGTTAATAGTTTAGGGTGATTGCAGGGATGCGCCGGTTGAAAGCCATCAATCTGTACCGGACGGTTTGTCTCTCAACGTGATTTCCTTGAATGACCAGTCCACTTCAAAGAATTTAGACAACAGGAGCTAATCAAGTGACTCAAACGCTATTCTACAAGATGAATTGTGGTTATATGTTACAATAACTAGACTCTAGACTAGACTCTTTTTTTTAAAAGAGTAGTCATAAACTTGATTATTCACAAATCCTTACTTTAGCTAAAACTACTGTAGTATCTCATTGGGTCATGGCTGCTCCCTGCTTATTCCTTTGGCTTTACGTGAAACTGCTCAGCCGCTTTAAATTTACAATGAGTGAGGCCATCACTAAACGGCACCACCCAAGCATTAAACAGCCAAGCGATTGCAGCCATAGTACTGACATGGGTGGTGCAATACGAGGGGTATCGGGAGGTCCAAGAGCCCTCGATTGACACAATGGACACCCTGAAAGCCTCAACACCAAAATGTTGTGGGGTGTTTCCTGACATATTTCAATTGAATACCTGATTGTTTCTGGTAACAGTAAACAATCCTTTTCCATTTCCGGGGTTATTCCATGTGTGGCACTGTTGTTTCGGCGAATGTTTCGCAATCCAAATGTTGTGTAGAGTAGACAACCCAACATTTAGGTGCTAGAGAAGCTTAACTCTCTCTCAGACACAGCCATCATCAACCGCTTCCTAGGCGGAATTCATCACAACGTTGTGGTGCATCGGAAAAGGCACTTTGAAAGTTTCCGAAACGAACGCATCTTTAGTTCGGACCAGACAAGGATGTTCTGACAAATGGGCGTAGACTGGGAAAGCAAAGAGTTTTACCCCTTTTCTCTCAATTATGTTCTTCTTGGGTTTTTTATTTTTATTTTAATTATTGCCAATGTTTAACAGTAAAAAGAAAATTGGCGATCGACTGACCCCATCGAGCCAAAATCTGGTAAAAACCCAGCACACAGTATCATTAAGTAATTTAAAATCATGATCGGTGTGTTCCTAGCTGATTTAGTTGGTTGAGCGGTTTCCAAAATATAAATAAACATTGCTTACCTTTCAGTCGCACAATGGTATCCTGGGAAATATTGAATTTAGAGAAAGCACCGTCTCTCTGCTCTTTTGTCAGCTGAAAGCATAAACAGTTTGTGTTATCATCACAGTTTTAAGCGTTGTTGTCCGTCCTTTCATTGGGTTGGTACTGGGTCATAGGGTCATTTAATCCAACCCCATTGACACTAAGGCTGGGACCACGCGTCGACGTAATCGATGACGTCAACGCATAAATTACGTCGACGCGAAAAATGTGCGTTGATTCGAATAACCCAAAACAAAGATGGAGGCGCCGGAGCGTAGTAGCAACGCGAGTGCCTCCTCAGAATTTCATAAGTGCAAGGCGCAACGTTCCTCTAAAGTATGGGAATTCTTTAATGTAAAAGGAAACGATTCCGTGATATGTCAATATGTTCAATTCTGTTGGTTCAGGAAGGACGGAAGGCCTTTGTGCTTTCAAGGCCTCAAGGCTTCATTGAATGCTACCTCTGACTTCTAAGAATGCTTTACTTTGCACTTTTATTTTGGAATTTTAAGGCAATAAACATGTATTGCAATGTTAAGGAATTCATGTTTTTTTCATTCAGGTATGTAAATCAACATTGCTATTAGTCAATTAATGGGGAGATAATCGAATCGAAATCGGACTGAAAAAATGAATAGTTCGATTAATCGATGCATCGAAAAAATAATTGCTAGATTAATCGTTCAAAAAATAATCGTTTATCCCAGCCCTAATTGACACCAAATGCTGGGTCGGAGCAGACAGTAACGGAAGTTATGTTTGATTAGGCCACTAGCCATTTGAAGACATGTTCTTACATGTATGTATATTTATATAAAAAGTCTTACCAGATCTTTCTCACTGTCACTTGCGGAGTCGATGCCTGAAGGGCAGGGAGTTTCGGTTGGGGTCTTCAAAGGGCTGGAATGTCCGTTGGTCTTGAGCACATCACCGTTGGTCTCTTTAGAAGCTTTTTTCTGTTTCTTTTTTTTCTTAATTGGGCAACAAATGTACAATACAAGATCTGTCAGGTAAAACATCTAGAGACAGTTAACTCCAAAAGTTAATTCAGAATATTGAAATAAGATGGAGGTCCACATTTAGCATTGCAAGGCCTTTATGGCTAAAGCTCTATTTTTTTCGTACCCAGGTCATACCATTGTTTGGTTTTCGCTTTATGTGTAAGCAAACCCGTTTTTAAATGACCTACTTATACTGTAGATATGCAATACACAAGACTTACTTCTTTAGGTGCCTCTGTGTCAGTAGTCTTCTGTTCCTGGGTTGATGCATCATCACCGTTCATATCAGAGGTCTTGTCTTCATGGCCATTGACTGGGTCTACTGCGAGGGTGGATTTTTTCTTTTTCTTTTTTGTGGGTGGTTCACATTCTGGTTCCACTGCTTGATCCACGAGGACACTCTTTGCTTTCTTGCCCTCCTTGTTCTTAATTTTCTGTCAAATAATGGAGCATTGAGAATAAAACATTAATACCAATTGAATGAATAATTATTAGATGATATAATTAACACGATAGATTAGTGGAAATTGTGTCAAGACAACAACCATACCCAGACCACGCCTCTTTTATACAGTCAATGACAAAACACTTGGGTCACGTGCCGAGTCAGCTGGGCACGAGGCTTTAACCAGATACCACGTGGAGGATTCATGCGATCATGTCATACTTGTACACGTGTATATTTACACTCAATCGAACCAGAATTTGGATCCATTCAAATTCGAGGGTTGTTAAATTCTGCCCCGTGTTTTGAAGTGATTGTTAGTAATTTGCGGCTTTCTATGGCAAATTGCAATGACCTAGCTAGCTAGCGAGGTACCCTCGTGTTGTTAAACATCGGAACAGAATACCCATTCACATACCAGTTCAATGGAATGAGCAACACGACCTCACCTTTGTGCGGTTGACCTCAACGGCAGTGTCCATGTCAATGTCCAGGTCCGGATCTTCGGCGGTAAATGATGTTTTGGACGGCATTTGTCTCCTTGATGGTATCCCTTAGCACAAATGCAACCCGTCCAGCAAAACGGATGGACTGAAAAGGACGCGCATGCGTGCTTAGGCCCGTGTAGTAGCATCACACAGCCTAGAGACATAGAGATAGAGTTGATAGATCGGAATTTCATGTCAAGGCAAAGAAAAAAACTATTTAAAATAAATAAACTAAAAGAAACCTTCAACGTACCGTATATATAATTTTATCTTTTGTCTATCTTTCGATGTCACTGAGTTATCTGATTCATCTTTAATAATAATAATAATAATAATAAAGGAAATTTATATAGCGCTTAATATGGTACTCTAAGACGCTTGAATTCTTTAATATTTAATCTATATTAGCAAAGAAGTGAGTACTCCTATTGAATATGACAGAAGGCAGTATCACTCGGAGAGATGTTTAAGTTTGTCCAGATAGGCCTACATATAGGATATAGCCTATTTAGTGTGTTCAAGGGAACCTAACGCCCCTTCTGAATATAATTTTCTTTCAGATGGAATTTATTATTTGTAACCAAGAGACAAACATTACTTGTATTCCGATCCAACTATTTTGAATTATTGCTGGGTAAATATAGGTCAATATGGATATTTTACGACCCACAAATACATTTTTTTTTTTAAATGTATTATTAATTTATATAATGCACTCATCAGTGTCTTATAAAATGACATTGCCAGTCACCTTGCGTACAGAGTTGTATAGAAAAATTAGGAGAGTCAATCCATATTTGTGGATCACGTGTTTTGTCCACTAGGGCCTATACCGCAGATAATTTCGAAAATGGGGCTGCTTCGTTTTACAAATGAAGAAAAGAAACAAGACTGTGTATTTAAGTAGTGTTCAATAATAGTACCGATTTTATTTTAGAAGCTAGAAACCTACAGGCTTAAAAAAAAAAAAATCACAGTACGGAAAAAACATTTCTTCATAATATGGTTTCTCGGAAATATTGTGTGCAAAGTTAAAAAAACAAACATTTGTGGATCGTCTCTCTCTTTCTCGGATTCGAATAGTCAGTATAGCAGACTGCTGCTCACCTTTGCTCCCGAGTACTCTCTCTCTCCCCTCCCCTGCCAGGCGGCTCTCCCATTTTTATCTTAACGACAACATCATTTGATCAGTTTCCAGTTCATGCTGGCTGGAGATGAGAGGAAAGCTTTAACACAGACCAAGCGGGGAAACTCAACTGAAAATGTAGAAATCACAAATGATAGATGCACCATGGTTTTGTGTACTGTCCGTAGATAAATATTTCTAGGCTCACATCTCTGTATAGGCTACATAAGCCTGGTGACATCTTCATAAAAAATAACACACGCAAATCCACGCACACGCACTCTCCATCTTCTAGACCTAGATAGATTTAGCTCTCCGTGAGGAAGACAGGGGAAGAGAGAGCAAGAGAGAGATGTCAGTGCGCGAAAGACTTCTATTCACTTGCCATCATAAAACGAAATATAGAAGTAGGATTGATGCAGAGCACACCTGAGAGCACAGTTAACAACGTGCTGGCCAACAACTAATATTATTTCTATTTAGCCTATTATTTTCACACAGGTTGTTGGTATACAGTGGTTATGCATCGTTTCCACCGAGCAAAGCGGTTCGGCTCGGTCCGCTTATATTGGCGTTTCGGTTTCCATTGCTAAAAGTTGGTAAGGGTCCCACAATAGGCGCGCTGGGCTGGGTTCTGTTTAAACCGCTTCTAATTTACGACATGGACCTAGGAGCTCGAAGGCGGAGCTTTCCGTTGAGCGGTTGACAGAATCGTCACTTCCTTGCGACGGGGGTTAAAAAAAACAAAAACACACGAGGTATTTCTGGACAACGGCGAAAGCCTCGTTGATCGAAGTAAATGCGAGCCAGATTAAGCGGAACCGAGCTGTCCCGCTCCGAACCGAACCGTTCCGCTCGGTGGAAACGAGGCTCTATTATCAGTACTCCTCCGTTGGGATACCAAGAAATTGAGCTGAAAGGTGGAGCTAAACACTGCCGTCCGTTGATTGGGCGATATAATCGTCACTTTCGGGCGACAGTGGATAACTACAAACAAAACCATTGCCAGCGAGGTATCTCTTTTGCTATCCGATCCGTTCCGCACCCTGCACTGGAAACGCGCCATCTGGACAACGGAAATGTTACCCAAAGGTTCGGCTTGGACGAACCGGGAGCTGGAAACGTTCCTCTGCATCTTAGGGGAGGAAGAAGTGCAGACGGAGCTGCATGGGTCGGTGAGGAATGCAAAGGTCTTCCAGCTGGTATCCGATAAATTGTTGGATGCGGGTTTCGAGAGGAACCCCGAGCAGTGTCGCCAGAAATCCAAGAAGCTCCGGGTCGATTACCGGAAGGTGAAAGAACAAAACAACAGGAGTGGCGACAAGGGGAAGACGTGGAAATGGTTTAACATGATGGACGCTATCTACGGACACCAACTGGAGAGTAAAGGAAAAGAGATCGACACGGCCACCTCCTTGCTGGAATCCAAGTTAGAGCCTATTGGTAAGTGCACATGTCCAACATCAGCAATTTTGTACTTTTCAAATTGATTCTGAATTGTGATGTAAAAATTATTGACGTAAAAAAACTGTAAGATGTATTTGTTTATTGGAATTGTATACATCACACACACGTCAAATCATCTTTTTCCTGTACAGCAAGCTTTCTTTTATTTGTAATGCCTCCTGCAAAGACTAAGCGAGACTAAAGTAACTGTGCTTTAATTCAACCTTGTTTACGATTGTTTCCATTACAGCGTTGGAGAAGTGAAAACACATTCCCATGGTTGATAAAGTGATGCGTTATAGTGTTGTCAGTTTAACGCGTTATTAACTGAGTTAACGCATCCAAATTTAACGGCGTTGATTTTTTTCTATTGCGCGATTAACGCTCTTTTGGCTTGGCAAACGTTGTAGCTTTTTCACCTGCTGTCTAGCAACAACTAGTCACCTTAGAAAAACTACTACACCATACCGGATCTACACCGGAAACAAAACAAGCATACACACTCAATCAAACCCGAGCATTATGATATTATAAAGTAAATTGTCAGCCGAAAACACAACTTTCCATCTCTTTCCTTCCGTTTAAAAAAAACTCGGAGAAATTGTCTGAAAGAACAGCAGAGCTGTACTGGTATTTAAATATACATCTCCTGCATGGACAGTAGCGGCGCCAAAGAATTGGGATTGCAGGAGTTATGGGGGAGGGGGGGGGGCTAGATTGTTTATAGCGGGTGCTAGATTGTTTATAGCGGGTGCAAATACATTTTGAAGTAGCAAACGATGCCAAATTATACTACACACTATAATATGATACAACTCAACCTATCAAATCACCAAAGGAGGGTAATTAAGTAATGCTCTATTTCTAAACTCTAGTAATTTGAATATGAATGTGTCAAGTTTATAGAGCAACTGTGGGACTGGGAATACTCTTCCCAGTTTTTTCATTGTTTATTGATATATTGAGATAAATGTCCCTACAATGTGTCTAAAGAAATCGTATTTTTTTCCCCACAGCCACCTCGCTACCAAGTGCAGTAAGAAGGCGAGCGACGAAGGCCTTGAGTCAGGATTCGGCCATCTGTCAGTGTCCAAGCCTCTCCACCCGATTACAGGATCCCAATCCCACGGAGGTCTTTCTTCTGAGTCTTGCCCCCATGCTCCAGTCCCTCGAACCCGAGAAGCTTTCAGATACGAAAATACAAATTATGACTTTGATTCACCAAGCAAAATTTAATTAAAAGTATTTCACACATGGCAAGTTCCCTTTCTCCACACAAACATACCCTACCAAATTCATACGAGAATGAAACGCGTCTACTTTAATTCCAGGTCCGTAGTTCCCTAGTAAGTATAGGTATCAATTAACAAGAAGCCTATGTCTTTGACATTTATAAAAAAATAATGGATCTATAGGCCCACCCTAAAGTGTATGGGAATGCCCAAAACCATTAAATTAACCAGATCCTCTTTTGACAATTGTATAATCACCATTCAACTGTTTTCACACAAACTGCAGAGTTGTTTAACCCTTTTTGAGAAACCCTTAGGGTGCACTCACACTAGGCTATCTGGCCGTGGCCGTTGGCCGTTTTCACACCTAACCGTGCTCAACTGGCCCCATTATTCTCTGGCCTGCACTCACACTAGGCCATCTGGCCGTGGCCGTTGGCCGTCGCAACTGTGGCCTGGCCACGGTAGGCTCTTGTACATACGTCGTAACACATCATCACCAAGCGTCCGCTGCATGGACCATAATAAAGTCTGCCGCCAGTCAGAGTTTTTTGTCAACAATGGACAACAACACAGATAACACAGTTCGCACTTTGCTGAGTCTGTTGCTTATTTGGAGCCGTTCTCAGATAGAGCCCACTCTCACTGCTGTTTTTTTCGAGTACGCCAATTAGCGTAAACATCGCTTGACGCCATGTTTACCGTTTAATGGGAAAGAAGGCTTGTCGCCTTAATTATGTCCATGGTCGTCGCATGGACTTGACGTCATCCAGCTCAGGTTGCGTAGCCTTGTGTGTGCGCGTGTCGGCTCATTAGCATCTGTGCCGTGTTGGCCCGTACCGTAGCAGCACACCTCTCCCAAGTGGCCAACCTGGCCTGGCCTGGCCAGACTGGCCACACTCATACTGGCAGATTTGAGCACGGTTAGGTGTGAAAACGGCCACGGCCAAATGGCCTAGTCACTAGTGTGAGTGCAACCTAATATACAGCAGGAAAACAGGTGTTCATTTTGAAACAGCCAATAGATATTCAGGACTCTAGACAGCTTAAATTAAATTGTATTTGCATAGCCCTTAATCACCATACAAGTTTTAAAGGACTTAACAGGCCAAATATTTATGACACCGCCCAACACAAGCCCCCAAAAGGGCAAGACAACTCCCTTGATCAGCAAGGAAGAAATCTTGAGAAGGAATGCAGAGTGAGGGAGGGATCACTCCTTCCAGGGATGGTCAGGAGTACGATGGGTGCCATAATTGACATACATTCCATACAGGCAAAACATGATGGGGTGCTGGCAGGTTAACCACAAGGAGGGTCCAGGGTGCTCATTTATCAACCGTACTTACGCACTGATTTGTGCATAAGGAGTGCAACAACGCATACTTTGTGTTGCCACACAAAGTATGGAATTTACCAAAGTGAATGTGTGTTAATATAAGCACAGCTCTTGCCATGCTTAAGAACATTATCTAGAGGTCGAATAATGTTATTAGAAGCAAAATACAATGCATTTAAGAGGGTCAACGTATGCCTTAAGGCAATAAACATCCACATATGTCCCATGTTTCCTTTAATAAGAAAACATTCAATTTCTGCATTGTCTAATTTTCAACGGAAAAATTAAGTGTAGGTTAACGTCAAATTATCTTTTTCCTGTACAGCAAGCTTTCTTTTATTTGTAATGCCTCCTGCACTAAGCGAGATTAAAGTAACTGTGGTTTAATTCAACCGTGTTTACGATTGTTTCCATTTCAGCGTTGGAGAAGTGAAAACACATTCCTATTGTGAGTCCATGTATGTTTAATTGGAGGCGTTTCTGAATGCAAATGGCCTGAGCGTGAACGCTCATGGTACTTAAGAACAGTTGGGATTTATCAGGATTGATTGCTTACTGATGTTCATAAGATTGCCATGCACACATTTGATGAATAAGCATTTGTTTCCACTGAAGCACATACTAAATGTCATTCATTATTAATGAATTTAGAGCCTTTTCTACACACGGCTGATAAATGAGGCCCCAGGCATCCAGTCAAAGTCAGCGCAAAACGCTACAACAGAATAATGAATTAGAAGGGAGAAGTGCATAGTGGAAATGTAGACTACCGCACATTTTTGTAACAGCACGAACAAACACTGAAAACATTATTATAGTCTGAAACATTATGATCAGACACACGCCGACACACAGCATCCACGCAATTGTTATCATTCCCGACATCAGCATTGTTTTTGCTCCCCTATGTTCCAAATGAAGGGCTATAGAGGTTTCAATTTCAGCTTTTCTTTGAATCGCTTGACAGAGTCGGCCCCCTTGATTACAGGTGGCAGACTATTCCATAGATAGGGCGCTCAATAGGCGAACGCTCTCTGTCCTGCCGAGAGGTAGGAGCAGGGCCGACGAACTGCGGGTGTAAGGTGGACAGGCTTGGGGGGGCAAAAGGCAGAGGCGGGTCCCATGGGAATGAAAAAAATAATGATTATCATTTCTTTCATATTTTCTACCACCCCCTAGTGGTAGGAGCCGCACACTGCTCTCAGCGGCCAATTGACGCCAGGCCACGTCTCCCCCCCCCCGTTGTGCTCTTCATTGATCGCTCTAACTGGAGAAACAGAATCTATGGCAGCAGACAAGGCACTTCTAAAATCATCCATAAGACAATCCACGGAGCCATTATGGTTACGGAGAAAGTGACCGGGGTAACTTATCTGCCATAGCTGTAGTGGTGGCAGGGGTGATGTGACGACAGCTTTAAGAAGCCTGGTAGTCGTCCCAGGGGCAAAATACGACCACCTCAGAAGTAAGCAGAAAATGGTCTGATAAAGCCGAGGTTTAGGGAGAGACCACCAGGACTGAGATGTCAACACCGTGGGTCAAGACGAGGTCCAGCGTGTTTCCACTGATGTGGGTTGGGTGCTGGACGAGCTGTTTAAAGCCAAGCGCATCTGTAATGGACAGAAAAGCCCTTGTAAGGGAATCAGATGGGATTCACATGAATGTTGAAATCCCCAATAAGCAAAACATTGTCTGAATACGTAACAAGATCAGACGACTAAGTCGCTAAAACGAATGAGTCTGAAACTCGTTTTGTTTAACGAGTAATTGATGAGCAGAAAGCGATCACCTCAAACAATGTGTGTGTATTATTTTTTTTTCAGTTTAAGCTTAAAGTTATATATTAGGGCAGCTACACCACCTTTCCTTAATTCTCTAGTCTAGATAATTGGGAGCCAGCGTAGTTGGGGGAGTAGTTTCGTTTAACGTTAGAAACTCATCTGGTTTTAACCAGTTTCATTATAGGCCCAGGATGTCTATCTTATCAACAATCCTGGACCAGGAGCGCTCTAGATGAAAGCAAACTTATATTCATAAATCCTATGCTGAGCACTTTTGATTTCTTAATTTAAGAGGGAGTCTGGTTAACAATCTGCTCTGAAGAGCGTTAGTGAAATTACGACCGATTTTTTTCCAAGCCCACCCCACCACAGTACACTTTAGGGGCCACTCACACAGTTGGCCGTTTCCGGCCCCGTTGCTCCCAAGCTTATTTGCATTACTAAAGTCTAGAACGTTCTTGGCTCTCAGTGTGACCACGCAATCCGTATTCCAGACACGGAACAGCCCCTTGGACACGGCCACACTTGGGAGAGGCGTTCCGTGGCCCAAAGTTACAGATGTCTAATGACGGATGACACACGCGGATAGGGCAAACGTTAGCTGGATGACGTAGTCTTGCTCGCGACCGTTCTTTCTTTATAGGTCCATGACCTTCTTCCCCACAACAATCATTTTAAACAATGCTGGCAAGCGGTACACGACGTGTGGGTTTACGTTTTTGGTGCCGGATTAGTTGAAGTCGAGTGTTTACTGGAAATTTGGGGCCGACGACGGCCATTCAGTCGCAGCTGACACAACGCTTGGTGATTGATTCGTATTACTCGTTATTACGACCATGATGACGTATGTACATGCAGGCAAGCAATCGTGCCCACGGGCCAGCGGGGGCATTGAATTGGGGAGGTGGGGGACAATCGTGCGGAATCTTCCTGCTGCAGCGGCAACAGGAAACCCCCTTGGCAACGTGTGAGTGTGCCCTTAGCTGTAGGTTGCCATGTCAGGAACTCGTGTTTTAGCCCACCGTCGCAGCAGGAGCGGTACCTATGTCCGGTCTATGTTCCCCGCTTTGTATAAATAAATGTAAATGGCGCTTTAACCATTGGCCTCCCAAAGTGCTTTACAATATTGCCTCACATTCACACACCGACGGCGACTGTACAGGTCCTACCATGCAAGGCGACGTCGGGAGCTAACAGTCAGGGTTAGGTGCCTTGCTCAAGAACACCTCGACACTCGGGGAGCCGGGGATCGAACCAACAACCTTCAGGTTACCAGCCAACCCGCTCTACCTCCTGAGCTACTGCCGCCCTTTTATGAGACCAGGGAACCTAGGATCCAACGAGCAAATAATTTTTTCGTAGAATGGTAGGGGCAAGTACCGCCTCTGATTCGTTTCGTCTGTGATTGGTTAGAATAGCTCTCCTCCGATTGGTTATTATTACAATTTTGGTGTGACAGTGCCTCAGTGTGAGCATTACGTTATGTGCTACATCATCCTGGCAAACTAGTTCAGCTAACCCACCTACTTTTCTAGGCTCTGCAACCTAGAGTCCCGACGTCTGTCTGGGTTGGAGTCCCAGAATAAGGCCTTTGGTTCGTGTTCAGAGTCCCGACGTGTGTCTGGGTTAGAGTCCTAGAATCTGGGTTAGAGTCCTAGAATAGAGTGGGTTGGAGTCCCAGAGAAGGTACCAAGTTCCTTTAGGTCGGGTTGGAGTCCCGACGTGGGTTCCAGAGACTGTTGATCTGATCTTAAATACATTGCACTTTCTATTTTACTAATTTCTTTGCATATGTTTTCTTTACTATCTATTATTTTATTTTATTGTCTGACAATGTTTATATGTGAAGCACTTTGAGTCTGCCTTGTGTATGAAAAGTGCTATATAAATAAAGTTGCCTTGCCTTGTCTTGCCTAAACTAACATGTTGCTAGTAGGTTTGCTAATCTGCTGCATCCCAGCGTGCTGTGAGTGGATGAGTCAAGCCTGGCTAGGTCTCTAGATTTTTTAACATAACATTTTGACATTCGACATTCACCTAACCCAGCAGGGTTGACTCAACACAATTTGCAGAGGCCTCAAGATGTAAATAATACCAAGCTTGACTGTTCAACCAACCATATGATGCATTAAATGGCAACAGGGGAGTTGACACATTCGTGAAACAAGGGATTCGCAATGAGAGCTAGAATTTGAGGGAGCGCAGACCTTTTGAGAGGAGGTGAGCGAGGAGTGTCATGGGCATTCGGCCTATTGTACTGGACTCATTCCCGTTATTAGAAACATAAAATTATACATCCTGATCACATATTTCGGTGCGATTGATTCCCGTATCTTCATGAGCATTCTACTGTTATGCATCACGTTTTCACAAGCTTGGAATGACATGAGAAATACCAAAAGCAAAACATTTTTGGACACGGCGTTTAAGAGAAACTGATTTAGATTAATTTCATTATGAATAAATGTACTTGATAGTAGTATTAAGTACATTGATTCATGCATATATTAACTGAAATCATTTCTCATAAACTCAACAATGATTATACTCTCCGTGCGTGCTTCTTCAGAACAAAGTCGGAAAACTACCCGAAGACAGATTGGAACAAAATATTGAAAAAGGCTGAGCCCCCTTTAATGCCGCGTTTACACATCAAAACTTTTGCGCAACATTTTCATGCCCTGAAATACCTCGCGGGTGGGCACTGTTGTTTATTTTTTATCCCTCTGTCGCACGGAAGTGACGATTCTTTCGACCAATCAACGGACGGCAGTGTGTAGCTCCACCTTTCAGCTCCACGGCTTGGTTCCACAACGGAGGAGTACTGAAAATAGAAACGTCTCAGCGCCCTTATTTTGGGAACACTGCCCAACTTTTGAAAATGGGAACGCCAATCTAGGCGGACTATGCCGAACCGAGCCGCTCCGCTCGATGTTAACGAGGCTCTATTTTCAGTACTCCTCCTCTGGGGTACCAAGAAGTGGAGCTGAAAGGTGGAGCTACACACTCCCGTTCGTTGATTGGTCGAAAGAATCGTAACTTCCGGGCAACAGTGGATTAAATCCAACACACACAGTACCCGACCCGTGAGGTATCTCTGCACAACGGAAATGTCTCGCAAAGGTATGGTTTGGACGAACCGGGAGGTGGAAACGTTCCTCTGCATCTTAGGGGAGGAAGACGTTCAGAGGGATCTGGATGGAGCAGCGAGGAATGAGAAGGTCTTCCAGCTGGTATCTCAGAAATTGTTGGACGCAGGCTTCGAGAAGAACACTGAGCAGTGTCGCCAGAAATCCAAGAAGCTCCGGGCCGACTATCGGAAGGCTAAAGACCACAACAACCAGAATGGCGACTACAGGAAGATGTGGAAGTGGTTTAACATGATGGACGCTATCTACGGACACCGACTGGAGAGTAAAGGAACAGAGATCGACACGGCCAACTCCATGCTGGAATCCAAGTTACAACCTATCGGCAAGTCCCAACAGTCCAACATCATAAATTGTTCACTTTCCATATTGATTATGAATTGTGATGTTAAAAAATATATACTTGTTGTAAGTAATAATTATTATAGAGGCAGAATACTTCAAAACTGCCATAATTAAACATTTGCCACACATAGCCTGGTACTACCGTACTTGCATGCACAGAGAGTAGTAGCCTACTGAAGGGATGTGAAAATTGAGCGGAACTTAAAGGGGACCTATTATGCTTTTTCGACCTTTATGACCTATTAACGTTGTTATAATGATTGATAGTCATGTTTAACCATACACAAAAAACGATTTCGATTTTCGGAAAACTCTTCCTCTCATCTGGGCGCTTTCAGCCTTTTGTCAACGCTCGGTTTCGTCCTTCTCCCCCCCCCCAAGGTAACCAACCCAACTCCGTTGTGATTGGTTACCTTCCTTGAAGCGCGCGCGCGGGCAGTTTGACCAGGCATATGGGGGCGCGGCAGGAGTACATCTACGTAGATGTTTTTCCGGAAATGTGAACAACTGAATCGCAAACGTTGTCCTTTAGCGCTCTGCACAGCCACCCCAGACTGTCAGCAGGGAATGCGTCGAAATGCATGTACGTCATTATTTGACACTTTAGTATGGTTAAACATGACTATCAATCATTATAATAACGTTTATAGTTCATAAAAGTCGAAAAATCATAGTAGGTCCCCTTTAAGTACTTAGGCGGGCGGAGCCAGGCTACCACACACAGACGTTTCAGATAGCCTACTGCTAGTGCACTACAGTACACTTATGACGAGCCGTTTTAACTTTGAATAAGTCACTCAGTAGTCAGACTGGTCATTACAAATATATACGTTAAAATTCTTATTTTAGATAGTAATTCCAGATATCAACAGCTTTGCTTATACTATTCAAAACTTAATAGAAGCTATCCCTAAATCCTTAAAAAGTAAACTTCCCACACATTTATTATACATTTCCCTTATTTGTGATTCATTATTCACAATTATATCTAAAGTGACATATTATGCCTTTTCAGACATCACAATTGGGCATGTCCACCTGGATCTGTGCTGGACAGAATAGTCTACCAGCCTACCAAGTGGACTGTTGCAAACGTTGCTCATCTATCCTTCGCACATCTAGGTTGACACGCCCACTTGTAATGTCAGAAGAGGATGATTTTCAAAACGGCTAATCACACTCACACCTGGTGGTATAATATGTCACCTTTAAGATATTTGGCATTAATCCTAGTAAAAATTGTATTCCTATAAATGGTTATTTGAGATATTCGGCAATTCAATTATTATATATAATGGACTGTATAACATACTTTTATGGGTACTGCAATACACAATTTAAACGCTCTGTGATAATGCCTAAGAGGATATCTGAATTGCCCCTCTTTCCTGACGAGTCTCATAGGGGGTCAGGTCTCTCTTGCGAGCGCGTCCCAATTAAATGAATTACGTCACGATATACTAATGTGCATTTAGTAACGTCAGTCGCTGTGGCAGAAACAAGAGTTCACCCAGAGAGCCTCCTGTAGATTCACACCTTTGGGCACATTGTAGATACAGAAGGTTTAGAATGAGCGTTGTTTAGTAGTGCTCGAGTAAACTCTAGTATTCTAATTTGAACAAAGATGAATTTCTGGAGTTTATTGAGCAACTGTGAAACTTTAATGACTACTCTGCCAAGTTTTCACTTGTTTATTGAAATACTGAGATATTTTCCCCATGTTTCTAAAGAATGTGTTTTTTCCCCCACAGCCACCGAGCTCACCTCGCCTGCTGAAGGATCAAGGCGAGCGATGAGGGCTGCCTATCAGGCCCCAAGCCTCTCCACTCGATTAAAGGAGCCCAATCCCGAGGAGCTCTTTCTTCTGAGTCTTGCCCCCATGCTCCAGTCCCTCGAACCCGAGAAGCTTTCAGAGGCGAAAATACAAATTATGTCTGTTATTCACCGAGCACAATTTAATTAAAACTATTTCAGACTTTCTCACAAGTTCCTTTTCACGCCCCCAAACTATTACATTAACTACATTTGTCCTCTTTTGACAAAATGTATAAGCACTATTCACCTGTTTTCACACAAACTGCAGATTTGAGAAACCCCAAGACAAATATAAAGCAGAGAATCCTGTTTTATTTGTAAACATCCATTACATATTCAGGACTCTAGTCATTACAACTAAACACAATTTGCACAGTCCTCAAGATGTAAACAATATCAAGCTTGACTGTTCAACCATCTGATGCATAAAAGGGCCACAGGGGAGTTGACCCATTTGAAAAAAGGGATAGCAATGAGGGCTAGAAGAAGAGGGAGTGTGAATGAGTGGTGTTAGACGAGGAAAAGTGTAAGGGGATTCGCCTATGTACTGGATCGTCCCGTATTGAACCATAAATTGTACATACTGAATCAATACAGTGCGATTGTTGTTTGGAAGGTAAATCCTTCCAATTTACACAAGAAATCAGTCTTCCTTTCATCTATTGGGATTTACAAAGGGGAGAAAAGGAAACGGATGGGGATTTACCAGCACACACGGTTAAAACAAGAATAATACATTGAGGACCCATGAAAGATACAATCCCCAAAATGACTGAGATATCCTTGAAAATAACAAATCTTGAGTGACATTATTTATGAAAACACGCAACGTTTTTGTACGGGCAGAGGCATACTTCAAACAGACTGGTAATGTGTTCATGTGACCACCAGAGGGAAGTTTACACAAGGCCGTTCTGAGTTCAACCATCGCTCTGAATGTCTAAATAACCTCCTAGGTTAGACCGCCCATCAGTCTATGAAGGTATTATTGTAGCAAAAGTCTTTAACACCTGTAACTGCAAGATAACTAAGATTTTGAATGCGTACACCAAAGTCACAGTCAATTTGAAGTAAATAAGTCTGTTACAGGTGCACAAATCTTTTTGCTACAATCATTGCAGCGCAGTTGGTGCAAAACACATTCGCACACCCGTGTTTCATAATCTGAGAACATGCCCAAAATGTATGAAGGTATTATTGTGGCAAAAGTCTTTAGCACCTGTAACTGCAGATTTTGAATGAGTACACTAAAGTCACAGTAAATTTGAAGTCGTAAACATTTATTTTGCATGTGTACTCTAAAGTCACAAATGTGTAACCGTACATTTGAAGTCGTAAATATTTTTTCTACCATTGTAAACACAAAATAAGGTCTACGAGTACGCAAGTCTGTGTTACAGGTGCACAAATCCTACAATCATTGCAGCGCACTTGGTGCAAAACACATTCGCACACCCGTGTTTCATAATCTGAGAACATGCCCAAAATGTGTGCGTTCGTAAACCCAAATGTGAACTAATGTACAATGATCTAACCATCACACAATGATCAAGCGTCAGGTTAGGCGCGGTACTCGCGTTATCCAACACGAGTAACGCGTTTGGTGTGGCCGTAGCGTCACACACAATGATCAAGCGTCAGGTTAGGCGCGTTACTCGCGTAATCTAACGCGCTTTTGCACCTAAATAACGCACCCAACTCGCCCAACGCACTACGCGCATTCCAATTTTCTTTACTTTTGACGCGCCTCGATAGCCAATCAGCGTTGAGCTTGACCCGATGTCACTGGCTGAGTGACGGAGGACGCACAGAAGCGGAAAGAACGTGGACGACCAAGTTATCATTTCAGTGTGTGCTGAAACGATGAGGAGGTGGATCTCACCCAGCTGTGAGCGCCTACGGAGGATGTCATGCACTAGAGTTTAGATTCTCTGCCCGATATTTCCCACCACTATCCTCGGGCCGGGCCTTTCATCGAACGTTTGTTGTTGTTTTTTAATCATTGCTTTATTGGCCTCATCTGAGCAGAAATCTATGCCATGAACTGAAATATTATAGGCCTTTATTACACAGGTCTTCTCAAAGGAATGCTCCGTTCACTTGAATAGCTCCAGTAACTTGTGAACCCCAGCGTCTTCGGCTGCTAAGCGACGTCAACGTCTTTGGCAGACTATTTCTCTACTAATCAACACTACGAATGCTGGTAACTACTAAATTGTAAAAAGACACACCATGTGAAGTTATTTTTTCGTTTTGGCAAGTATAGCCTTGTAATAAGCGGGATAATGTATAGAAGGTCGCCGGTCATTATCGAAAATAAGCACCTTCAGGGTGAAACAGACCCCTCCGCTTGGCGGGCTCATCTTGCTGCATAGGCGCGTCAGGCGCGTTGAACCATTTTTGTGACACACAATGATCAAGTGTCATGTTAGGCGTGTCACGGGCGTAATCTAACGCACGTACGCGTTCAGTGTGGCCGCACCTTGAGTTTGTATTCTGTCCCTCTGGTATAACTATCCAAAGAAGAGTGTTTTGTTTGTTTGGTTGGTTTCGAGGTGTTGGTACTCCGGGGCTGACTCGACAGGTTGAGTGCATGTCCCAACCACTCACTGCATCAGTTGAAAACTCTTAATAAAAAATGTCAAGTATTTATTAAAATGTCAATACCTAAATCTATCATTTTGTGTTCAATTGTTGCAGCCTACTCCCAGTGTAGTGAGTTATTTATACCTGGTGCTGCGTGTACTTAAGGCTCAGACCGCCTATTTATCTAAGCAGGAAACTAAGGCCGCACTTACACCCTCTTTTGCTGGTTTTTCGTACTGGATTGTTTCATGTCTAAGCTCCATGTCAATACGTTCTCTGAACAAACTCCTCAATGCAGCCACCTTCATGGAGCTGTCAACTGATTGGAGCCGACTTCAGCATGCCTAACTTTACTCTGAGTAATGATCGATCTGGAAACAAAGGAATATTGATAACTAGCTTTACCTTTAGAAGTAGGCCTATGAGGGGGACCATAATGGTGCCACTCCTTGACATTCAACATAGGGGCGAATCCGGCTGTGAACCGGCCCTCGTTGAGGAGGCAATCCGACATGAAGTGGTTATCATCACACATGCTAAAATAAGTGTTAGGGTTAGTGTTAACTGTGGTCGGGACGTTGCCATTCAAAATAAAGGGATCCCCTCTGTCCTGTCGTTTTTGGGATTTGGGGGAATGTGCAGAAGCAGCTTCACCATCTAGACATACCATAGCGTTATATGTGAGTGAAAAGGTCAACTTTCTCTCGGCCGCAATCAACTGTTGCCCAGACAGAGCTCTGCACGCTCTTCACAGAGAATCTAATGTCTTTGGAACGAGAGTGGTTATTCACCTGAGAGAAGATGGATTATGCAAATTCCCAAGACATGACGTCACAGACGTTCCCTTAGGAACCTCTTATCAAACTTGTTCCTAACAAAACTTCAAAACAACGCTCCAAAGAAACAGGACGATTGCTAAGAAGAAAATAATCAGCCATTTTCCGTGATTCTTCCTCTTTGAGTTTGAGACATCCAAAAAGGGCATGAAAGGGAAGATGAGGAGATGTCTCTCTGAATCCTAGAGGCATAATTTGCATATACCGTAAATCCCATATACGGTTTACTTGTGTTTAGTTGTAATGACTAGAGTCCTGAATATGTAATGGATGTTTTCCAAATAAAACAGGTTTCTCTGCTTTATATTTGTCTTAGGGTTTCTCAAATCTGCAGTTTGTGTGAAAACAGGTGAATAGTGCTTATACATTTGTCAAAAGAGGACAAATGTAGTTAATGTAATAGTTGGGGTAGGCGGGTCGTTTTTTTTCTGTGTACGGGGGGGGGGCGTGAAAAGGAACTTGTGAGAAAGTCTGAAATAGTTTTAATTAAATTGTGCTCGGTGAATAACAGACATAATTTGTATTTTCGCCTCTGAAAGCTTCTCGGGTTCGAGGGACTGGAGCATGGGGGCAAGACTCAGAAGAAAGAGCTCCTCAGGATTGGGCTCCTTTAATCGAGTGGAGAGGGTTGGGGACTGATAGGCAGCCCTCATCGCTCGCCTTGATCCATCAGCTGGCGAGGTGAGGTGAGGGGTGGCTGTGGGGGGGAAAAACAGATTCTTTAGAAACATGGGGAAAATATCTCAGTATTTCAATAAACAATGGAAACTTGGCAGAGTAGTCATTAAAGTTTCACAGTTGCTCAATAAACTCCAGAAATTAATCTTTGTTCAAATTAGAGTACTATAGAGTTTACTCGAGCACTACTAAATAACGCTCATTCTAAACCTTCTGTATCTACAATGTGCCTAAAGTGTGAATCTACAGGAGGCTCTCTGGGTGAACTCTCGTTTCTGCCACAGCGACTGACGTTACTAAATGCACATTAGTATATCGGTGACGTAATTCATTTAATTGGGACAAGCTCGCTAGAGAGCCTTGACCCCCTATGAGACTCTTCAGGACAGAGGGGCAATGCAGATATCCTCTTAGGCATTATCACAGAGCGTTTAAATTGTGTATTGTAGTACCCATAAAAGTATGTTATACAGTACATTATATATAATAATTGAATTGCCGAATATCTCAAATAGCCATTTATAGGAATACAATTTTTACTAGGATTAATGCCAAATACTCCCAGTGTAGTGTGTTATTTATACCTGGTGCTGCGTGTACTTAAGGCTCAGACCGCCTATTTATCTAAGCAGGAAACTAAGGCCGCACTTACACCCTCTTTTGCTGGTTTTTCGTACTGGATTGTTTCATGTCTAAGCTCCATGTCAATACGTTCTCTGAACAAACTCCTCAATGCAGCCACCTTCATGGAGCTGTCAACTGATTGGAGCCGACTTCAGCATGCCTAACTTTACTCTAAGTAATGATCGATCTGAAAACAAAGGAATATTGATAACTAGCTTTACCTTTAGAAGTAGGCCTATGAGGGGGACCATAATGGTGCCACTCCTTGACATTCAACATAGGTGCGAATCCGGCTGTGAACCGGCCCTCGTTGAGGAGGCAATCGGACATGAAGTGGTTATCATCACACATGCTAAAATAAGTGTTAAGGTTAGTGTTAACTGTGGTCGGGACGTTGCCATTCAAAATAAAGGGATCCCCTCTGTCCTGTCGTTTTTGGGATTTGGGGGAATGTGCAGAAGCAGCTTCACCATCTAGACATACCATAGCGTTATATGTGAGTGAAAAGGTCAACTTTCGAGAAGATGGATTATGCAAATTCCCAAGCCATGACGTCACAGACGTTCCCTTACGTACCTCTTCTATCAAACTTCCTGTTCCTAACAAAACTTCAAAACAACACTCCAAAGAAACAGGATTATTGCTAAGAAGAAAATAATCAGATATTTTCCGTGATTCTTCCTCTTTGAGTTTGAGACATCCAAAAAGGGAATGAAAGGGCAGAGAGGAGATGTCGCTCTGAATCCTAGAGGTATAACTTGCATATACCGTAAATCCCATATACCAGGGGTTTTCAAAGTGTGAGAGAGTGAGCCCCCCCTCAGAGAAAAATATTCAGCTGAGCCCCCCCTACAAAAAAATGTTTGTTCTAAATAGGTTTGTGTTTTGGAAGCTATCTTAATTAGTTTACACATTTTAAACATCTCTGATCATGATTTTAAAACATTTGAAACATATTTCTGAAACATTACAACATCTTGGTGCGTTTTTAAACACATTTCTTAACACAATTTAAGAACTTTATCTAAGCATGTTTTAGCTTAACCTTTTTTAAATACATTTGAACATCTTAATTTGTGTAAACTGCCAGTTTACACAGATTCATTCAGGGTCCCCGACTATGAATTTTCTGAGTCTAATCAGATCTGCCTTTTCAGTCCAGAGTCCACTGCCATATACGGTTTAACACTTGTTTTGCAATGTGTGCAGCCTTAACCTTCTCGGTACTACAGGAGAGACAGTTGACAAAAGCAATTAAACACTGTGGTGTATAATACATCTCTATAAATGGATCACTTATTGCCAGTGGGCTGACCTATCCTTTGTTCAATAAGTATTTGCCGTGTAACACCCATGTAGCTAAACAGAATATGAGGACCCGTGAACAGGATGTTCACCAAGCAAATATGACATGGGAGCTGTTGAAAAATGCTCATTAACATTTTCACATAAAGTAGAAGAAGCACAAAATAAAAATAAGAGAGGTGTCCAATTTGGCAAGTCAGAATATCTGGGATTGGGACATTGGGCGAGTCCATTTTAAAAGTATGGATTTCCTTAAGCTTAGCAATAGAGTGGCAAAGTCACGCCTCTTCCGGTAGAGCTCATGGGACCTATGAGATCGAAAAATATGAATGGGTGTCAATGGAGAGAAAATAATTATTTTCTGGTCCCAGTCTTTATATGCCCTGGATTAAACATATGTTGTTTGTGGATTTAAATGATAATTTCTCATGCAAAGAAAACTAAAAATGTTCGTGAAGAAGTTTGATAATTTTAGGTTTTATGTGAGGCCGCTTTGTGAACTACAGCTATTCGCTGCTCTCGACGCATATGATATACGTCACCACACCCGCCCTTGGAACTCGGCACAGAGATGGCGATCTCTCTGCCCCACTTCACCGCTTTTTCCAAGGGGAGGATAAAAGCATCGAAAGAGGTGAAAACCATTATAAGTCGGGGCACGTGCAGAGTTTCAGTTATGCCGATGGGAAGATTGTCGGTCTTCTCCACGCCAGTCGCAGGGAGCGTGACGTCACATACGAGCCGTGTAGTCTTTCTCGTTGTGTTTTCTCTACAGCCTTTATCTGAACAATTGCACAATAAACGGTCGAACTCTTTGCATGAAAAATGATCCTTTAAATCCACAAACAACATATGTGTAATCCAGGGTATAAAAAGACCGGGACCAGAAAATAATTATTTTCTCTCCATTGACACCCATTCATATTTTTCGATCTCATACGATGCCCTAACCTTATGCATGCCCTGCTCTCTAAAACCCCTCTGCAGGGGCAAGCTGTAGGCCTATAATAAATAACAGGAAATATATAACAGGTCTACATATTGGGCTTTTAAGCGTTGTGTTCCACCTCTGCGCGTCACTGTTGCTGCGGTTAGATGAATGAGTCGGGCCCTTGTTCCTTTTTTTTCAAAGGCTGATGTCTTTTATGAACAACCCCCATCAGGGTATCTTCCGCCAGAAAGTGCAGGTGTAGGCAGAGCCTCTCTTCAAAGTCCCTCCTACTCTCTCTTACTCCAACAGGCTACTGCTCTTCCAGTGACCTTGTTGCTTTTTTCAGCCTACTTTGGATTTAATTTTTTTCCACCATATTGATGATCTTTGGCTACATCTTTAAAGTGAATGATAATATAAGTCAAAAATGTTGTGCTTCGTCTCCAAGTACCATCTTACTGTCTGTGTAGCCTTCCTTCTCATCTTTCTGGGGTAAGACTTTAAACTTTGTATTAATAATAGTCCAATGCTTGTTATTCATCAGAAATGGAACTGCTATCTGAAAGATGAACATTAAAATTAGTAAATGATAACTAATCATGACATAAAGAAGCTTTTCCCCGTCTTATTTATTAAATACAGAAGGAATGTCTATAAAAAAAATTACACGACCAACACACTGTCAAGAGTCCAACCGAATCCCCCACACGTAGGCTACCTGGATGTACCTACCACCTCAGAGAGTCAGGGGCCATACCCCACTGGTTGAATGCAGGTTTTTGTGTTTTCTTGTATTTTAGGGTTTTTTTGCCTTCGAAGTAACACATGCAAACCGTGTGCTTGCCACAGGGCATACTATTCCAAATGTTATATATTATATTTTTTTGGTAACTGGGTAGAAAACCTAAAAGTGACAATTCATCAACTTCACAGATCAAGATGGATCAGTGCTTGTAATGAAGCCGCCGGCTACGATCGAACAACTCCAGTGGACGCAAGTCCGTTAGGACTTTTTTATACTTTATGTTGTAAATGCCTCTCGGCATAGTACTCAGACAATATTGCTCTTTGTATGATAGGAGGCCGCAAAAAGTCATCCAATATGCCAAGATGTCGAGCCGTGGTCTTATCAATCGCTCCCGGTGGATCGCACGTATAATTTGCGCTCTGATATCAGCAGTTCTCTCATCAAAAGGGCATGCCATTGTGAACAAACACATTAAATCTGCGGTGAACGCCGGATGAAATAGGCCTACCCAAAACCGGGTTATGTTTCAAACTTAACCTGCGCAAAACCTGGTCCGACCAGGTTTGATTCAGAGCATATGTTGCTATAGCAACTAACATACCGTGATCCTTTTGGAACGGAAAACCTAGGGTTACAGCAAACCCTGGGTTAACTTCCCGGTTATGTGATAAAAACCGGCTTTGTGGAACACCCCACAGGTTTTGCGCAGGTTAAGTTTGAAACATAACCCGGTTTTGGGTATTTCAACCGGCGTTCACCGCAGATTTCATATTTCACATGAATGACATGGGGCCTGCCCGTAATTCCGACGCCTCATTGTTCCGACGTCTCAATGTTCCGAAATATTTCCCATTAGATCGACATGCCACTATTCCGACGGTTCAATGTTCCGAAAACGAAACCCATTGGTCCGAAGGTCCGTTAGTCCGACTTTTCAAAAAGGAGGCGCATTAGGCCGACGGTTCAATATGCCGAATAGGAAAAAGAGTTTTATACCTCGCTCGCACCCTCTCACTCTCACTCTCAGTGTGTGTGTGTGTGTGTGTGTGTGTGTGTGTGTGTGTGTGTGTGTGTGTGTGTGTGTGTGTGTGTGTGTGTTTTAAGGTACTGCTATGAGCAGTCGGAGATCGATTCCAAGAACAATATTGAAGCTGCTGGCAAGAAGAAAGCCATCTCAACAAGTAAAGTGTTAATAAAGCCTCATTTTCTGGTCAACTCATGTTATTTGATCTTATAACATTTAAAAGACAGGTTAGACCTGTTGATGTACAGCACATGTTCTTCTTGATGATCCATATCATCTTTCTATTGTTCTCTGTTTACCCCCATCCAGTCACATTTTCTCGTTCAAGCAGTACACACTCGCCAAAATGCCTTAAAAAGCAAGGTGTAAATGCACCCAAGTCGCATTCTTGATTGTATCAGTGTGTGTGTGTGTGTGTGTGTGTGTGTGTGTGTGTGTGTGTGTGTGTGTGTGTGTGTGTGTGTGTGGGTGTGTGGTGTGTGTGTGTGGGTGTGTGTGTGTGTGTGTGTGTTCGTGCCCGTGTTGAGAATTAGACCTCCGCTCTCTGTCCATGGTGCTGCAACCCCGTGTCGAAATGAAGTGAAGCGTTGTCTTTTTGCCCTCCAAAATTCATCGTGAACGTGATATGTAGGCCTAGGTCGTATTTTGGAGACAGAGAGAGAGGGAGAGGGAGAGAGAGGGAGAGGGAGCGAGGAGCAAGGTACGTTTTATTACTCTGTTTTCTGGGAATAATTGACATAAGCAGAAACCAAAAACCAGCCGTTTTTTCGTTTTGTCCAAAAAAACGAAAATCAAAATTTAAGTTTGTTTATTCGTTTTTTCGTTCTTCTTAACAAAACGAATTTACCACTCAATATCTGGTTTCCGCCGGTGGGCGGGTCCTCTTATTGGCTAGTGTGCTTCGTTGCCCTGTGCTCTTCAAAAGAAAAGTTCTTCCGTTTGATAATGTCGACAAAAATAGGCTATTACTGTATTATAGACACTAGCAGACACAGAGACCAAACCACCCACAGTCAAGACTGACACGGCTTCAAATAACAATAATAGCATTCATAATCATTTGAAAATTAGAACTTCTGAAGTTATGATGACTTCAGTGCAGTTGATGTTTAGCCACAGAATACATGCAGAGTAGACCTGAGGGCTTTACTACGACATCATTGTCCGGCTCTGAACTCTGCGCTCTGTGCGCGTTCACATCAAAGGAGCTGCGATCGCGGGCTGCTGATTTCCTCACAGCCTGAGAGACACACGCACACACGCACACGCACACACACACACACACACACACACACACACACACACACACACACACACACACACACACACACACACACACACACACACAATGCATTTCGCGACTGGGTTGACTTTTCCCTGAACTTTTAAACGTTGCAAACGTGCAAAACATATATTATATTTATGTGGCATTCAGTCCAATGCTTAAAAATATATCTGTGGCATTCAGTAGGCCAATGTAGCCTGGTTCTACCAGACTCTCGTACTTCACTTCATTTCATTTCATTTGTACAGAGAGTCTGGACCTAATCAATTGACAAACGTTAACTCACTTGAAGGCGGGTGTCTGTTGAAGTCTAAAATGATTGGATCTGCCCAGTGCCACTCTGGATCTGCCATAACCAATCGCTAACGTTTGGTTGTGACGTATGTCATGCGCCGGGAATCACGCGCAGGTTGTACACAAACCAAACACCTTTCACGAAAATGTCCGTCAACGACAGCTGCATGTTTTGTTCGTCGAATTAAATTTATCAGGGAAAAATTGCAAATTGTAAATCAACTACCGACCTACAACAACAACTCAAACTGGCGTACGACTTCATCGTCATTGTTCTCAGACACGCCCTCTGTTCGCTGATTGGTGGCCGCTGTGGCGGCACAAGAAAACCAAATTACATACAGCAGGTCCAGACCTAGTACTGAAGGGAAATTCAAATTGAGCGGAAGTACTTAGGCGGGCGGAGCCAGGCTAAGGCCAATGCCTACTGAATGCCACAATTTGGCTTGATTTACCTTAATATAACAGGCTAGGAGTCATTGCGATGGTTCCATTATACATTTTTGTTCGATTGTTCGTTTTCAACTCCCCTTGCGCATCTTGGCGGAGAAAATTAATATGTTTCTGCCGGCGACCCGCCGCCCACTCTCGGGAGTCTCGGGTCTCGCGAAGTAACGAATTGCTTTGCGGCACAGACCCCCAAACACGGAACCGGCTCGATATAAACACAAGTAACTAAGGGATTGTTACATTCATCATAGATCAGCCGACTAAAAAGAGACAGAGAAACCCAATGTCGGAGGAACAGAAGAAGAGAAAGGGGAAACTGACCGGCAGAGAGGCCAGACACGAGTAAACGTTGGGCAAGCTTTTCAGGAATAGCGTGAACTGAAAGAAAAAGAAGACTTCAAATCAGACTCCGACTTGGCCGTGTTGCTTTTGAAATTGAAAGTACCCTTGGGTGAACTTTGTCCTCGTGGTATTCTTGATGTTGATAGTCTCTGTACAAATGTGTTTGCTCAACCATTTTGTTGTGAGCCCTGTAAAAATTGTTTTTCTCGACCGTTTTGTTGTGAGCCCTGTATGTTTCTAGCTTGCTTGGTGGCAGCCATATAAACACCTTTGTTTCCATTGGTGTTTTGCTGTTCGTCTGTCTCGTCCCCCAGATACAGACTGAATCCCCGAATCCAGGTTCTTGTTTATTTTAGATGATTATGTTGGCCAACACTCTGGCTACTTGAAAAGTAGATCTTGGGTCAAAAAAGGTTGGGCACCCCTGATCTAAGATATAAATTCTCCCCGTCAACTATAAAAAGGATGGCTTTTTGTTTATTGCAATACAAATACACCATTTTAAAAATGTATAACCTTGCCTACACTTTATGAACATTTACTTCGGACATGGCTCCATGCATTTGCCGGCTTCTTTGAAAACAAATGCACATGGCTCGCGTAGAAGTGCATGGGGAAGGTCGTCAACGAGTTGTTACGACAGTGTTGTAAAATATCTACTACGAAGCTGTAGGGGGCGCTGTGTAGAGAAATGTGCGTGCCAAAACCAAGAAAACAGCGAAGAAATTCCCGAAGTTGCATAGTGGGCCTTTAAATACAGTTTTCATGATCCGCTCCTGGCTTTACATCCTACTGCCAGCTCTGTACTGTCATGATCCGCTCCTGGCTTTCCATCCCAGCTCTCCCAGTACTTTTCCTGATCACCTGCCTGCCACTCCCACCTCTCGCAACCACCTTCACCTGCGTTCCCTCACCTGATTTAAATCCACTCTTTCCATTCAGGCCCCGTTTACACGAAGGGAAAACGCAGATATTTCCACGCAGTTTGGCCTCTCATTTACACGAAAACGCAGTTTTTATCACAGAAAACGATCAATTCTAAAAACTCCGGCCAAAGTGGAGATTTCTGAAAACGCCGGTTATGTGTGGTCGTGTCAACGGGGAGAAAATGGGTTTTAGGTTCTGAAACGTCACATTATGCGCCAGGAAATGCTTAACGTCATATGAGCGCCCTATGTTTACAGTTTGATTGTTACAGGAAGACGCTCGTGTTCGTTGTTGTTGATTCTGAGGATTCCGATTGGCTTGTATGGCTTTATCCTTCTCCCTACACTGCCGCCTATAGGTTTGGCACAGTTATAATGGCGCTCGACGGCGTATTTATGCGTTTTGATGCAAACGACAATGTTACACACAATGTTATTTTTGAAAAAGAAGGGGGGGAAATATTAGTTTCTATAAATACCCTGCTACGTATAAACGTGGCCTCAGTCTCTGCCAGATTGTCTTCAGCAGCATGCAAAGCTCTCTAGTGTTATTTCCCGGATGCTTCCTTTGTTTCGACCCTGCTTGTCCCTTACCCGTCCTCATCGTCCCTGCCCTGGTAACCTGAACAGCCTTCTGTCCCTGACCCTACTGCCTGCTCGCCCCTTGTCTGTCTCCAGTTTGTTTGGATTCCCTCCCCGGAGGTCTCTGCTAGCAAGTCGGACTGTTTTGGCTAGCTCAGGTTGTGGACTACCCTTATGTACCTTCTGTGGATTTTAAGAACCTGTTTGGACAATAAACTGTTGAACTGTTCCAACGCTGGTCTCAGTCTGTGCTGTTCTTGGGTCCAACCTCACGCCCATTACAACAGTAGCAGATGGGAGTACTTCTAATCTTAGCACTCCGGGAGTTCTGGCGGGAGTCCTGGAATTCTATATCTGAAATATATAATCAAATATAATATATAGATCTCTATCGAATATAATATATAATTCTATGGCCAAAAGCTGTGTGGGCCTCCGGATGACTTTATGAATCCTAAACGACTGCATCGGGTTCTCCGACGTCTCTGGTACTTCATTTCCACATCAATCTGAACCGAGTCATGGAGGAGAAAGGGATAGTTGCCGTTTGCCGACTCCCTGACTCCCGCCAGAGGAGAGGCGGACCTCCGGAGCAGAGCCGGAGCTCTCCCTCCGGCGGTAGACAATCCCTTTCTCATCCAGGACGCAGTTCAGTCTGGACTTCATGGAATCAAAGCCAAACTTCCTTTCCCCTAAATCCTTCTCAACCATGGACAAGACAACCCCCACTACGAGTCTTTACTTGTTGTGGAAGTACCAGAGACGTCGGAGAACCCAATGCAGTCTATTATTTTCACCAAATGGGAGCTTTAAATGTTTTTACACGGCTAAATATGCCCTTCTTATGCCCGCCTTTTTCCCGGCATGGTCCGCGCGTTTACACTGACGGGGCAATTTATTTTTGCTTTTTGTTTTTGCTTTTAACTTTGCTTGATTTCGAACCCCAATTTACCCTCTCGGGGCCAACACAAATTGCCGGTAATTTTTTTACGTAAATGCGATTAGACGGCTCCAGGGGCGGGACTTCGGTATAGGTGCTGCTGCGTTGCCTCTACAGCAGAGACAACGCATTGATATCATCATGAGTAGTTCTCACTGGAGAGACGGTGAAATCCGCTAGCTAGCGACCATCATGGGAGATAAGGTAATGCATTTGCATAAAACAAAGATGGGGAAAGATGGTGCGATCTATGAGAAAGTAGGCCTAACAGAGGAACTTTCCTTGCGAGGCTTTTGTCGGGATAAAAAAAAGTGGTCAGCAAAATAAAGGATATGTTGGCGTTTTGGCACTTGGAAAAAAAAATACGGGAACACCAGCTTGCCATAGGCTATATCAAGCATAGGTTTCCTTGTATTTTGAATTTAATTTGTGTTTGCCTGACCGATATAGGTTGGCCGATTTTTTCCGCCAATATTGCCCTACAGATGCCCTATATCGATATGGGAGTATATGTTGGCCCATATGGGCCAATATGATGGCAACATATATACATAATTAGCTCTTTATAAATCTGCTACAGTGGTGGTTGATCCTCTAAACAGTTTTACATCATATTCTGGTGAAGGTTATTAGCTCCTCCCCATACTACAGGTCATTGGTTCCTTTAGCTCATCCTTTTATTGTGATGTTGCTGTTGCCCAAAGCAATGAGTGAGCAGCAAATCTCAAGTTGCTCCAACCCAAGGATACCACAATACATACATAAATTATCAGCCAATATAGCGCTATAGTTAATATTTGACTCCCATTCCTTTTAATAGACTAATCTGCCCCGAAAATCCACTTATTAAATGCATGCTTTTTAATATTATAGCATTTGGAATTCCAATTAATATGTGAGCAAGGATAATGAATTCCTCTGGGGTTAAAGGCATATTTGTAATAGTCTATAAGTCTGCTTGGGAGCGAATGCATCAGGCATGTCACCGATAACCCTGTCACCAATAAGCACTGTATGCTGCTGTAACCAGTTGTCTGACCATAAACCAATTATTCGTGCATATTTCAACAAGTCTTCATTGTCTTCGCAGGGGGGTATATTTCTCGGAGGAAGATCTCATCCGATTCAAAAGGTAATGAAATATTTATTAATAATAAATATACATAACAAATCCATTTTGAACAATTTATAATTTAATAAGTCTCCAAAAATTATGAGATAGATGGCAAAGGCTAAGACACATGACTAATAGCTAATAGTTTATTTGTTGTTTTTAAAGTTTTTATCCAGAAAATAGAGATTTGCCCAAAGATTTGCCCAGTATTTGCCCAGAAAATGGAGATAAAAATGAAGACCAAAACAGTTGGAGGATCACTGAGCTAATCATGGAGAAGGGGTAAGGTTACTTCAAAATCTATTTGAAACCGTTGTATTCTACCCATGATATTAAAGGTTGGGTTTCGTTATAGAAAAGTCTAAATATTGGTCTTGTTGTTTTTCAGGCTTAAGTATACCAAGCCTAGTGTAATGAAAGGGTAAGTCTTATCTATCCATCACACAGGCTAAATTAATGTTAACAAATAATATTTTGTTACAATGTTTGGAATTTAAATGATATAGGCCTATATTTTTGGGGGGCATTGGCTACCAATGAAAAATAAATGGATACAAAATGGTCACATTGATAATGGTTGCTCCATTATAACACACCATTGTGTCGTAGGCGAATTGTGGCACTCTCGGCTTGCCATAGCCCGACACAGTGTAGCCTGCTAATAAATCCAAAGAAAAAGAAGAATGCAGACAATGAGCAAAGCACGAAGATGTAGGGCGTCCAAGAAGGACAGCAAACTTTTGCGCAACATTTTCATCAATAAACAAAGCTTTCCCGATATCCAGAGGGGTGTTCCACGAACGGAAGTTTAACAAACACTGAGTTAACGCTGAACTCTAGGTTGATTGACCCTGTGCCGACCAACCCAGAGTTTTCGGTTCCACAGCAGCGGTTATGCATTAGTTCAATCAACTCGGGGTTGGTTAACATCGGGTTGTGCGCGTCCACGCCAAACCTAAAAAGACGTGAAGTATGGATCATCGAAACCCTGATCGAAATGGCGAAACGGGCGGCTTATTGCAATGAAATGGAACTCCAGGTTCTCCTGGAGGGCTATGACGAGGAGAAGGACATTATCACAAGAAAAGGGAACGCTAAAGCCTCTGGAACCCGGAGAACCAAAGCCTGGCAGCGGATCGCTGACAGCGTAAATGCGTTAGTTAAGGTGCGGCCACACCAGACGCGTATCTCGCATACTTCGCGTATAAAATCGGCATTTTTTCCATAGGGAACCATTGGTTTACGCGCTTATTACGCGTTTCACGCGTATAAGCAACATTTTACGCGCGTATAGCGCGTATGTGGCGCGTATATTTACGCGCAATACGCGCTATACGCGCGTATATCGCGTACATTTCAAGAGTTCAAAAAATTTAACTTTTTACGCTCATACGCATGACGATTAGCCGCGTTGCCCAGTCAGCGTTGAGCTTGACCCGACGTCACTGGCAGAGAGTAGTGAGCTTGGACAGAAGCATACGGCCGACATCTTTCTTTATTCTGTGTGGAAATAGTAACATAGTTACGCCATTAAATGCTTTTATGGAAACATTTCTAGCGAGAAATGTGCATTTTACTTTCATAATGTTCGCTCGGTGAATGTGAAGGATGTTTGGTTTGATAGTTATGACGAAGAGGGAACGCTCCGTTCACTTGCATGGACAGAGTCTCTGGTTACTAAGCAACCTCAACGTCTTGGCGGACTATATATCTGCTGATCAACACTACGAATGCTGGAAACACACCATGTGAAGTTATTTAACCCGATTATTGTTATTTATATCCGAGATTATTTAATCTAACCCGATCTAAACTCTATCACCCAAACACGGCGGCGTTTGGGTTTCCTACCTCGGACTCCAGCGCAGCTTATCCTGGGGCAACACACACACACACACACACCCAAGTGTTGGAGCCTTTACCGTGGGGAGCCTCATCCTGGGCAAGACACACACACACACACACACACACACACACACACACACACACACACACACACACAACACACACACACACACACACACCACACACACACACACACACAGCCACGGCCGACAACTTTCTTTATTCTGGGTGGAAATAGTAACATAGTTACGCCATTAAATGCGTTTATGGAAACATTTTTAGCGAGAAATGTGCATTTTACTTTCGTAATGTTCGCTCGGTGAATGTGAAGGATGTTTGGTTTGATAGTTATGACGAAGAGGGAACGCTCCGTTCACTTGCATGGACATGGACTCATCTAGGCGAGTGACGTATGCGCGTATGGCGCGTATTGCGCGTATGTGACAATTTTTGACACAAAATGGTCAAGCAACATTTTACGCGCGTATCTCGCGTAAAAAATAACGCGAGATACGCGTCTGGTGTGGCCACACCTTTACACGTCAAAAGCATGATCCTTAATATTTGAGCCATGAATATATAAATATCCCAGTTAAGCATTCTTAAAGATCCTACCACATAACCCCTTTCTTCTAAAAAAAATATGTACTCCGATGGATTCCAAGCGGTCAGCGGATCAAGTATAAAAATGAAGTATAAAATCGTACAAACGCTTTTATTTACATTTACATTTAGGGCATTTAGCAGACGCTTTTATCCAAAGCGACTTACAATAAGTAAATTTGTCATAAGAAGTGCATCAATATATCGCTGTCGGTACAGAAAGGATGTTCATAGAACCGAGTGCAAGTATAGGCCTACCACAATCGCTAGGTCAATCAATTCCCCGTGTTACAGCCATGATAGCAGCTACTGCAGTTGCTACACAGTTAAGTACTACAATACAATACAATACAATACAATACAATACAATACAATACAAGTCTACAGTAGCCGATTGTTTCAAAGAAAACCATTATTCGATTTTTTTGTTGTCAATGTTTTTCCACCCGGAGTACTAAATGAGCCAAACTGCCGTTGATTCACAATATTATTAAACCGTGCTAAGTGTGTGAGGATCAGGAACGATGGGTGTTCCAGGATACACCGCATCATTTACGTTTTTGAATAAAAAAACGCCCCGCTGTAGGTTGCCCTCCAATAGGTGCCTTTTTCTCTGGGAATATTGGGGTACTACATGGTGAATCAGGACACGGAACTGTCACACCGGCTTCCTACCATGAGTTGAAAACCGGTGCAATACCATCGATCGCCTCTTGGCATAACCTGTACTGGTATTGTATTTCTAGCGGATTCTGCATGCAGTGGTGTGCGTCTGTTATCAGTATGTCAGCCATTGACCCCGGTCCCTCTTGCAGCATGAATAAAAGCATCCTGGAGTGCGTAACACTCACAAGTATGCTTGGATCATGGGGCTTACATCGGAGGTAACCGTGAGGCCTGTCGCTGCAAATAACCCAGAGGCATCTCATCTTTTTATCTCTAGCGAATAGGGGTTTGCGTCATTTATCCAGAGTGTGTTTTTATCTTGTTTACCATTCTATATGTACCTGTTTGTTGTCCAGCTACCTGAACTGGAGAATCTGTTTTCTTCTGTCCTTTTACTCCTAGACGGATGGACGTTAACCCTGTCACAAACTGGAATGCTCCCCTGGTGTGGGAAGGGACGTTTGACCCAGTGGTGATAGATTCCATTTACAAAAGAATGGATCCAAGAATTGCTGTAATAGTGTTCGCGGTTGGCAAGTATGCCCACTTATTCCTTCTATTATTGCTTACATGGCTAATAAACCTAGCCTATATAATAGTTTTGCTTTCGTCCCTAAAAAGCAAAATATGTGGCCTTTCTCACTTTTGCCTGCTGACTAGAGGATTGAATAAATGAATCCTTACCCTATACCCTCACCCCAAAAAAACACACACACACACACACACACACACACACACACACACACACACACACACACACACACACACACACACACACACACACACACACACACACACACACACACAGACTGGTAGACAGCAGGCAGTTTGTGTATACAGTATGTGTGTTAATCATTAATTTAAGAATATTTTGGCATATTCTACTTAAGTAACAATATGAACAGAAAACGCCCATCACACTATAAGGCATCACAAAACTATCAAGGTCTAAATTATGTTATCCATCTTTCCTAGGTACACTCGTTTTTTGAAGGGCTTCCTTGAATCAGGAGAGAAGCACTTTATGGTTGACTTCAAACTCACCTATTACATCTTTACAGACCATGTGGATGAGGTACCCAAAGTAAGTTCATGCAACATTCTACATCCATTGTTTGTTTTGGTTTTATTTTGAAATTGACCTCCCTGTCAGGCACCACAACTGTGACGAAATCTGGGTAGGTCTATACCTGTGACGCCGGCTTTCCTAGCACCAGCATTATCTCAGTCCCCGAAGAAGACAAGCATTACTGGCCTTAATGACTACAGGCCCGTCTCACGACCTCTGGAGTCATGAAGACCGTTGAAAGACTTTTCCTAGCCCATATCAAGAATAAAGACACTCAAACCTTCAGCCCTTGAGCACAGCAGGCCTCAGTGAGGATACTGCCAACAGAATGGAAGGGGTGTTGCAGTCAAAACAACCTGAAACTGGGATCACAGTGTGTACATATTGAGCAGCCTGGCAGTGAGGGTTATCATGTAAAGCGTCACTGTGTTTAGGTACACTAACTGGGTACACAAACCTTGATTATTAAGGTTAAAATTAGATGTTCTTTATGTTTCAGTACACCAAGTGGTCGCCAAGTAGTTCTGTGTTCCTTATCGATTGCTTGGATCTTTTGTAGCTAATAAATTGTTTGTGATTTGTGATTTGGGTCATCCTGTGTGTTTCTCCTAGATTGACCAAGCAATGGGCCGGAAGATCACCATCCTCCCGGTTCCCAGTGCCACTCGTTGGCAAGACGTGGTGCTGGGTAGGATGAAGTATGCCACCATCGCCATCGACCAACAGGTACACCTGATGATACATTAAGGGTGCACTCACACTAGGCCATCTGGCCGTGGCCGTTGGCCGTTTTCACACTTAACCGTGCTCAACTGGCCCCATTGTTCTCTGGCCTGCACTCACACTAGGCCATCTGGCCGTGGCCGTTGGCCGTTTTCACACCTAACCGTGCTCAACTGGCCCCATTGTTCTCTGGCCTGCACTCACACTAGGCCATCTGGCCGTGGCCCTTGGCTGTCCCAACTGTGGCCTGGCCAAGGTAGGCTCTTGTACATACGTCATCACGTCATAACACTTCATCACCAAGCGTCCGCTGCATGGACCATAATAAAGTCTGCCGCCAGTCATAGTTTTGACAACAATGGACAACAACACAGAGAACACATTGTTCGGTGGTGTTCTCGACTTTGCATATGGTCGCGGATTCTCCCAAATACATTGGAATTCTTGTGGGTCATCTCCAACTGTGCCTGAATATCATCGTCTGCCCAAATGGCTAACAGACACTCGACTTCTCTTTGGGACCAACGTGAACCAAGAGTTGAACCGCTTGACGCCATGTTTACCGTTTAATGGGAAAGAAGGCTTGTCGCCTTTATTATGTCCATGCACGTCGCATGGACTAATAAACACAACAGCTTATCAGATTTGTAACATAAAAAAATTTAAACAAATAAATGGCTCCCTAAAATAGTTCCCTATCCCTAGTTCCCCCTAAATAAATAGTTCCCTATTTAAACAGCCATTATTGCCAGAGAGTTTTCTCTCAGACAGACGGTGCTTTGCTGTCAGTTTCTCATGTTGCACACACACACACACACACACACACACACACACACACACACACACACACCACACACACACACACACACACACACACACACACACACACACACACTTCTTACTTTTATCACTGACTATTTCCCTATCAATATTATCAGGAACCTTGTTTCAAGTGATTAAAACGTTTAAAAACACTAAATAGCCTACAGCATCCTCACTTTAATAATCAGTGTTTATCATAGGAACAGACAGCTGCTGCTAACGTATTGGGTCTCACAGTAACGTTAGTAGTCGTGAGTTGTAGAGTTTTGCTACAGTCTGCTGAGCGTCTAGAGCCAGAGAAGGAGAAAGCGGACCGCTGGGCTAACGTTACGCTAAAAGCTAATCAGCCTTCACCTTAAAGCTGGGGTTCGAGGGGCTCCGTGGTTACGCAGTTGGATAGCGCATTACGCAGTTGTAGAAGTATAACCACCGTCCACCGCTTAACGTGCTTCCCTGCAATAAAACTGGACTGAATTGAATTTATTAGGTTTTTACTCTCTCCCTCACACACAGACTTCTACTATCACAGACTATTTCCATATCGATATTATCAGCAACCTTGTTTCGAGTGATTAATGGACTGCGAGCGAGCAGAGCTGCCGCTTATGTTTCGATAACGTTTAATGGGCTCACAGTAATGTTACTAGTAGTTGTGAGTTGTAGAGGACTGGGATGTTTATTACAATTTCGCGAGAGTGTGCTGCCTTAACTTACCTCGAAACCAAACCAGACAAAACCTTTTCACCTCTCCGCCGTGTGTGTGAGAGCATTCTGCATGCACAGCTTTCACTGCTGATTGGCTGTTACCCGTCGTGGCTCTGCGTGTAACCACAGCGTGTAACCAATCAGATGGTGCTGTGGGTGGGAAAATGCTGGAGGCAGCGTAGTGACAGCAGACAGAGAGGCGCGGCTGCATCAGAGCCAAAATAACCCCGTTTTAAATTGATCTCATATCGGCCGTCGGATCAAAAAAAAAGGCTGATGCCGATATGCGTCAAATTGCCGAATATCGGCGCCGATAATCGGTCGATCCCTACTCCGAAGGGGAACCACAGACTCCTGCTGGTGGCCCCAAACTGGCCAGGGAGACCTTGGTTTCCAGTAATGTACAGGCTGCTGGATGGAGATCGATGGTGCCTGCCGAAGAGGCGGGACCTGCTCTCACAACTGGGGGGCCACATCTGGCACCCCAGACCAGAGTGCCTGCAGCTATGGGTTTGGCCCTTGAGGGGCCTGATCCACTTATAATGGAATGTGACCAGGAGGTAGTTCAGACCATCGTAGACTCAAGAGCTCCCTCCACCAGGGCACTTAATGCTAACAGGTGGAAGATATTTGCAAAGTCGTGTGAGGCTCAGAGAGAGGTACCGGAGTGTTCCTCAGTGCCAATGATACTGCGCTTTTTGCAGTCCTTACTGGAAAGGATGCTTCCTTGATGCTTATCTGCTTCCACTTTAAGGGTCTATGTGGCTGCCATTTCATCCAGGCACATTAAGGTTGATAGCCAGACGGTGGGGTCTCGTTCTTTGGTGACCTGATTTCTCAAAGGAGCCCAGTGGAGGAACCCCCCACGGGCTGTCAAGGTTCCCTCATGGGACCTACCTCTGGTACTTATAGCCCTCCGTCTCCCCCCGTTTGAGCCCCTGGATCAGGCGCCACTGATATAGCTGTCGGCAAAGGATGCCTTTCTTCTAGCGATCGCGTCAGCCAAGCGTGTGAGTGAGCTTCATGCGTTGTCAGTGTGTGAACAGTGTATACGCTGGAACTCAGCCGGCACAGGGGTGGCACTGTGGCCTAACCCATCTATTTTTCCAAAGGGACTGCCTTCGGCCCACTATAATCAGGTCATAGAGCTAGCAGCTTATGGCCCCTCACACCCACCGGATGAGGAAGCTAGTTCAGCAGAGTTCTCTGTCACTGGGAATCTTGCGAGAAGATTCTGAAGGGACATCTTGGAGAGTGACGTGGGCTTATATAGACGGGCAGCCCGACGTTATCCCCGGTCACGTCACGTGTGACATCCAATGTTAAGCACGGCCTCTGGCGGTCATCCAGAATTCATAGAATAGTAGTTACATTTGTAACTCTCGTTTCAGACCGTTAAAATAGGGCCCATTGTCTGTGAATGGCATGAACAAACATGATATTAAATCTAGTATCAAACCTGTAACACTTGACACTGATGTGATTGTCGGAGCGAGAGAGATCTGACAGAGGATTACCTAATATGACCTAGTACATTTACCTCTCGGTTAATTTACCTTTTAGTGAACAGGTATGCTGTTATTAAGCTTAACAGAACGGGATTTACATGATAGGCCATGCTATCCAATATATACCAATACATATATACCTAATGTATAATATCATCTTCAAATGCTTCTTCTACAATATCTCTTACCGTCATTATGTTCATCTAATGGAGACCTGCTCCACTCTACACCAAGCCAGTAATTATTTATTATTTTAATTATTTATTATTATTATTTATTTTATGATTTAAACATGAACCAATGCTGAAGAGGAAAAGCAGGCAACGTTTATTCCCTGCTCTAGTTCATTTTACACCTGTGTTGTTTTAATCGAATAGAACTGACCAGACAGCTATATCTGACCTATTTACCCCACATAATATTAAATTAATTAATATTAGCATATTCAAGTATCACATAATATAATGTTAAAGAATTTAACATTTCTTACACAACTTGTACTCATTTGTTCTTCACTGTTATATACTGTGTTCTTAGATTCGTAATCAGTCCGACTATATCTTCATGATGGACATCGACAGCCTCTTCCACGGCCGAGTCGGAGCTGAATCTCTCAGTCGGATGTCGGCTGTTCTTCATCGAGGATACTACAAGGTTTTAATATAGATGTCCTGTTATCATTCAAGTGCCCTCTGGAATATTTGAATGCCTATTAGTATTGAGTTTAGTAACAGCCATCAGTTGATCGTTCCCTCTCCTTCCTAGGACGAAACAAGGAAAAAGTTCCCGTATGAGCGCCGGCCTCAGTCTCAGGCTTACATCCCGATGGATGAGGGAGACTACTATTACTCTGCGGCCGTCTGGGGCGGATACCTGGAGGACATGTATAAACTGGTCAGGTAGTTAACCTTTTACAGTGCTCCGGTTGGATATATATTTTAGCAGAGCGTTGTTTTGCCAGTGCGACCTTGTTGCAAGGGTAAAAATGGTACATGATGATAATGCCATTCCTCATTGATGGAATGTTGATGAGATGTGAGAGGCAAGCTTTGTTTAGGGTTAACTCGTTCATTTAATAACGAGTGAGTTAGTTTTTCGATTGTATTTTAGGTCTACCTGTTGACAGCCTGGATGGGATGGGAGCCAATTGATAAGGATTAGGAGAAAGTATGGAAAATGAATAATATACGTGTGTGTGTGTGTGTGTGTGTGTGTGTGTGTGTGTGTGTGTGTGTGTGTGTGTGTGTGTGTGTGTGTGTGTGTGTGTGTGTGTGTGTGTGTGTGTGTGTGTGTGTTTGTGTGTTTTAAGGTACTGCTATGAGCAGTCGGAGATCGATTCCAAGAACAATATTGAAGCTGTCTGGCAAGAAGAAAGCCATCTCAACAAGTAAAGTGTTAATAAAGCCTCATTTTCTGGTTAACTCATGTTATGTGATCTTATAACATTTAAAAGACATGATAGACCTGTTGATGTACAACACATGTTCTTCTTGATGATCCATATCATCTTTCTATTGTTCTCTGTTTACCCCCATCCAGTCACATTTTCTCGTTCAAGCAGTACACACTCGCCAAAATGCCTTAAACAGCAAGGTGTAAATGCACCCAAGTCGCATTCTTGATTGTATCAGTCGAAGCACATCAGGAGATGATCTAGATTCTAGACCGAATTCCCAGCATATCTAATGCAAGCATGAATTCACCTGACTCTCAAACATGCATTTAGGGGCACATTATGGGTTAGTCCAACAGTAATTTATCATTAGGAACATTGAAACCAATACAGCTAATGATTTTGCTATGGCCGGCAATCATCAGATGTTGTTTTTTCACTCGGCACCCAGCGAGAACGATCGGTGTCTCAAATATCCGTCAGGAATCTGGAGACTCTTTCTAATGCCAGGTGTAAATTAAATCTGTTGTATGTGTTTTGGTCATTTATCAGATTGGCCAAAACCCCTTCATTCCGTTAATGTGTGAGGTCTTTGTCCATGCAGGTACCTCCTCCACCACAAGCCCACCAAGGTGTTGTCTCCAGAGTATCTGTGGTCAGACTATGACCGAAAACCTGAAGACATCAAGGTGGTCAGGATTTCTCAGCTGGTGAAGAATTACGCCGAGGTCAGGCCAAATGGTGGACACTAATTGAAGAAGAATGACTTATTGGAAGCCACTTCTTGACAGCAACGTTTTTTAAATTTAATTTTAGAGCGGGATCATGGGAAGGTACAGGCAGTTATTTACCAAGCATGTATTCATTGGGACAATGGGTGTAAACTATAAAAATACGTTTTTAGTCTATCATACAAGCAAGGTTTTTTTCATTTGTAGATTATTGTATATTATAATTCAATGATACTGATATAAATTAATAAATTACATCCAGCCTTTTCTGTCAGCCAAAGTCATCACTGCTAAAAGTCATCATTGCTAAAACAACAGAATTGTCTACTTCATATTATATATATATATATGTATGAATGCATTTTTTTTCATTAAAGGGTATTTACATGGTTTTCATCTTGGTTGTTGCATATTCCGTCATTGACTTGATGGCAGTAGAAAAAAGTAGGGATGTCCCGATCCGATCCACGTCTTCAGTATCGGTCCGATATTGGCCAATTACGCTGGATCGGATATTTGAGGGAAAAATAAATATGATCCGATCCGCACACTGTTTCACGTGACAACAACAATAGTCGCCAATTAGGCGAATACGCATGAGCGCTACCAGTTGAACAGTCTTGTCAGCAGTATGGCAGTAGTTCAACAGTAAGAAGAAACAGCTTGGTTGTTGCACGGCTCACCTCAACAGTTGCCGTTCTCAGGCCGCAGCATACTTTATGGTAGGTTGTGGTTGGTTGTGGTCTTAGTAAAACAGCCTAGCCTCAGAGTTGGAGAAGTTGGAGTGATTGTGTACGTGCGTAAGAGAGAGAGAGAGCGTGCGAGAGAGACAGAGAGCGAATCTGCCGTGGTGATGTTTGGCTTGTTGTGGGCTGTCTGTCCGCACCTGGCGTGGTTGGACGAATGTGCTTTGTGCATGTGTTCAATGAGGTATCAGTCTCACCGTATTTGCTTTAGATGGATGGTTAAATAATGTCACACGATCGGTCATACTGCAGGCTCTCTTTTGCAAGTACACTGATTGCGTAAACTGCATGCACAACTTTGCCTCTCCTTGTTATTAAACAACGTGCATCCCAACAACTTTAGCCAATGCAGCGTCCTATGTCAGTGTTGCTTTGGGAATACAATATATCGGATTATCAACAATTGTTAAGTGTGTGCGTGCGTGTGTGTTGTCATGTAGGCTATAAATGTAGACTTATTGTCTTTGCTTACATCCATGAAATATTGAAATAATTGTCTATAGGCCTACTGCATTTTGAGAACCTTTAGATCGGTATTGCGCAACAATTGGGGGATGAGGACCCCCCCCCCCAAATATTGATAGTATTTCTCACACTTCCATCTCAATATATAGCCTCATAATATAAATATAGCTGAAAGCAGCAATGTGGGGGTCAAGCAGAATAGGACTCCATAAACTAAGGTGGACAGACATAATCGGTTATTTGGCTAATTTAATTTACAACGAAAGCTATTGGCAAATGGTTATCACAATGAAAATACATTGAAGTTGCTTTCTAAGGGCCGGCCCGGAATAGACTGCTAACATCGTCCCCCTAGAGGTCAAATGTCAACAAATTATTTGGGCATCATCAGGATAGGGTAATAAGACTTATGTATGAGCCAAGTTGGTTTGGATACATGAAGGCCTTGCAGAGATAGGAGATCACTTCTTGTTTGACGTTTTTTAGGAACTTGTTTGGGTGTCCCCAGGATGATGTCTATGCACCAAGTTTTGTTTTGATATGTTAAAGAGCTGCTGCGAATAGGCTTACTTCCAGTTTGACGGCTTTGCCGGCAAGTTTGATTGGATGTCACGGCCAAATGGTTTTGAATTTGAAACAGCTGTTTAACACATCTGTTCAGCTTGGTCTGAAGATCATACATGGCAAGTTTCATGAAAATTGGACAGAATTTGTGGCCTTTGGATGTGCACTATTGATTTTGACAACTTTCAACATGGCGGCAAAATTCTGATGCTTCCATTCGAAATAATTTTAGTAGCTTTATGAAGAGGTCTGACAGTAACGCCAGACATTGAAAATAAGTTTGAAATATACTCATGTGAAGAGGGTGGAGTTAAAACACATCTTCATTAATTACAGAGCCCACTAGAGGTCAAAGGTCACCAAATTCAGGTACTATTGATTTTGACAACTTTCAACATGGCGGCAAAATTCTGATATTTCCATTCGAAATAATTTTAGTAGCTTTATGAAGAGGTCTGACAGTAACGCCAGACATTGAAAATAAGTTTGAAATATACTCATGTGAAGAGGGTGGAGTTAAACACATCTTCATTAATTACAGAGCCCCCTAGAGGTCAAAGGTCACCAAATTCATTGAGTGTCCGCATGATGATGTCATGGGTCTATGTACCAAGTTTGGTTATGATATGTCAAAGGGCTGCTGAGAAAGGCATGAAGCTTCCTGTTTCATGCCCTCGCAGTCTAATTTGATTGGCTGTTGCGGATGTTTCCGTGAGAAATAATTTACTAGCTATATGGTGAGGTCTGACAGTATCACCAGACATTGAAAATTAGTTATTAGTTAGACATTGAAATATACTCATGTGAAGAGAGAGGAGTTAAAAACACATCTTCATTAATTACAGCGCCCCCTAGAGGCCAAAAGTCACCATTGAATTAAATGAGTGTCTCTATTGGATAATGAAGATCATCTGTGCCAAGTTTCGAGATGATTGGAAAAAAAATCTGATAGATGTATTTTGAAAATAATATAAACCAAGATGGCGGAAAATCCATCATTGCGCAAAATGACGACATAGGGAGTGTAGCATCCCCACAGATGAATGGTCCAAACTTAAACTGATTGTTTTCTTGTTTTATTGAAATCGTTCCGTAGAGAGCTATTGGCAGAGCACAAATACAATGCATTAACTACCTAGCTAGTGTAATGTATTAACTTCCTAGCCATTGTAATGTATTAACTTAACATAACATTTGGTACAATTACGTGTTATATGAACGCAAGTGAGAAATGTCTTATTACAGTACAAAATCATTTAAAATAGCATTAACACATGTTAACCGTATATTATCACATGAACACTGACCGTGTGCCTATTCGGCGGGTGCTAAATCAATTCAATATTTAACCTTAACTATATCGCTATCCTTCTTACCCTGTTTACGTTTCTGTTGCGTTCAGTTCTTTTCCTTCGTTCGCGCTAGGAACTCACTCTCCATACAGCACATTATATCAAAATAAAAATCCTTCCATCAAGGCAGTATATGTCAATATAAAAAAAATTCAAAATACCAAAAAAATAAAATATATTATAGCTTGTGACTACTCATTAGTGTTGTGTATTCTTTAGAACAAATTTAGAAATTGGGTCCTTTACAGGGAGCGTTGAGTTCGGCTTGGCCCAAAGATTTCAATGATACCTTGTTTGTGAATAGTTTGTGTGTGTCTTGCGTTTGATACAACAGAGATGTTTGACCTATTGGTGTACAGCACATGTTTTTCTTGATAAGCCGTATATCTATGAACATCCGGTAGTGTAGGGCGCAGCTCATGCTGCTATCCATTCGGATGTACGAAGTGGTAAAGTCGCAAATCTCCCAGCTTTCTTGCGGCATTTCACTGAGGCACGCCCCCCTTTGGTCGTAGTATCTCATCGCTTTCAAAGTAGAGCGAGCAGCAGAGATGTACAACTTGTAAAGAAGATGGCTGCGCCCATAGTTAATGGGGGTTGAGATGTATTTTCTTTGTATTTGTACCACGTTGGAGGTTTTAATGTCGTTTTTGAATCCTCTTACACACTTGATTTCATTGCTGCTTTAATCCGGTCACCAATATATGCATTGCACAGTCATGCTTTGCTTACAATTCAATGTAAAGTTGTGTTTTCAAGCTGGTTTGCTAAAGAGGCTATGTTGCTAATGATGAATAGCCTGCTACTAATCCCCCTCGTGGCTCGACAGAAACACAAATGACAAACTGGCTGGAGGCTGGAGCACGGGAAATACGTCACGTTCTCGCTGAAGCTGGTCGTTCGTACCAGGGTACCATCCAAATGGATAGCAGCATCAGTTACGGCTCGCGTTTCCACCGCCGAGAGTACCCTTTACGCAGTGGCGAACTTAGGCCTTTGGGGCTCCAGGCGAACAGTCATTTGGGGGCCCCTGCATCTACCGGTCTACTGTACCTTATATCGCATAATGAGATACTCCATACAAGGGATGAACAAAAGTCACTATCCTTCTTTCATGCAAATGTTAATTATCTATTTACAAATTGAGAATAACAAAACAATAAGATTAGTTATGTTGACACATTACACTGACTGTTAACCTTATGTCATCATTTACCTGAGGGTTTCCTGAGTGGAAACCACTACTGGAAACCTACTGATAGCTGCTTCCAGCTATCAGTATTTTTCCTGTGCTCTTCAGACCTTTCATGGTTGATTAGATGCATTGCAAGGTTATTCCAGTCTTTAAATCCTTCCTCACTCAGTTGTTTTTGTTTTCCAAAAAGGCAACAACAAAAGCAAAAACACGGTCTGCACTTTCACTGTAGACCAGGGATGGGCAACTTTCATGATAAAGAGGGCCACATTTTTCATCATCACCATCAGAGGGCCACATGACTGCACACTTCAACTAAACGTGAGCTGAGAGAAGCTACACAATTTCGAATTTGGTAGATATGATTTCCTGCATTTTGGTGCATTTTGGGGATGGCCACTACCTAAAAAATCTTCCAGAATCATAACCTATGTACGGTATGTTAATTTAACCAACAATTAATTTCATGTTTTGAATGCTCAAACAGCCACATGCATGTTTAGTATTGTTATCAGTGCAAAGGGCTCACTATATCATCATTCAATGATTTCACAAAACTGAAAAACAGTGGCCCAACATTAAGTGCAACAACTCAATGAACTCAAACCCAACAAGCATGATATTCATTGCAGTTGTAGTAGTTGTAGTGGCGACTTATGTGGATATCTTTAATGACTGATATCCTTTCTAAGCAAACTAGACGCATGGGTTTGCCTTTGAATTCTATGAATTCTTCTCATCTTTCTTGACAATTATATAAAAATAAAAAAAATCTTTATTTTTTATTTATTATGTGCGGGCCTGACTGAGTAAGAATGCGGGCCGTATGCGGCCCGCGGGTCGCCAGTTGCCCATCCCTGCTGTAGACTAACCAAGACCTGTTCACCCTCTCACCATTTTTCATTACTATGTAATAGGCTATGCTTTAGTGAATCTGCGGCCCTTGGGCCAGAGTGCTGGGTCATCCACAAGAATATGTGTGCACCTGCCCAAGACACAGCAGCTTGGGCCAGAGTGCTGGGTCATCCACAAGAATATGTGTCTCGCAGTCATTGTTATCGTTATTGTCATCAATTTCAATAACCGAAGTGGAAGAAGGAGAGTGAGAAATATTCAGTGCATCATCTCCGTCAGTTTGTTGACACACGTCATTAGCATCGCTGCTGGCTGAGCCAGAGCCACTTGGAATGAAAGGAGCAGTAACGTGACCGCAAACGACGTTGAGGGCTGCTCTTGATCCGCCGACGGTCCCGCTGCCACTGCGGTGGCTGTAAAAAGCTGGATAGCTTTGGCAGCTTTGAAAGAAAGTCCTGCCTTTGGTCTTTCTTCTTCTTTTTATGTGACCCGCTTTCGTACGATCGCTTCATGTTTCACTCGATTTATGTCTCACTCGAATTCTCTCTCTCTCTTTACCGCTTACTGTTTTGAATTTGACATAATTTCCACATACGCGTGATGAGCGTGATGCGCGTAACATGGAATAGTCCATGTAGTGCAGACTGAAGGGGGGTGCACACGGAAAGATCGTCAAAACATGAGTAATTAGACATTCCGATGCTACTATTGTGAAGAGATTTTGTAAAAAATAAACATGGGAACAAAATATATGCATTGGGGCATTTTGGGGCTCGGGGCTATGGGGCCCGGGGCTCCAGGCAAATGCCTGGTTTGCCTAATAGTACGGCCCGCCACTGCCTTTACGGTAGGGCGAGGTTAAAGCCGGAGGGCGATAACCGCGGCAGTTAAGTAAGCATTGTAACCTCATAGCAGCCCAACACAGTGTAGCCTGCTAACAAATACAATGAAAAAGAATAACGCCACACAATAAACAAAGCGCAACAATGTAGGACGTCCAAGAAGGATGGCAAACTTTTGCGCGACATTTTATTCAATAAACAAAGCTTTCACCGTTGTCCAGAAATACCTTGCGGGTACGGTGATTGTTTGTTATTATCCCCCTGGCCGCACGTAAGTGGCAATTCTGTTGACCAACCAACGGACAGTGGGTGCAGCTCGAACTTGTTGGACCCTTTCAGACCGCTTGGTACCCCAACAGAGGAGTACTGAGAGATAAGTAGGCCTACTGCTAATCATGACAGTCCGGACCCAGCCGACTTTTGGAAGTGGAAAAAGATAGAAGCATTTGGTGACACGAGTAGACGGTTTTCACAGCACCCACTTTGGAAAGCCTGCACTGGAAAGCACGTTGTAGCGGATAGGGTGGTTTTCTCACTTGGAATGGCCGCTTAAGAGGTCCCTTCCTGTTGTTTTCTAAGTTTGAAGGCCATCTAAGACGGCCATTCACATGCCCGTAGCCAGCTAAAAAGCAGGCTAAAAGCAAGTTCTTATGACTTTGTTGTCTTAACTTTGAACATCAATTAGAATATGTTGAATAATATATCACAGCCATTTGTAATCAAACTTCAAAACCTCAAGGTCAAATATATTGTGGTGAGCAGCACGGGAAGGACGAAACAGGAGCCCAGGTTAAGCAGTTCCAGGTTAAGCAACTCTCGCGCCCCTTACACCGCACGACTCCGAGAGTTGCCGTTATTGAACACATCTGACACACCAAAACACAATCAACATAAATAATTAACATAAACGACTCGGTGACGGGAATAGTAACACACAGTAACATAAACCCACCCATAGAGACAAGCCCCACACAATGTCCCTGCCCCAAAGGACCTAGGAGGGCGCCAGAGGTCCAACTTGCGATTGCCCCCCCAGGATCCCTTGCCCACCCTGAACACGGTGAACACACCCGCGGTCGCCACAATATTGTTGTACTTAAAAACGCCTGATAAAATAATAATTAAATAGACATAACATAACACAGGCAAATTAAATAAAGTTTTAATTTATCTGACATTTTTCTTGATTTGTTCCGAGCCCAGCCCTCAGTCCCTCTACCAGAATCTTGTACTTCATTTCATTTCAACAGAGTCTGGACCTACTCAATTGACAAACGTTAAAGGGTAATTCCGGGGTAAAATGGATTTGGGATATGTTTTGTATGATAACGAGTTGAAACGTTTGTTTTGGAGCACAAAAACCGCATATAGACGCTTTCTTCAGTTGGCTGTTTTTAGCTGATTCTATTAAAACGTTATAACCTTGGAACGATGGGGCACTGGTTATGGTAAAAACTAAATCGCTATTTTGAACCACTTAAAAGGCTAAAAGTAACCCGACACTTCTTTGGTAGTATAATAAGGGTCTTAAGTTAAGACCCTTATTATAGGCCTACTAGCCTACCAAAGAAGTGTCGGGTTACTTTTGCCCCGTTCAGTGAATGGAGTTAACCGATTATTCTTTTATATACTGTATAACCCAAGTATAGGCAATAATAATTTGTACATTAGATTATTATTCATTAATTAGAAAACAAAAGGAGGTCGTTAATACTTGGGAATGGGAATAACATGGGAATGAATGAAATGCGCATGCGCATTTAAAAGACAGCGTTTACAGGAAGTGCGTCATTATTGCGCATCTAGTACCCCGAGTCGATCTGGCAGCCGACTGGCACCCCTATAAGATGTCTATGCCCATAGGTGTCACGTTTCTCAATTCCAAGTACGAGAACTACGGACTCGCGGACTTGGAAGTTCGTACTTGGCGAGTCCGGACTTCAAATAAACACTAACGAGGACGGGAGTACGCACCTGCAATTGGAACAGCAGCGGACTCAATGACGTCACCAGCTCAGCTCGTCTGTTAACTGTGCTACGGCCTCATGAACAATACAAACAAATTATATAAAACAAAACACCAGCCTCTTTAGTTTTAAAATAGTATGTTAATATTTTGAATGAATATAAATGAAAAGCTAATCTGACACCCACACCGGCGCTCGGCATAGGCGACCAATGTGGGGGTGCCTCTGGTGGTGCCCTAAGTATTAATTAATTAATTAATTAAGAAATTAAGAAATACGAAAAAAGAAGGGAAGGGAGGGGGCGCGGGAGCAACTGTAGGGCGCACCGAAACCGTCACCGTAGCACGCAGGACGGTCCCCCCCCCCCCCCCCCCCACCTCTGGGCTAAAGCCCCAGACGTTTTCAATTGCTAACGACGCGCCTGAGTCCTCTTCAGGGATGCAGGAGTGACCGGAGAGAGGCTAAAGAGGACAACAAAGGATAGGTGTTGGGGAAAGAACACCTAACCCCAGACAACAGCAGCAGGGGAGAACAACTATCAGCTGCAGGGGGTGACAGGGAGACGTCCCTGTCACTGCTCCGCCACCAGGAGACGTTCCAGAATTAAAGGAGCGAAATGTTGGTGAATGGTGGTTTCTGGCTGATGACCTGAACTGACCCATGGGCACCGGAGGAGGTGCGACAGGCAGCAATGCCCAGCAGGCGATAACATCTTCCTGTACATTTACTGAGTGAACGGGGATATACTTCTAGGACTCCATGAATCGAGGGACCCGTCAACAGCCGCTAAAATACCTGCAATACCAGGCTTGGCCGCTGAGCACAGCTGGGGCCCTGATTAGCTCCCGTAAAAAATTATCGAAACTAGAAAGAAATGTATTGCTCTTCTCCAGACCCTTCTGCAGGGCGAACTCCAATCACCGGCAGAATAGGCGGGGCTACCCAATCTACCAACAAAGTGGTTCGACCTCAAAGATTCAATTGAGTACGCTAGTGACACCTAGTGGTGAAAGAAATTATGATGAAAGAAAATGAGTTTGTCTACCCAACCCAAAATGTGATGATTGCTTCGTGTGCTGATACATCATCAAATAATTTGAGATTTAATGTAATTTCAGTGAGACATGTGTGTGAGTGTGCCGCTCATAAATATCTCTCGAGCTCATTGTAAAAAATAAATAATTAGGCAAAGATTTTATAGTCATCCCTGGCAAAAAGAGAATGTCTTAACTATACTAATAATAGTAATAATACTTGAAGTGGTTGATAGATTAAAGTGATATCACAAGGCATGATGACTGAGAATGAATGTGATTAATTAAATAGCCATTAAAGTGATTTTGGAACTGGGTAAATGATGTGCCAACTGTGAACCCATATCGCGGAACAGTAGCTCGAGATGAAACCTCGAACGTCACACGCGTATTATTCCGTTTACCTTTCTAGTTTGCTTCACTCTTATTTGTTAGCCCAAGACTCTGTGTGGCCGTTCTAACGATTAACTGTTTAGACTCACACCCAGGCAGTCTTCTCTGAATAAACAGTATAGGACTATGCTTTATGTATCCCAATCAACTTTAAATCTCTCTAAGTGAAACTGCCTTGTGTCACGTTGATCCCCGCGCCCGCTGTTTTTACCCAGACACTCATGTGTCTCATGTGACCCAGAGAGCTCACATGAGACCACAGATGGAGAAAACGCACACTAATCGTTCCATCCATTGGTTTGCTTCACATGTATTTATTCGTATAGCTCTGCAGATGCAATACGGTAGCAGGGATGTAAATAACGTTACACAGGCTTTTAGAAAATGTATTTGGTAAACTTTAACATAGACACCATCACAGGCGTCGCAGATAATCGAGCGAGCCAGTATAATTGTTTTTGTACTTTTTGTCGTAGTTCCTTGTTTAATATTACAGGTCGAATTTTATTCACCAGTTCATCTTTGCTTTAGAGGACAGCGAGCAGAGGGCAGGTGTTGAAATCCATGGCAACCACGACTCCCCCAAAAGCCACCAATGAGAGCTTTTGTTTTCACGTTGGTGTTGCGACAGTGTCGTAAAAGGCCGACGGCAGGGTGACAATTTGACCAGTTGTCCTCTAAACCGGTTTGCACGAATCTCTCTCAAACCATAAATCAGGTTTCATTTAGGCAATCGACCAACTTAATCATGGCAGGAGTAATTGCACGAAAAGCCATCGACCATGTGAGAAGCAAGGATTTCAGAGATTACTTGATGAGGTAAATGTTGATGGAAATGCTAACTAGCTGGTGTGCTATCTGTGGGTACTAGCTCTGTACACTGACAGTATTGAGATAATGTACATTACGAATTAAATCAAGCTAGCCGGCCTCCACTATACAACTTAGTAACTAAAATGGTTACTTTTAGTTAAAATCTTTCTGTGATTCTACATGAGGACTTATGGACGTATAAACATAACAGCATAGCATCCTAATCATGGTTCTATTGTTGGAAATTAGATTACTGCATTGGTGAATGGTGACAACAAAAGTGAGATTCGGATTTATTTAGAGCTTTAACCTGCATTCTCTAAACGCTCGACCTACAAGTTAAGTGCCATGCGGTAACATAGGTTTACTTGGTATGTTCATTTGAAGATTAGGATAATAATTATTCTTATCATTCCTAATGATGTTTTCCTTAGTAACAGTCAAAACAATGCAAAATCAATGGTCTGCTGTAAATGTACACTTTTGATTGTCAATGTCCCAACTGATGTATTTCTCTTGTCCTTCTGTATCTCTTTTATATTTAACTCCTATCACCAGCACCGTAAGTAACTAACTTATCTTCAGCCTTATGTTACAAAGTTAACAATTCATTAAATGCTGTTAATGAACGTGTTACTGTGTTTTAAGTATCCCATATCAGTAGTACTAGGTTTCATTGACTTAATTTATATATTTTTGTAAATCAAAGTTAATAAAAATTCTGTTTGTCTGTGTGTGACAGCATTTCTGGGGTCCAATTGCAAACTGGGGTCTTCCAATTGCGGCCATCTCTGATATGAAGAAGAGCCCAGAGATTATAAGTGGCAGAATGACCTTTGGTGAGACGCATGCACTCACCCAAACATAGAAATATGAAAAAAATAAAGCAAGAATACTTTGGAATGTGTATGGTAAATGCATTTTTATATTATTCGTTCATTGGCAAATGCAGAAGCTAATCAGGGTACACTTGACTGAAAGTTCTGTACCGAGTGTGACCAAAATCCATAAAGTATACTGTGCAAAAAGCCTTGTAGTTCGGGGCCTACCTTAACATAATTGCACATTAACATTTACTTGTATACTAGCTCCCACGGTTCATGACATATGATTTGTAGTGTATTCACTTTTCATATTTTGTGTAAACAATTGACACATAAGATAACCTTGATGGACCGTAATTATTTCTCCCTCTCTTTTAGCGTTGACCTGCTACTCGCTGCTCTTCATGCGATTCGCCTATAAGGTGCAGCCTCGCAATTGGTTGCTTTTTGCTTGCCATTTGACCAATGAATCGGCTCAGCTCATTCAGGGTGGTCGACTCATCAAATATAAGTAAGTCTTATTATTTTTTAGTTACTTTCAGAATTGTATGTATACATGTTCTTCTTGCTAACAGATGCAGCAATTAGTAATTCCCTTGGCTGTTGTCCTAGCTGCCTTTGTACTACTGTAGCATACATGTGATACTGCACTTTATATATTTAGTGTAATTAATCCAAAGATTAAAAAAGTGGGTATGAAAGTGTACATAGCATATGAGGATCATATAATATAGCACACACTGGCGGTTTTCTGTTCTTTTAATTCTCTTCTGGAAGGATTTGAAAGTAAGGTAACTAACCCAAATGTATTTATTTCAGCATGGAGAAGAAGAGGGCGTCTTAGTGGCAGCATGAAGCCTTCACGTCAGCTTCCTGCCTGGAGAGCGAGTTTCAGTGGAGGGGGCCTGCTGATTAAGGATCTACCTTGACCACCACAGTACAAAACGTAGAGCCCCTAAGAGTATTCTTTGCTGCTAGCACCGAACCCTAATGGTTCATTTTCAGCATTTAGTTGTAGTTTGGATCGTAGGATGTACTTCACAGGGATATTAACACAGACGGTTCTCAGAGTTATCAACTGTATGTCGTTTATTTTTACAACTTAAGCCACGCATCATCGTAATTGGGGAGAATGTAAATCATCACAAATGTAGCCTATACTTTGTTAGCTATGTAAAAATGTTACAATGTTCGCTCTTAAACCATCTTCAAACAAATAGTGGTTGATGATTTAAATTAAATTTTAATCTTTTAATTTATGTAATGAAAGTTCCAGAATTAATATTTTATCATGAAACCTAATGAAGGATATGAATTAAAAACAAGACGCATATTAATTTTACCCTCTAAGGTGCACTTTGTATGATGTACTACATTGTACGGTCTGCTACAATTAAATTCAGATTTTCTTCTGAGACTACTGATTATTATATGACCAAATTGTGTTTTGAAACTCGACTGGAGAAGTGTTGACTTAGTATGCTTTTTGGTGAATTATTCTACAAGGGTAATAAATTACTCAGATTATTCCACTGTCAAATGTGTATGTATATGGTCTCTGTGTACCTAAATACACTGGTACTTATATCAATGGTAATTTGCATTTGTTAAATCAAAATACTGCCCTGAAGTATGTTGAACTTTCAGTATGTTGAAAGTGGTGAAATGTTTGCCTTCACTCCGCTTAAAGAGTAGAGAGCATTATTCGTATTTGCTTTGGTAGACGGTAAAACCTCTGTGTCATGACCTAATCAGGGTTGAGGCAGAGAGGGACAAAACAAGGCCTGCAGTTTCCCTGACCTTGTCTTGAGCTATTCTCATTTACTAGCAATGACTAAACAGAATGACCTTGATCCAAGTTTTGCAGGCACTCAAAACATGCATGTGATGTTAGTGCAAAGCCTCTTAAATAAACCTCCGGCCAGGAAACAGGTTAATAATAGGTTAATAAATGGTTGCTTGTGTAGACACAACATGCCATTTTCCTCAATGAATAGGACATCCTATTTAATCCTGCTTATGTTGACCCTGCAGGGAAAATATTGAATTAGAAAAGTTGGTCTAAAGGAGAATACACATCTGAAAGCAATACAGAAGGGACAGAACATTATATCCCATTATATTTTAGACACACAGTATTGTGTTATACTGTAAGAAGGAGGCTTCCTGTGTATTTGAAACCAGATGCCAAATCTTGCCACATATTCCCTCCCTTTGATTTTAGGATTATTCAAATCATTTTAGTGCATGCAGGTTCAATATTGCTGCAATTAAGCCAAGTTCATAAACCATAACGTTATATTTTCTTAGTTAACTAAAGCAAGCTTTCTCACCTTTTTTAGAATTACAAGAGGGCAAATTCTGTCGTTAATTTAGGCAGTCAAATAAAAGTGTTTGTGTCAGTCGAATTAGAATGAAAAAACACACAAACATTAGCTATGTGACAATAATATCCAAATGATTAATGAATAATTTGTAATATCAACTTATCATTAAATCATCATGCTAAATCCGACATAATGCAGTACATTGTCGTTACATCGATATATTCGCTAATGGGACCACAGTAGTTTATGGCACCAAAACGCTTTATTGCCTCCATGATGCGCGCGCATTCTCGAACGCCCTCAAAACGTTCAACACAACAAACATGCGCAGATCCAGTTGGAAACATGGCGTCCGTGAACAGTTCAGATTGGCGAGCTATCTGTGAACAATTTACCACCGCCCTAAACTTGACTGAGGTAGAATCTCGCAAAGACCCAGAGAACGACCCATTTCGATCCAAGTACAAAGCACGGGAGATCCTCAGAGAGATATACAGTGCACTGAAGAATTTCGAGGCCACCGAGGCTGACAGTGAGACCAGCGGAGAGAGGGGCGAGGAGCAGGTTGTAGATGGAGAGAAGGATGGCCAATGTTTTTACGGAGACTCACCGGCCGGGTGGCGGGCCGCAAAGCTGGCAGCTGTGGAGTATTTCCTGGGTGTCAACCACATCGAGACGGAAGAGCTGTCTGCCGGACAGGAGCATTTGATGAATTGCATGAAACTAATAGATAAATGGAGTACCTCGTCCATGAATGTGTCTCTCGTCATCCATGTCAAGGTAATGATCGCCCTCTCTATTTGTATGGAACCTAGGCCCTACTTTTACAATAATATCTAGGTATTAATACTTTTTTTTTTTAACGTTTTTTAAATCCACTACTTGCGCCAATCAGCGACATAACATTTTCATGTTACGCATAAATGCAAACCGTTATTATTTCGTATAGGATAACGAATATACAAGGATTCATAATCTACATCAGTTTATAAAAAAAATCTGAAGGATACATTATAGATGACGGTAGACCACTACTGTACAATAACATGAGTGATAAAAGAACACGAATCTTCGGTGAAATATTTTTTTGATTGGAATAGGTTACCCTATACGTATTCGTCCCGTAAACAGCTTGAATAAATATAAATAGATCGGTTGAAGTGAAGTCTACTATATCTTCTAATGTCGATTCCGTTGCATCCATTTGTAGACCAATGGGACAAAACATGATTTTAGACTTGAATTCAAATTGTATATATGTGGAAAAAGTGACATGAAAATTGCAGTGCATTTCGGATGGGTGTTTATGTGCTAGATCTGGGGAAATATAAAAAAGCTCGAGCTTTATCTTGAAGTGAAGCCCGTTATTTCAGCAGGAGGTTTATAAACCCCATAACCACCCTTCCCCGTTACCCATCCATAGAGCACATCATTCTGCTCCCAAATCATTATTCAGCTGCTTGGTTTGGTGTTGATTGACAGAACCAACTGGGCATCCTCTGGTCAGGACGAGACGAGACGGAAACAGCAAAAGCCTTTCTGGAAACTGCAGAAGGTACCTATCTACGTTACATGAAGAAGGTAAGGCATTCATTAAAAATTGTTTGCACATTGTAAAAGAGTGCCATGGAGGTAGTCCTGGACTTTTACAGACAGTTAAATATTCAAAGGCACGAATATCAACATAAGAAAGAAAATGGAACAGTGAGTCCTTACTCGCATAATTTTTGGATGGCAGCTAATGTTACATACCTTGGTAATGTTAAACATAGTTAGGTATGACCCGGCGAAGATCAACAAATAAACCTAGAGTTGCAGTAGCCTTGTATCCAAGTTGTCTTATTAATTGTAGCTGAACTCATTATCTGCACTGCTTGTTTGTATTTGTTCAGGAAGGGAGTCCTCCGACAGACATGACGGAGTACTTCAGCACAGAAGAGAACCAACTGACGCACCAAGAGAGGACCAAGCGGTATTGGAAACGCACTGACATCCTCTATACACACTATCATTTATTTTCAGTTAAAGTGAATAGTCTAATTTTTTCTTTGTCTTCTCCACTCCCTAGTTTTTAACCTCTTTGCCCCGCTCTCTGTCTTTCTTGGCTCTCTTGCCTGTTCTCCCCTACCCTGGGTCTCTCTAGGTTTGAGTTGGCCTACACCCATACTAAGTACTACCTGGCCCAGGTCTACCAGTACCTCGGTGAGTCGTCTCTGTTGGCCGTTAGTATTACAGATCATGTGGCAATCAGTCAATCATGAACTATTAGGGGAAGTCGTTAGTCATCAGTCTTCTTCATCCCTTTTTAGAAATTGTATGTATTGTACTGAATCAATTGATTCTGTTGCCATACTTCAATGGGCATTTGACTGGTAGTTGGTAAAACAGAGCATATTAATCAGCTGAGAAATGTGATTTCGTTAATGTTGAAATATGTATGCTATTCTTCCGTAGTACTGACTGCTATAATAATTTGAAGCCTCATATACATATAGATAGATCGGTTATTAAACTGCTCTCTGCCACCTGTCCCTCGAGGTCATTCGATTTTAGAAATTATCTTAAAAGCCTCTGTCTTATTTAACCCTAATTTCCTGCAATACGAGCCATTTTAAATGATTTGGCGATAGCCTGTGTGTGTGTGATAATGACCCACAGTATGTACTAATAGTGTTCATACTAGTACTGTACTTACTCATTAGATATTGATTGATATGGACGTCTTCATTGGTCTGGCAGGTGAAACGGAGCTTTCTGCCACATACTGTCATAGCACCTTACAGAGACAGCTCCAACTGAACCAGTTCAATCCCATGGAATGGGCTCTCAACGCCGCTACGCTTTCACAGTACTACATTAACAAGGTGAGCTGCCATTACGCCAGGCGCGTTGTGAGACCTGGGCATTCAAGGCTATAGCCTCGGATCTCTTGGGATTGCTGTGCCGTTCAATAATAAAAAAACATAATAATGATAAAAATAGCCCCAGAGAGTATACTTCTTTGTGGTTGCATTACCAGCAGCCACAGAGGCAGCATTGTAGCCAGTGAAGAAATGCACAATTCTCACGAACCCCCGTTATAAAAGGACTCTAACGTCTGGGCTACAGCCCCGAATGTTTTAAATTGCTAGCGACGCTCCTGCATTACGCCATGATCTTACGTGTGTGTGTGTGTGTGTGTGTGTGTGTGTGTGTGTGTGTGTGTGTGTGTGTGTGTGGTGTGTGTGTGTGTGTGTGTGTGTGTGTGTGTGTGTGTGTGTGTGTGTGTGTGTGTGTGTGTGTGTGTGTAGGGCCTCTACATGGAAGGCCGACACTGTCTCTCTGCAGCGACCGTCATCTCAGGCCTAGCAGGAGAGGTTCCCTCCGAGGCGGCAGCGGAGGAGAGTGAGTCTACTCATTCACTAGACTCACTAGTAGTCACACAGGTCAGACTTCAGATGGATAACCTGAAGTTGGATGGCAGACAAGCCCGGACCCGGAATTTTCTTTATATTATTATTTTTTTATTTTGCAAACATATAGCTCAAGGCGGAGGTCTGTAAGCGCATAACTGGCAATCACACACTCGGCTAGCAGTATTTAAACATGCAGAGGATCTGTAAAGGCTTCAGATCAGCACAGTGTAGACTGGCCAGTGTTGAAATACACTTATTAAAATCCCCTTGTGATGTCAGCCTGCCGCACGAATGGTTAAATGAGGCGTCACTCTGCCCTTTCAGTTACTGGTTTCCAGCCGAGTCTCCGTGCCGTCACTCCCCCTAGAAGTTCTGCTACAACGTAGTAGGGCTGCTGGATCAGAGATTACTGCTACAGGGATTTGATGTGCATGCTATCAAGGAGATAGTTGGTTTTGGGAATCTTGCTGAAGGTTGCCTTAAGGTGGACTGTTGACAGTGGGGATCAAACCCAGTACCCTTTTGGGTGGGAGAGAGGAGCGGTTCTGAAGTCTCCATTTGGTAGGCCTTATTTATTTGCAGGAGTTGTCTTGCAACTTCTGCAATTTTCCAATCTTTGTGATAGTAATTGTTAGCCTTTTTTATGGAACTATTGATACAAATCTCAAATGAGTATCATGCATTCCTAATGTGCATTATCTAAAGAATCTAATATTTATTTTTCAACAAAGTCGTCGGGATGCTATTTGGATCTTGTCTATTTTGACGTGGGAGACCTGCCGCCGATGACCTCATGTGAATGCTGCACGAAAATGGGCAGAATAGCCGTCCATGATGGTGGCGTGTAGGGGACCACTGACCCGCTGTGTCCCTGGCTGTGTGGCAGGTGAGCGGGAGCAGGAGCGCAGGGACCAGCTGAGGCAGAAGAGGGCCGACATCGCCCGCTGCTGGATCAAATACTGCCTCAACCTGCTGCTGGATGCCAAGAAAGCCCTGGAGGTACTGGGCCCCCCTCGGTCATCACTAGCCTCTTCCACTCTCTGGCACATTTTACAGTTGTGTGTGTGTGTGTGTGTGTGTGTGTGTGTGTGTGTGTGTGTGTGTGTGTGTGGTGTGTGTGTGTGTGTGTGTGTGTGTGTGTGTGTGTGTGTGTGTGTGTGTGTGGTGTGTGTGTGTGTGTGTGTGTGTGTGTGTGTGTGTGTGTGGTTTTCTCTTTATGTGTGTGTGTGGGGCGGTGTTTGTATATGTGTGTGGCTGTGTGTTTTCCTCTCTTTATCTGTGTGCGACAGGACAACATTGGTGAACTGGATGGGGATCGTCAGGAGGAGTTGAAGGCAGCGAGAAGAGCGGAGGTGGAGGAGGAGGAAGAGCAGGAAGAGTGCCCTGCTCTTTGGATCTGAAGACACGTTTGACTCCATCGCCAGTCTGGAAGAGAAGGTCTGTGTCCCTTATGGTTGTTATGGAATCGTTTAAGAAGCTGTATTGACCATTCGCATCTTATACATTTATACAAAGTGGTCACTGAATTCTGGTACAGGTCTTAAAGGGGCAGTACCTTTCAGCTTCTTAATGAATCGCTGTAAGGTTTTTACTGGTAGTAGTAGTAGTGGTACTTCTATTTTTGGCTAACACTTTGCACTACTTTTCTACAGATTTCCTTGCTCATAGTAGTCATCTTTAACCTCATGGGTGAAAATGTTGCCAACAATTATGTCATTAAATTTGCACTTTCCCATATAAAGTGAAAAAGCGTTTATTTCATTGACCCACCAATAATTTTATTGTGTGTGTGTGTGTGTGTGTGTGTTTTATTTATTTTTAGGTGCAAAGTTTGACCCCATTGGACTTTACTGATGCCAGAGCTTTGTTTTTGGTGGGACAGACATATGTCACACAGGTGAGGAATGTACAACACACACGCATTTTTCAGATGGATCTTTTGAACAGTATATTTTGACCTCTTGTGGCAGCAACGAGTAAAGCGTGCTGACTAAATGCCTCACTCAATGTTTTTTTTTATACATTGGCCATTTTGATGGAATCATGATAATAAACGAACGTTGGAAGTAAACAATACATCGTAGAGTCGTAGGGCTGTCCGCAACTAAGAATTCTGTGAGTTGACTAAAAGCAATTCCCGACTATTACTAGACTATGTTCATAAATAGATGCATATTCATATTTAGGAACAGTAAGAAAAGAAGTGAAAAGTAAGAGGAATATGGTTGATTTGTGTGATAATTTGGGTATCGTTTAGGGCACGGCCGTTGTTAATTAGCCTTTAGCGTATATTAGTGTATCGCAACATACCAATGGCCCCATGGAGAGGAGTGCTGCTGCCTGACCACTCGCTTGGAAGCCCCGTATCCTCAGGCCAGCAATCTCGTCTTTAGTTTCCGGCATAAGATCGCTGTAACTCGGAACATGAAAAAAAAAAAGACTTTCAAACGACATAAGCTGGAATTGAGATGCGTGATTCCTTAAATACACAACATCCCAGTTGCTCTTTGCTGCTTACCTTCCTTCCATTTGGATGTAGCTGCACCGTGTCGGTGGAGTTCCCACCAATTTAAGTTCAACAACAATGAAACCGGGGAGACAATAGCAACAATGAAAGCACAGGCTTACAATATCAGAAAAGGTGGCTTCTCGACTCACAGAAATTGGTCACCGTAGGGTTTCTTATCACATAGGCGGGCGGCATCTCAAAGAGACTGTCTATGTGTTTGTGTGTGTGTGTGTCTGCAGGCCAAGGAGTACTTTGAGATGGATGGTTTTGTGACGGACCACATAGAGATCCTGCAGGACCACAGCGCCCTCTTCAGGGCTCTCGCTTTCTTTGAGGACGACCTGGAGCGGCGCTGCAAGATGCACAAGCGGCGGGTGGACATGCTGGAGCCCATCTGCAATGGTACCACCTGAGCACGGTTACTTGTTTACAAGTGTTTGCCGCACTTCTCTTCCCTCCTCCTCCTATGTGGAGCATCCAGGGCTTGACCTAACGGAAATATGCCCCAAAAATAGTTCGGTGTTTTACACAATATCGATAACTTTCACGTTTGGCTTATGAATTCCGAATACCATTCTAAAGCGTCAAACTGATGGTCATTACATTAAATGCGGTGCATCGCACTAAATCTTGTTTCCCCTCAAGACGTTTCAAACCTCATATTTGATCATTTTAAGGGAATGTCTTCATTTAGGGACGATAATATGGTATTATATGGTTCTGTTCCTTGTATGACTGGGTCTGAATTTCCTTTTTCACAACAGACCTGAATGGCCACTACTACCTGGTGATTCGCAGACAGCTGATGTTTGAACTGGCCGAGATATACAACGAGATGATGGACCTGAAACTGACTGTGGCCAACTGCCAGTCCGACTCGGAGACACTGGATAGCCACACCATTAAGAAGCTAAATCACCTGTGTGGTGCTTCTGCTAAGTATGTGTGTGTGTGTGTGTTTGCGTGAGAGTGCGTGTGTATGTGTTTGCGTGAGTGTGTGTGGTGTGTGTGTGTTATTTCCCAACATTCTCTCACCAAACCAAACCATGCATGAATACCGTACTCTGGATCATGTTAACCAATGTTTCGCTCTCCTCTTCAGGTTCTTTGAGATGTTCCTGGAGTCTCTGCGCTCCCCAGAAGGGAAGCTCCCAGAAGTGCTGGAGGAGGAGGTCCTGAGGCCCGCGCTGGTGGCGCGCTTCAGGGTGGCCCGGCTCTACAGTCGGGTCATCTGCCCCGTGATCAGCGATAAGCTGGAAAACCTCAACAAGTCTCTGGACCACTACAAGTAGGGACCCCTCAATAAATGTGTGTCTGGATCCACTTGATAAACATTCAGGCATTTAAGGTTTGACTTTTACACAGTCACAGTTATAGCTTAAAATGCCCAAATAAGCTAAACTAGTAAGCAAGCTAAATTTGACAGCCGGGTGTATGAAAGCTATGAGATGTCCCTGTGTTTGTGTTGCTCAGGTACGTGGCGCAGTACGGCGACGCCCACCCGGAAGCATCCGCTGCCGTGGAAACGGAGCTTGAGCTCAGCCGGGAGATGGTCAGTCTGCTGCCCATCAAAATCAACCGCCTTAAAGCACAGATGATCTCTAATAACTGATCAATGTGACCGCAACTAACTTCGACAGAGCGACTGGCTAATTTATCTTCTACAGTATTGTCAAATGTATGGCCTTGATGTGTGCAGGGTCTTTTGGCACTCTTAAACAGTCCTAATGCATCATTCATAAAAACGTGTCTTGTGGCTGCAGTGACCTCACCATCAACCAGAACACATCACTAGTGTATGCATGATCCCCATATCAATTACGTGTTTACTGCTCTGTCCTTTGAATTAATAACAATGCCCTTCATTACTTGTAAATATGTGATAAAAATGTGAATAAAGTGAACAGCAATTATAGATTGGTTTATCATATAATTTATCAAGTGAGGATGTGTCAATTTTATGTTTACATTTTGCAGGTGATCGTGTCAGAAGAAAAGCTATCGGTGCGGTATGTTGGTACAGTGAGGATGTTCATAAAACAAGTGCCAAGCGTTTACAATTGCAAAGATTACACGATGCCAGGACCTACAAACATACAGTACGGGAGGAGGGGTGGTGGGGGGGCTGTGGAAGGAGGCTATGCAGAGTCCAGGTGAACTCTGAGTCTTGAGTCTCTTGCGGAAGCAGGTGAGCGACTCTGCAGTCCTGACTTCGGCAGGGGAGCTCGTTACACTATAGCGGTGGTGGCAAAACAAGAGTTGTGACTTGTTTAATGCTCTTAGCGATGGCAGGGCCCGAGCTGAGTGTCTGTTCTGGTCCTGTGGATGATGTTCGGGGTACAGCAGGATTGGACCACTGTGGTGATGTTCGGGGTACGGCAGAGTTAATTGTTCAGTACCACACTGAGGTTCCTCACAGTCGGCGATGGAGCTACCTTTAGGAGGGGCAGTCTTTCCCATGCACAAAGCTCAATCTCGTGGAGTTTAAAGGGATACTTCACCGGCGGAGATATGAAGGTTATATGAAGTAAATAATTCTATGCATTATAAATGTGCAAAAAAAATAGAAATCGGTTCATCCTAGCCTGTGAAAAGGCAGAAAGTGTCTGGCTCAAAGGTAAGAAATCCTCAAACTACCACAGTCCATTGCGCCCGCTGCACCGCCCGCCTGTTTTCGTTTGGAGGGGGAAGGACCCATGGTCCTAGCGCGAGTGGCAGCGCGAGCAAACTTTGTGTAAACATATCCCGATGATACGTTGACTAGTTGCTTCTGCCCTTGTTTTTCAAACGCATCATTTGTATATTACTGTACAGCATAAAAACATTAGCTAATTACAGTAGCTCAGCATATCAAGAATTTGTACTCAATCTTTTCTCCCCAGTTGAAATAGGTGTTTATCTTATACAGTAGTCCTACTTTAGTATAACAGCACTTTGGTTAGTTAACAAATCACAACAACCAACATGAATTTGAAGTGTAATTCATGAAAAAACGTGTAGGGTGCGTTTGCTATTAGTCAAAATAGCTCATCTTGAGCATCTACTGTCTCCTATTAGCCACGGTACTGCCCATCTTGTGCTGGGTAATTAGCTCTGATGGCCTGGAAAGAGAGACTACTTGCTCGTATTTGACGCCACGCTCCCTGCGACTTGCATGGACAAGACCGACAATCTCCCCATCGGCATAACTGAAACTCTCCACATGCCCCGATTTATAATGTTTTTTTACCGCTTTCGATGCTTTTATCCTCCACTAGGAAATAAGAGGTAAAGTGGAGCAGAGAGATCGACATGAGTTCCAAGTGCGGGTGATGACGTATATCATTCACGTCGAGAGAAGTGACGAGCTGTAGCAAAGCAGCCTCACATGAAACCTAACATTATCAAACTTCTTCGCGAAAAGTTTTAGTTTTCTTTGCATGAAAAATTATCATTTAAATCCACAAACAACATATGTGTAATCCAGGGCATATAAAGACTGGGACCAGAAAATAATTACTTTCTCTCCCTTGAAACGCATTCATATTTTTCGATCTCATAGGTCCCATGGGCTCCACCGGAGGGGGCGTGACTTCGCCGCTCTATTGGTGGGCTCACAAATTTGCGGAACCAGTGGTTTGTAGTCCTCGGCCCTTCTAGCAGGCAAGCAAAGTTCTCCCGAGTTTAAGTCAAACGTGTCATTTGACGTCATCTCGGGAGAAAATTAGATCAGGAAAGCTGGGCCATTGACTGGGTTACACTGAGGGGAAAAAAAAACATTTTTTATGTATTATAATAGTGATTTTATAATTATAGAACGCCGATTCTGAATGGGTGAAGTATCCCTTTAAGCATTAATATTTCATTTGAACAATAATGAATGATTTTCTCAGTTTTTTCTAGTAAATAAAAAATGTCATACATCCTGTAATGCAGGAATAAATCGTTACTTTATGCCCAAATATTGAAAAAACAGCATATTTATAGGAGACTATACAAGTTGCCAAAATAATTGGTCAAGAATTGAAACGTAAACCAGGGTGAGTTAAATTATAATTTCAAGTATCTGTTGGCAGTATCACGCTGCATGGGTATGGTTAATCTGATGATCTCTTACATTCCATCAATTATGACTAAGAGGCTTAAGCTGGGGTTTAAAAGGTCAAACAGCCTAGAGCTGGATCCCGATGACAGGTGTGCAAGGGTTGAACTAAATCGCAGTTATTAGAATCACTCGCCAATGCTGGTCTTCAAACTCTGCAGACCGTTTGAGATATAAAGACAGGGAGAAGATGTTACTAACCCAGTTACGGGTTGTATGGTCAACACCCAATCCATTTGTCCTTCTCTGCCGTCTCCATGCAATTGCAGTTTGGAGGACATCTTTGCACTTTTACTTTCCCTCTTTGAGACAGAACCATGCGATACAACACACTGCCTATAATCATTCAGAATTTAATTTCCTATCACCAAACCTTTCATTTTGGTAATATGCAAGTAAATGCATTACTTCAAAATCAGGACCATTCAGCTTAGAGTCTTTCAGAACCCCCAACGTCTAGGGGGAATGGGGGTGGTAACTGATGTCAAAATGGCCAGGTTATGCATGATAGATAAACAAGTTGTACACCACAATGCAACCGGGTCTTGGGTTAGGGTTACCAAACAAAATAACCAAACAAAACCAAGCAAAGTTAACAGCTAACACAGGAGGGCAAAGCTTACCAGCTCTCACATAGACCACATGTCTACTTTCCTAACCTAAACTTAACCCAAAATACAGTTGGTAGCAACCCTCCTAACCTAATGTGTCTAATCAGAACAGCACTACGTGTTGTGAATGTAAAGAGACCTTTGTCTTACCTGTCCCAAGACCGCAATGTAGCAACAAAGAACATAGAAATGGTGGGCAATGTGTAATATATGATTTCAAATGATCTAGCAATCCTGTCCAACTCTCCAGATGACATAAATAGGGTTAAGCTCGGCAGACCAAAAAGATGGTGGCAGGCCTCCCCTTGCTGGGAACTGAAATGGTGTGATGAGCTGCTGGTTAATTGACTGGCAACTGCACATGACAATAGAGGGAAATCAAGAGAGCAACATACAGACAGTGCCGTAACAGGGTCAAACACCCTCACTTGACCAATAGGCTACTCTATATCACTGAAATTTCCCTTTTAGTGAGGATTTTGGGCTGGGATGCTACTAATACTGTATGATCTCTTAATACCAGCAAGTTCAGTTTCCACCTGAGAGGAAACCTTTATTTTTTTGGCTACTGCAGGGTTTGCTTCACCAAAGCATATACATACGTATATTCAGTACATATTTTTCTTCTTCTTCTACTGCACCAGCATTCCAGGGCTAACTCATAGTAGGCCTATGTGCAAACGTATCACTGGCTGATTATCTTTCTGACCATAATTACATCAGTGTTGTGTATAATGGATGGTAAAAAAAAATGGTTTTAATGATAATAGGCATAACATGTTGTTGCCCTGCATCCAAAGATGACCGATTGTACAGCCCCCCCTCCGGAAGACAGTTACCTCAGAGCATTCCTGAAGATTTGAAAGAAGGATGCTCCTAGTTTGATGGAGGTCAAAGCTGTGTTGCAGCTGCACTTCTGTGTTTTGGACATATTTCATGTATTTTACACTCTTTTTCGCTTGCCACGTGAACTCTGTCTGGGCTGCAAGACCCATGCAGTGGTGGAACCAAATTGTGATGTGTTGGAAAGTAGGCAGGTCTATTTCCTGTGGGTAGATAATACTCAAACGTTGTAACCACTTCCTGATGAATCTCACACATGTGAACATCTTCACACACACACACACACACAGACACACCCCAACACACACACACTCATGCACACACGCGCACACACACACACACACACACACACACACACACACACACACACACACACACACACACACACACACACTATTGCTTTGTATAGAGACAAAACTCCTGCCATTAATTTGCAGGACTCTTTGTCCTTTAAACAGGCTCTCTGTTTTGGTTTCTTCTTCATTTTCACTCTCAGGTGATCAGTTGACAGTCCAAATATGGCATGAATAATTCAGCCAATATGCTCTCTTTTGAAGCACTACATGTTCCTAATGACCGTGCTAGCTCAGAACTGCCTGAAAACATGATCTGTGTAAAACCTCCGATGAATCATCAGCAGTAAAGTGAATATCAGATTACATCTGCTTGGGAGACCGCAACATATTTCATGTGTCTCAACTTGTTTAAACTTCTTTTCCAATAGTTAATAGTTAGCATTCTGTTATTGTGTGTGGCACTTCTGCTGAAAACATGTTAAAGTTATTATACATCCATGGATGAGCTGAGCACGCATCTTCATCTTGTGGTCTCCGTCCCCATCTTTCTCTGCCACTGTTTCCGCATCTTATTTTGGGTCTGTCCGTGATGGCTGATAGCTAATAGGCAAGAGAGGGTGTAAAAGTTTCCACTTCTAAGGTTCAAACACTTCTACTAAAGACGTCCCCAGGAAACAATGACGCACAGGAGGGCTGAGCTTTATAGAGGAAGATCAGATGTGCAGAACCATTTCACCACGCATAACAGAATAGAACGGGAGGCAACCTCAATTAAGACACACTTTTATTCGCATTTCTCAGTTTGTTTTATAGTTTTGTTTGAAGGACTTTTTAAGAATATATATATATATATTTGCCACGTTAAAGATGAAGATATTTTTGTCACTGGCTGTCATATGTTTTGCCATAAATAGCGGAACGGGTAAGTTATGACTGTTTATTTCCCGTTGTGTTGTCTTTAGGCATACTTGAAGTTGTGTGGGCAACTATCTGGACAATTCGTAAAGCTATCGTTAAGGGAGTTAGCGTGCGAACAATACTGAAAACTTATTTTGATTTCATTCGCGCGTTTATTATGGTTTGTCCTTAGACTCGTTGTGAAACCGAGTAGGACTACTAAAAAATATTTGGTAGTCTCATCACTTCCTATAAATTCTCGATGTGAATACTTTGAAGGCCTGTATTAAAAAAAAAAGGGTTGGATTTACGGTAAACGATTTTGAAGGGGCGGTAATCCCGAATATCATCACAATCTCGAAGTCCGATTCAATCTTCTTCTTTCAGGCCACGCGTATAAGGAAATCCTGTTTAAGATCAAATAAATTAATATATAAATGGTAACGGCGTTAGGCCATTTTAATTTCTTATTGACGCTGGTCAAATTGAAATGGTATCCCCCTTTCACTTGATTCGAGTTCGGACTTGATATCAATCCATTCTGCTTGTTGTTGTTGTTGTTCGATATCATAATACAACAGTTCTCTGATGATGACCCTTCAATAATAAGAAAACAAACCCAGTTGTAGTCATGGAACGTAATAATGCCAACATTATGCCTCATGTCAATTAATATAAAGCCATATCCTACCATGTGAACTTGAGCAGAAATGAGGTAGTTGAAATGACGTCAGAATTCTTCCTCTGACGGCAGACTAACTAGGGCCTTTCTGGCGGTGCATTCAGGGTTATAAACGTTTGGCCTACATTCTAGACAAACTAAAGATCTTTAAGATGATAGACCTACAGGGGTTTGTGGGTTTGAGGTCAGGAATCCGGAGCACTGCATCTTAATGGGGTTATTCAGCGAAACATTATGCTGTGGTTGCATTCCATCTCTCTTTTTTGTTTTTTCTCATAATCAGCTAATTAGTCATGGTGCAAAGTGTGTGAAACCAAAGTGGAAATCATGGTTTAACTCACATCCATTTTAGGATGGTTATTTGCACGTGATAGGCTTTGTTACTGTTCTTCTGATTGAAGCGTTTCCGTGTTTCACTGTTGAGTAAAAAATAAACAAACAGGCAGAGAGATGGACAGAGAGACAACCTTCTCTCTGTTCTCAACCTTCTCCTCCTCTTCTTCATCAGGAGCCCCTTCCAAGGCTAGGTACATGTTTGTGAAATGTCACCCATTGGGAAACGACTCCAACTGCGTGACCCACCAAGGCCCAGAGATGAATCTCACTACAGACCTACCTGACAAACTGCCAGCTTCCGCCGCACCGTACATGTAAGTATGGTTACAAGTGGTTACTTATGACTACTACACCTGCGGCATTGTTTTTTTTGATCCAGAACCTTTCGTCTAGGAGTTGAACACCATAACCCTTTTGCCCGTTAAAAGTGGTGGGAGCAGTTGTGTAAAACAGTGTCCGTTCGTAGGCCACTTGTAGGCTGGGGGCGTGTGTTAATAGTGTTCAAGTATACAACCATAGAGGAAGCGATATGTTGAGCAATCGTCATGTTTGCAACAGTGTCTGTCGACAGATAAAGAAAAAAAAAAGCATGCCGCGATTATGAAATGAGACACGATGAGAATACGATCTGAAACATTCAAAATAGATTTGGTGCCAATACCTTGCACTTCGGGCAAAGGGCCTGGAACCAGTAGCACCTCTGGATCCATGCCCTTTGCACTACTTTAACAGGAAGCAACCGGAAGTGTTGATAGGAAATGGCTGTGATGGCTGATTCCCTCCCTGCCCCTTCCATTGTTCAGGGCCAGCAGTTTACTATGCAGCGGTATGGCTGGGTTCTCAGGCATAATGACATAAAGTCTGTCCAGGGGAAGAATACCATATAAAACATTAATCCAACGTTTTTCATTAGTGAAGGTCAAAAACACAGAAGTGTATTGACATTTTTGCTTTGGTTGAAAATAGGTGTGGAATGTTTTGGAAAAAGTGCTCCTCATCCAAATCAGAGAAACATTATGCCTCAGACTTATCGCCTTGGAATCTAAAGGAGGCTACACCCCTTACAATTTGGACATTGTCGTTCAAACGCAGAACCTTTCTGCTGGGATTCAATCAACCTAACCGCTACGCTTCCCCAGAGCTTGGTACAGGTTATATCAGAAGCAGAAGGGAGTCAAGAGTCCGTTAGTTTCACTTGAGGAAAGTGAGATGATGCATGTTGAATTATGCAACTTTTTCAGGAGAAGCATATTGCGATGTGTGCCCTACAGCCCTGAATATCTGATTGATATGAGGGGTTGTTGCTGACTTTTTGCCCCTGTGTGAGGCTGTCTGTGATGATACATATACTTATTGAACCCATTGGGAAATTCATTAAACCTATTCAATCTAGGAGCGTAGGGTTGCCACAGAGTAGCTCCCAGGGGCCAATTCCGAACCAGATCTAGTAGTGCCCATGCTTTGGTGATGGGCAGGGCAGAACCACACAATGATGATCATGAGGATGATATTTATGACAATAACAGCAATAAAAGCCAAACCTCTGTATTATAGCATTGGAGGGAAAATGGCATTGTCTCTGTGTGTATTACTTCACCCTGCGTACCAAGCCTTTCCCCCGTTATGATTCCAGAGGGGCACAGCCAGTGGAGGATGGGCCCGTGACAGAGAGGAAAGAGCCCAAGGTGGAGTCGGTTACATCCTTGACAGAAGATGGTTCCGGAGTTTTCGAGGGCTCCACAGGTTTTGAGGGATCTGCAGTTGAATCACCCGTGGCAGATGGCTCTGGAGATTTTTGGACCCAATTAGGTACAGTAGATCGCTTTTGAAGACACGCAGAGAATTGCTTGATACATTTTAACATAGTTCATATTTTATATATTGTATTATCTTTACACATAAACAATGATGTGTTTGTGCACAGTCCTTTCTGTTGAGGCCTTTAGTAGTTGTTAGTAGGCGGGATACTTTAAGAATAGGAAAAGATTAATAAGAGTGCTCAGTCCAAACAGTGGTTGTACAACTTTGTGATGGGAACTAGCGTAGCTCGGCTGGTAACGTGAGTTAAAGGGTCTGGGAGTTTGAGAGAGTACGATTATTGTGAATAAAGAGAGGGTATGTGCTGGAGAACAATTTTCATTTGTACAATATATCAGTTATGGGATGCGATCTTATTGATAACATTATAGAAATCACTATCGATTGACTAGCATTGACTACAGCTATTTCCAGGTTATTTTAAGCTACGAGCTAGTTGAAATGTAAAACATTGTGACTTAAATCTGGGACTTATAACTTTTTGTATTTTTTATCTATTTCTACATTTAGCGGGGGATGTTATGGCTGATTACCGACCAGCAGAAGAAGAGCTGAGAGAAGACCATCTGCTGGATCTGTAGACACACACACACACACACACACCACACACACACACACACACACACACACACCACACACACACACACACACACACACACACACACACACACACACACACACACCATAATGAAAAAAAAAAGGGAAACAATTTAAGAAACAATTAAAACAATCTGAAAGTTAAATGAAAACGATGTTAAGGCAATTGCCATATTAAAAGTAAAGCCCTGAGAAATTAGAAATTGAGAGATAAAGGCAAACAGACTGAATTTCAAGTGCAATTAGTCTAATTCATTTATTTTGGTAGTAACCTATATTCACATTTTAAGGAAAGATAATATATTATTTTAACTTTCTGTTGCTTTCACTTTCTTTCGACCAAATGTCTGTATTGCGGCGTTGTTTCCATGTTGTGAGACTTTCTCTCTACAATCCTCTCCTCCATCCTTTTTTTACACATTGTGAGAAGGCCTGTAGCTAGGCTTTGCCTCATAGGCCAATCATGTATTATTTAGGGTTTAGCAGATTTGAGCTCAGAGCTTTGTTAGCCTGGCAATGCTAGACGATTCTGAAACTGCAATTATCTGTAGAGCAAATAAAACATGAGCTGGCGAGATTTGTCTGGTTACCATACTAGTAGTTTGTCACTGTCATTCCCAGACCCGGATAAGCTTGTGTCCATTTTGTGGTTCTTGTGGTTACTGATGGCATTCATGGACTACGTAAAGAGAGATGTAGAGCATATAGTTAGAACACATCTCACTCTTGATCCACAATATCTCATTAAGGGCCAAATATTCTCTAAAATTGTCTGTAAACCTAGAGGATATCTCTCAGAATAAATGTTCTTCACTTTAAGAAAGCAATTATTGTATGTTGGATTTTTATATTTGTGCCATGGTGACAAGAGCTGTCATAAACAATTATTCTGAAATATAAATGGTTTAATGTGTCTGTAAACATTTGTGTGTTTTGTAGAAAACATTTAAGATTTTTCTGATAAACTGTTTCATAACACCTTATCAAGTAAATGACATGTGCTTTTCTCGTATAGACCCTTGAAAATTCCATTTTCGTATTTTTATACTTTAAATCATTGCCAGTTTTTTTTAATACTACTGCCAATAAAAACACGTAGCCTATATAGTTATTGAGCCGCAGAATGTAAGGAAAATAAAATTGTTTTCACTGTTAATGTTGTCCTTTCTGTTTTGCTTTATGGAATGCAACCATAAATAACCAGGCCTATGATAACGTGTCATATTCAGCCTTTGAATTGAATTGCCTACTATTCAGAGGTCATAGTGTCCAACTGATAGATGTACCGTATTACGCGCCTTATGCTGTTACTTTAAGTCTTTGACTAACGCATTTGTCAATGGATTCTCAAGTGATACTCCAAAGAGAAAAAAGAATTGGTGTCACTACCCGTTAAAGCAAATTGTTCTATTATAAGAATAAGACAAATATTGTATTTTACGAACCCAAGGCTACGTAGGAATACATAGGCGTATGTGAAGTGTTTCATTTTGGACCGTCTATTAATCCCCCGCTTCCATTAACAACTGACAGAAAACATTGGGGGAATCAGGGTCTAAACAGCCTAAAGATTTACACACCCTTAACTTAATTATCCATTCAGTAATTTAAAAAGAAAACACATAAGTATTACATTTTGCTTGGAAGCATCTACAATTCCTGTTAGTCCTTATTTGATTCAGCAGCAGACTGCGTCCTGTGATTCATATGACAGGGATCACATGACAGCCAGCAGGGCTCCTTGGTCCAGATAGCAACACAGTGGTCGGCTACACCGAGAGAGAGGCTAGCTGTTAGCTTCACCTGTCCCCAGAGCCGAAATGGTGAGTTTGGAGAAAAACACATTTGGCCAAAATGTGGTCGAATAAACCTGGGAGCTTATTAGGTTTGAAGGGACGTCGATACGGGTTTCTATTTATCTCTGCTAATGCACATTACACACTTGTAGTCCACACACACACATCTAGCCGGGATGATAAGCAGAGAGGCCACCGGGGAACAACCAGCGCTGCTGTTGGGAAGAACATATCAGAAAGAGCACTGGAAATATCTACCGATAATGTGAGGGATCTAAGCAATTTGAGATGATTGAGTTTGGTTATGGACGCTTTGGATGCAAGACGCAAGATCGTTGGTGTATGGTTGTTAACTGGATCGCTGGTTAGGATCTGCATAAGGCGTTAGCTTTCACATGTCACTGTCCTTTAGATGACAGTCCGGGATCAGGGCTGCTTCCTGAGGAGTGTTCACGATTCATTTGTGTGTATGTAAATATATGATGTTCAATGTTGTATATCATGTCGTATTCTCCGTTGTCGCTGGTAGTCGTGTACTTAGTAGGGCAGACATTTGACTTATAGGACACCCGATTATCACAGATCGGTGTTTCCTTGGTAGCGACAAACAGCCAAAACTTGGGGATTACCCTAGTTCCTTATAAAAGTATACCAATCCATGTAATGTAAAACAATTTAGTTTGATCGTGTTATACATTAATATATATATATATATTATATCTAGCTGGTCTGCTTTGGCTTGAGTTATCATTTTGGTGCAGCATGTCACTAAACCAAATTCCCAACTGACTCACATTTCCTCAGTGTTTGCTAGTATTGAAGCCCATCTTGGAAGGCAACACTGAAATGCAACTTGGGTTTGGTTCAACACAAATTGCATATGGTACACACTGATAATAGATAACATCAGATAACATTG
>NC_079425.1:7705410-7795378 GCF_026213295.1 Gadus chalcogrammus | reverse complement strand
GGCTACTTGAAAGTAGATCTGGGTCAAAAAAGGTTGGGCACCCCTGATCTAAGATATAAATTCTCCCCGTCAACTATAAAAAGGATGGCTTTTTGTTTATTGCAATACAAATACACCATTTTAAAAATGTATAACCTTGCCTACACTTTATGAACATTTACTTCGGACATGGCTCCATGCATTTGCCGGCTTCTTTGAAAACAAATGCACATGGCTCGCGTAGAAGTGCATGGGGAAGGTCGTCAACGAGTTGTTACGACAGTGTTGTAAAATATCTACTACGAAGCTGTAGGGGGCGCTGTGTAGAGAAATGTGCGTGCCAAAACCAAGAAAACAGCGAAGAAATTCCCGAAGTTGCATAGTGGGCCTTTAAATACAGTTTTCATGATCCGCTCCTGGCTTTACATCCTACTGCCAGCTCTGTACTGTCATGATCCGCTCCTGGCTTTCCATCCCAGCTCTCCCAGTACTTTTCCTGATCACCTGCCTGCCACTCCCACCTCTCGCAACCACCTTCACCTGCGTTCCCTCACCTGATTTAAATCCACTCTTTCCATTCAGGCCCCGTTTACACGAAGGGAAAACGCAGATATTTCCACGCAGTTTGGCCTCTCATTTACACGAAAACGCAGTTTTTATCACAGAAAACGATCAATTCTAAAAACTCCGGCCAAAGTGGAGATTTCTGAAAACGCCGGTTATGTGTGGTCGTGTCAACGGGGAGAAAATGGGTTTTAGGTTCTGAAACGTCACATTATGCGCCAGGAAATGCTTAACGTCATATGAGCGCCCTATGTTTACAGTTTGATTGTTACAGGAAGACGCTCGTGTTCGTTGTTGTTGATTCTGAGGATTCCGATTGGCTTGTATGGCTTTATCCTTCTCCCTACACTGCCGCCTATAGGTTTGGCACAGTTATAATGGCGCTCGACGGCGTATTTATGCGTTTTGATGCAAACGACAATGTTACACACAATGTTATTTTTGAAAAAGAAGGGGGGGAAATATTAGTTTCTATAAATACCCTGCTACGTATAAACGTGGCCTCAGTCTCTGCCAGATTGTCTTCAGCAGCATGCAAAGCTCTCTAGTGTTATTTCCCGGATGCTTCCTTTGTTTCGACCCTGCTTGTCCCTTACCCGTCCTCATCGTCCCTGCCCTGGTAACCTGAACAGCCTTCTGTCCCTGACCCTACTGCCTGCTCGCCCCTTGTCTGTCTCCAGTTTGTTTGGATTCCCTCCCCGGAGGTCTCTGCTAGCAAGTCGGACTGTTTTGGCTAGCTCAGGTTGTGGACTACCCTTATGTACCTTCTGTGGATTTTAAGAACCTGTTTGGACAATAAACTGTTGAACTGTTCCAACGCTGGTCTCAGTCTGTGCTGTTCTTGGGTCCAACCTCACGCCCATTACAACAGTAGCAGATGGGAGTACTTCTAATCTTAGCACTCCGGGAGTTCTGGCGGGAGTCCTGGAATTCTATATCTGAAATATATAATCAAATATAATATATAGATCTCTATCGAATATAATATATAATTCTATGGCCAAAAGCTGTGTGGGCCTCCGGATGACTTTATGAATCCTAAACGACTGCATCGGGTTCTCCGACGTCTCTGGTACTTCATTTCCACATCAATCTGAACCGAGTCATGGAGGAGAAAGGGATAGTTGCCGTTTGCCGACTCCCTGACTCCCGCCAGAGGAGAGGCGGACCTCCGGAGCAGAGCCGGAGCTCTCCCTCCGGCGGTAGACAATCCCTTTCTCATCCAGGACGCAGTTCAGTCTGGACTTCATGGAATCAAAGCCAAACTTCCTTTCCCCTAAATCCTTCTCAACCATGGACAAGACAACCCCCACTACGAGTCTTTACTTGTTGTGGAAGTACCAGAGACGTCGGAGAACCCAATGCAGTCTATTATTTTCACCAAATGGGAGCTTTAAATGTTTTTACACGGCTAAATATGCCCTTCTTATGCCCGCCTTTTTCCCGGCATGGTCCGCGCGTTTACACTGACGGGGCAATTTATTTTTGCTTTTTGTTTTTGCTTTTAACTTTGCTTGATTTCGAACCCCAATTTACCCTCTCGGGGCCAACACAAATTGCCGGTAATTTTTTTACGTAAATGCGATTAGACGGCTCCAGGGGCGGGACTTCGGTATAGGTGCTGCTGCGTTGCCTCTACAGCAGAGACAACGCATTGATATCATCATGAGTAGTTCTCACTGGAGAGACGGTGAAATCCGCTAGCTAGCGACCATCATGGGAGATAAGGTAATGCATTTGCATAAAACAAAGATGGGGAAAGATGGTGCGATCTATGAGAAAGTAGGCCTAACAGAGGAACTTTCCTTGCGAGGCTTTTGTCGGGATAAAAAAAAGTGGTCAGCAAAATAAAGGATATGTTGGCGTTTTGGCACTTGGAAAAAAAAATACGGGAACACCAGCTTGCCATAGGCTATATCAAGCATAGGTTTCCTTGTATTTTGAATTTAATTTGTGTTTGCCTGACCGATATAGGTTGGCCGATTTTTTCCGCCAATATTGCCCTACAGATGCCCTATATCGATATGGGAGTATATGTTGGCCCATATGGGCCAATATGATGGCAACATATATACATAATTAGCTCTTTATAAATCTGCTACAGTGGTGGTTGATCCTCTAAACAGTTTTACATCATATTCTGGTGAAGGTTATTAGCTCCTCCCCATACTACAGGTCATTGGTTCCTTTAGCTCATCCTTTTATTGTGATGTTGCTGTTGCCCAAAGCAATGAGTGAGCAGCAAATCTCAAGTTGCTCCAACCCAAGGATACCACAATACATACATAAATTATCAGCCAATATAGCGCTATAGTTAATATTTGACTCCCATTCCTTTTAATAGACTAATCTGCCCCGAAAATCCACTTATTAAATGCATGCTTTTTAATATTATAGCATTTGGAATTCCAATTAATATGTGAGCAAGGATAATGAATTCCTCTGGGGTTAAAGGCATATTTGTAATAGTCTATAAGTCTGCTTGGGAGCGAATGCATCAGGCATGTCACCGATAACCCTGTCACCAATAAGCACTGTATGCTGCTGTAACCAGTTGTCTGACCATAAACCAATTATTCGTGCATATTTCAACAAGTCTTCATTGTCTTCGCAGGGGGGTATATTTCTCGGAGGAAGATCTCATCCGATTCAAAAGGTAATGAAATATTTATTAATAATAAATATACATAACAAATCCATTTTGAACAATTTATAATTTAATAAGTCTCCAAAAATTATGAGATAGATGGCAAAGGCTAAGACACATGACTAATAGCTAATAGTTTATTTGTTGTTTTTAAAGTTTTTATCCAGAAAATAGAGATTTGCCCAAAGATTTGCCCAGTATTTGCCCAGAAAATGGAGATAAAAATGAAGACCAAAACAGTTGGAGGATCACTGAGCTAATCATGGAGAAGGGGTAAGGTTACTTCAAAATCTATTTGAAACCGTTGTATTCTACCCATGATATTAAAGGTTGGGTTTCGTTATAGAAAAGTCTAAATATTGGTCTTGTTGTTTTTCAGGCTTAAGTATACCAAGCCTAGTGTAATGAAAGGGTAAGTCTTATCTATCCATCACACAGGCTAAATTAATGTTAACAAATAATATTTTGTTACAATGTTTGGAATTTAAATGATATAGGCCTATATTTTTGGGGGGCATTGGCTACCAATGAAAAATAAATGGATACAAAATGGTCACATTGATAATGGTTGCTCCATTATAACACACCATTGTGTCGTAGGCGAATTGTGGCACTCTCGGCTTGCCATAGCCCGACACAGTGTAGCCTGCTAATAAATCCAAAGAAAAAGAAGAATGCAGACAATGAGCAAAGCACGAAGATGTAGGGCGTCCAAGAAGGACAGCAAACTTTTGCGCAACATTTTCATCAATAAACAAAGCTTTCCCGATATCCAGAGGGGTGTTCCACGAACGGAAGTTTAACAAACACTGAGTTAACGCTGAACTCTAGGTTGATTGACCCTGTGCCGACCAACCCAGAGTTTTCGGTTCCACAGCAGCGGTTATGCATTAGTTCAATCAACTCGGGGTTGGTTAACATCGGGTTGTGCGCGTCCACGCCAAACCTAAAAAGACGTGAAGTATGGATCATCGAAACCCTGATCGAAATGGCGAAACGGGCGGCTTATTGCAATGAAATGGAACTCCAGGTTCTCCTGGAGGGCTATGACGAGGAGAAGGACATTATCACAAGAAAAGGGAACGCTAAAGCCTCTGGAACCCGGAGAACCAAAGCCTGGCAGCGGATCGCTGACAGCGTAAATGCGTTAGTTAAGGTGCGGCCACACCAGACGCGTATCTCGCATACTTCGCGTATAAAATCTGCATTTTTTCCATAGGGAACCATTGGTTTACGCGCTTATTACGCGTTTCACGCGTATAAGCAACATTTTACGCGCGTATAGCGCGTATGTGGCGCGTATATTTACGCGCAATACGCGCTATACGCGCGTATATCGCGTACATTTCAAGAGTTCAAAAAATTTAACTTTTTACGCTCATACGCATGACGATTAGCCGCGTTGCCCAGTCAGCGTTGAGCTTGACCCGACGTCACTGGCAGAGAGTAGTGAGCTTGGACAGAAGCATACGGCCGACATCTTTCTTTATTCTGTGTGGAAATAGTAACATAGTTACGCCATTAAATGCTTTTATGGAAACATTTCTAGCGAGAAATGTGCATTTTACTTTCATAATGTTCGCTCGGTGAATGTGAAGGATGTTTGGTTTGATAGTTATGACGAAGAGGGAACGCTCCGTTCACTTGCATGGACAGAGTCTCTGGTTACTAAGCAACCTCAACGTCTTGGCGGACTATATATCTGCTGATCAACACTACGAATGCTGGAAACACACCATGTGAAGTTATTTAACCCGATTATTGTTATTTATATCCGAGATTATTTAATCTAACCCGATCTAAACTCTATCACCCAAACACGGCGGCGTTTGGGTTTCCTACCTCGGACTCCAGCGCAGCTTATCCTGGGGCAACACACACACACACACACACCCAAGTGTTGGAGCCTTTACCGTGGGGAGCCTCATCCTGGGCAAGACACACACACACACACACACACACACACACACACACACACACACACACACACACAACACACACACACACACACACACCACACACACACACACACACAGCCACGGCCGACAACTTTCTTTATTCTGGGTGGAAATAGTAACATAGTTACGCCATTAAATGCGTTTATGGAAACATTTTTAGCGAGAAATGTGCATTTTACTTTCGTAATGTTCGCTCGGTGAATGTGAAGGATGTTTGGTTTGATAGTTATGACGAAGAGGGAACGCTCCGTTCACTTGCATGGACATGGACTCATCTAGGCGAGTGACGTATGCGCGTATGGCGCGTATTGCGCGTATGTGACAATTTTTGACACAAAATGGTCAAGCAACATTTTACGCGCGTATCTCGCGTAAAAAATAACGCGAGATACGCGTCTGGTGTGGCCACACCTTTACACGTCAAAAGCATGATCCTTAATATTTGAGCCATGAATATATAAATATCCCAGTTAAGCATTCTTAAAGATCCTACCACATAACCCCTTTCTTCTAAAAAAAATATGTACTCCGATGGATTCCAAGCGGTCAGCGGATCAAGTATAAAAATGAAGTATAAAATCGTACAAACGCTTTTATTTACATTTACATTTAGGGCATTTAGCAGACACTTTTATCCAAAGCGACTTACAATAAGTAAATTTGTCATAAGAAGTGCATCAATATATCGCTGTCGGTACAGAAAGGATGTTCATAGAACCGAGTGCAAGTATAGGCCTACCACAATCGCTAGGTCAATCAATTCCCCGTGTTACAGCCATGATAGCAGCTACTGCAGTTGCTACACAGTTAAGTACTACAATACAATACAATACAATACAATACAATACAATACAATACAAGTCTACAGTAGCCGATTGTTTCAAAGAAAACCATTATTCGATTTTTTTGTTGTCAATGTTTTTCCACCCGGAGTACTAAATGAGCCAAACTGCCGTTGATTCACAATATTATTAAACCGTGCTAAGTGTGTGAGGATCAGGAACGATGGGTGTTCCAGGATACACCGCATCATTTACGTTTTTGAATAAAAAAACGCCCCGCTGTAGGTTGCCCTCCAATAGGTGCCTTTTTCTCTGGGAATATTGGGGTACTACATGGTGAATCAGGACACGGAACTGTCACACCGGCTTCCTACCATGAGTTGAAAACCGGTGCAATACCATCGATCGCCTCTTGGCATAACCTGTACTGGTATTGTATTTCTAGCGGATTCTGCATGCAGTGGTGTGCGTCTGTTATCAGTATGTCAGCCATTGACCCCGGTCCCTCTTGCAGCATGAATAAAAGCATCCTGGAGTGCGTAACACTCACAAGTATGCTTGGATCATGGGGCTTACATCGGAGGTAACCGTGAGGCCTGTCGCTGCAAATAACCCAGAGGCATCTCATCTTTTTATCTCTAGCGAATAGGGGTTTGTGTCATTTATCCAGAGTGTGTTTTTATCTTGTTTACCATTCTATATGTACCTGTTTGTTGTCCAGCTACCTGAACTGGAGAATCTGTTTTCTTCTGTCCTTTTACTCCTAGACGGATGGACGTTAACCCTGTCACAAACTGGAATGCTCCCCTGGTGTGGGAAGGGACGTTTGACCCAGTGGTGATAGATTCCATTTACAAAAGAATGGATCCAAGAATTGCTGTAATAGTGTTTGCGGTTGGCAAGTATGCCCACTTATTCCTTCTATTATTGCTTACATGGCTAATAAACCTAGCCTATATAATAGTTTTGCTTTCGTCCCTAAAAAGCAAAATATGTGGCCTTTCTCACTTTTGCCTGCTGACTAGAGGATTGAATAAATGAATCCTTACCCTATACCCTCACCCCAAAAAAACACACACACACACACACACACACACACACACACACACACACACACACACACACACACACACACACACACACACACACACACACACACACACACACACACAGACTGGTAGACAGCAGGCAGTTTGTGTATACAGTATGTGTGTTAATCATTAATTTAAGAATATTTTGGCATATTCTACTTAAGTAACAATATGAACAGAAAACGCCCATCACACTATAAGGCATCACAAAACTATCAAGGTCTAAATTATGTTATCCATCTTTCCTAGGTACACTCGTTTTTTGAAGGGCTTCCTTGAATCAGGAGAGAAGCACTTTATGGTTGACTTCAAACTCACCTATTACATCTTTACAGACCATGTGGATGAGGTACCCAAAGTAAGTTCATGCAACATTCTACATCCATTGTTTGTTTTGGTTTTATTTTGAAATTGACCTCCCTGTCAGGCACCACAACTGTGACGAAATCTGGGTAGGTCTATACCTGTGACGCCGGCTTTCCTAGCACCAGCATTATCTCAGTCCCCGAAGAAGACAAGCATTACTGGCCTTAATGACTACAGGCCCGTCTCACGACCTCTGGAGTCATGAAGACCGTTGAAAGACTTTTCCTAGCCCATATCAAGAATAAAGACACTCAAACCTTCAGCCCTTGAGCACAGCAGGCCTCAGTGAGGATACTGCCAACAGAATGGAAGGGGTGTTGCAGTCAAAACAACCTGAAACTGGGATCACAGTGTGTACATATTGAGCAGCCTGGCAGTGAGGGTTATCATGTAAAGCGTCACTGTGTTTAGGTACACTAACTGGGTACACAAACCTTGATTATTAAGGTTAAAATTAGATGTTCTTTATGTTTCAGTACACCAAGTGGTCGCCAAGTAGTTCTGTGTTCCTTATCGATTGCTTGGATCTTTTGTAGCTAATAAATTGTTTGTGATTTGTGATTTGGGTCATCCTGTGTGTTTCTTCTAGATTGACCAAGCAATGGGCCGGAAGATCACCATCCTCCCGGTTCCCAGTGCCACTCGTTGGCAAGACGTGGTGCTGGGTAGGATGAAGTATGCCACCATCGCCATCGACCAACAGGTACACCTGATGATACATTAAGGGTGCACTCACACTAGGCCATCTGGCCGTGGCCGTTGGCCGTTTTCACACTTAACCGTGCTCAACTGGCCCCATTGTTCTCTGGCCTGCACTCACACTAGGCCATCTGGCCGTGGCCGTTGGCCGTTTTCACACCTAACCGTGCTCAACTGGCCCCATTGTTCTCTGGCCTGCACTCACACTAGGCCATCTGGCCGTGGCCCTTGGCTGTCCCAACTGTGGCCTGGCCAAGGTAGGCTCTTGTACATACGTCATCACGTCATAACACTTCATCACCAAGCGTCCGCTGCATGGACCATAATAAAGTCTGCCGCCAGTCATAGTTTTGACAACAATGGACAACAACACAGAGAACACATTGTTCGGTGGTGTTCTCGACTTTGCATATGGTCGCGGATTCTCCCAAATACATTGGAATTCTTGTGGGTCATCTCCAACTGTGCCTGAATATCATCGTCTGCCCAAATGGCTAACAGACACTCGACTTCTCTTTGGGACCAACGTGAACCAAGAGTTGAACCGCTTGACGCCATGTTTACCGTTTAATGGGAAAGAAGGCTTGTCGCCTTTATTATGTCCATGCACGTCGCATGGACTAATAAACACAACAGCTTATCAGATTTGTAACATAAAAAAATTTAAACAAATAAATGGCTCCCTAAAATAGTTCCCTATCCCTAGTTCCCCCTAAATAAATAGTTCCCTATTTAAACAGCCATTATTGCCAGAGAGTTTTCTCTCAGACAGACGGTGCTTTGCTGTCAGTTTCTCATGTTGCACACACACACACACACACACACACACACACACACACACACACACACACACACACACACACACACACACACACACACACACACACACACACACTTCTTACTTTTATCACTGACTATTTCCCTATCAATATTATCAGGAACCTTGTTTCAAGTGATTAAAACGTTTAAAAACACTAAATAGCCTACAGCATCCTCACTTTAATAATCAGTGTTTATCATAGGAACAGACAGCTGCTGCTAACGTATTGGGTCTCACAGTAACGTTAGTAGTCGTGAGTTGTAGAGTTTTGCTACAGTCTGCTGAGCGTCTAGAGCCAGAGAAGGAGAAAGCGGACCGCTGGGCTAACGTTACGCTAAAAGCTAATCAGCCTTCACCTTAAAGCTGGGGTTCGAGGGGCTCCGTGGTTACGCAGTTGGATAGCGCATTACGCAGTTGTAGAAGTATAACCACCGTCCACCGCTTAACGTGCTTCCCTGCAATAAAACTGGACTGAATTGAATTTATTAGGTTTTACTCTCTCCCTCACAACCCAGACTTCTACTATCACAGATATTTCCATATCGATATATCAGGCAACCTTGTTCGAGTGTTAATTGATCTTGCGAGCGAGCAGAGCTGCCGATTATGTTTCGGGATACCGTTTTATGGCTCACAGTAAGTTACTAGTAGTAGTGTGAGTTGTTAGAGGACTGGGATGTTTATTACAATTTCGGATGAGTGTGCTGCCTTAACTCTACCTCGAAACAAACAGACAAAAACTTTCCCCTCTCCGCCGTTTTGTGTTGTGAAGCGATTCTGCATGCACGCTTTCACTGCTGATGGCTGTTTACCGTCGTGGCTCTGCGTGTAACACAGCGGTGTAACCAATCAGATGGTGCTGGGGTGGGAAAATGCTGGACGCAGCGTAAGTGACAGCAGAACAGAGAGGCGCGGCTGCATCAGAGCCAAAATAACCCCGTTTTTAAATTGATTACCTCGGCCGTCGGATCAAAAAAAAGGCTGATTGCCGATATGCGTCAATTGCCGTAATACTCGGCGCCGATAACGGTCGATCCCTACTCGAAGGGGAACCACAGACTCCTGCTGGTGGGCCCAAACTGGCCGGGAGAACTTGGTTTCACAGTAAGTACAGGCTGATGGATGGAGATCGATGGTGCCTGCCTGACAGAGGCGGGAACTGCTCTCAAAACGGGGGGCCACATCTGGCACCCCAGACCAGAGTGCTGCAGCTATGGTTTGGCCTTCGAGGGCCTGATCCACTTATAATGGAATGTTGTGACAGGAGGGTAGTTCAGACCATCGTTAGACTCAAGAGCTCCCTCCACCCCCCACCCAAGGGCACTTAATGCTAACAGGTGGAAGATATTTGCAAAGTCGTGATGAGGCTCAGAGAGAGGTAACGGAGTGTTCCTCAGTGCCAATGATACTGCGCTTTTTGCAGTCCTTACTGGCAAGGATGGCTTCCTTGATGTTTATCTGCTTCCACTTTAAGGGTCTATGCTGGCTGCCCATTTCATCCCGGCAACATTTAAGGTTGATAGCCAGACGGTGGGGCTCTCGTTCTTGGTGACCTGTTTCTCAAAGGAGCCCAGTGGAGGAACCCCCCACGGGACTGTCACACGGTTCCCTCATGGGACCTACCTACTGGTACTTTATAGCCCTCCGTCTCCCCCAGTTTGAGCCCCTGGATCAGGCGCCACTGATATAGCCTGTCGGCAAAGGATGCCTTCTTCTCTGCGATCGCGTCAGCCAAAGGCTACTGTGAGTGAGCTTCATGCGTTGTCAGTGTCGCTGAACAGTGTTAAGCGGAATCAGCCGGCACCAGGGGTGGCACTGTGGCCAACCATCTATTTTTTCCAAAGGGATGCCTTCGGCCCACTATAATCAGGTCATAGAGCTAGCAGCTTATGGCCCCTCACACCCACCGGATGAGGAAGCTAGTTCAGCAGAGTTCTCTGTCAATGGGAATCTTTGCGAGAAGATTCTGAAGGACATCTGGAGAGTGACGTGGGCTTATATAGACGGGCAGCCCGACGTTATCCCCGGTCACGTCACGTGTGACATCCAATGTTAAGCACGGCCTCTGGCGGTCATCCAGGAATTCATAGAATAGTAGTTACATTTGTAACTCTCGTTTCAGACCGTTAAAATAGGGCCCATTGTCTGTGAATGGCATGAACAAACGATGATATTAAATCTAGTATCAAACCTGTAACACTTGACACTGATGTGATTGTCGGAGCGAGAGAGATCTGACAGAGGATTACCTAATATGACCTAGTACATTTACCTCTCGGTAATTTACCTTTAGTGAACAGGTATGCTGTTATTAAGCTTAACAGAACGGGATTTACATGATAGGCCATGCTATCCAATATATACCAATACATATATACCTAATGTATAATATCATCTTCAAATGCTTCTTCTACAATATCTCTTACCGTCATTATGTCATCTAATGGAGACCTGCTTCCACTCTACACCAAGCCAGTAATTATTATTATTTTAATTATTTATTATTATTATTTATTTATGATTTAAACATGAACCAATGCTGAAGAGAAAAGCAGGCAACGTTTATTCCCTGCTCTAGTTCATTTTACACCTGTGTTGTTTTAATCGAATAGAAACTGACCAGACAGCTATATCTGACCTATTTACCCACATAATATTAAATTAATTAATTTAGCATATTCAAGTATCAAATATATAATGTTAAAGAATTTAACATTTCTTACACAACTTGTACTCATATTGTTCTTCACTGTTATATACTGTGTTCTAGATTCGTAATCAGTCCGACTATATCTTCAGATGGACATCGACAGCCTCTTCCACGGCCGAGTCTGGAGCTGAATCTCTCAGTCGGATGTCGGCTGTTCTTCATCGAGGATACTACAAGGTTTTAATATAGATGTCCTGTTATCATTCAAGTGCCCTCTGGAATATTTGAATGCCTATTAGTATTGAGTTTAGTAACAGCCATCAGTTGATCGTTCCCTCTCCTTCCTAGGACGAAACAAGGAAAAAGTTCCCGTATGAGCGCCGGCCTCAGTCTCAGGCTTACATCCCGATGGATGAGGGAGACTACTATTACTCTGCGGCCGTCTGGGGCGGATACCTGGAGGACATGTATAAACTGGTCAGGTAGTTAACCTTTTACAGTGCTCCGGTTGGATATATATTTTAGCAGAGCGTTGTTTTGCCAGTGCGACCTTGTTGCCAAGGGTAAAATGGTACATGATGATAATGCCATTCCTCATTGATGGAATGTTGATGAGATGTGAGAGGCAAGCTTTGTTTAGGGTTAACTCGTTCATTTAATAACGAGTGAGTTAGTTTTTCGATTGTATTTAGGGTCTACCTGTTGACAGCCTGGATGGGATGGAGCCAATTGATAAGGATTAGGAGAAAGTATGGAAAATGAATAATATACGTGTGTGTGTGTGTGTGGTGTGTGTGTGTGTGTGTGTGTGTGTGTGTGTGTGGTGTGTGTGTGTGTGTGTGTGTGTGTGTGGTGTGTGTGTGTGTGTGTGTGTGTGTGTTTGGGTGTTTTAAGGTACTGCTATGAGCAGTCGGAGATCGATTCCAAGAACAATATTGAAGCTGTCTGGCAAGAAGAAAGCCATCTCAACAAGTAAAGTGTTAATAAAGCCTCATTTTCTGGTCAACTCATGTTATTTGATCTTATAACATTTAAAAGACATGATAGACCTGTTGATGTACAACACATGTTCTTCTTGATGATCCATATCATCTTTCTATTGTTCTCTGTTTACCCCCATCCAGTCACATTTTCTCGTTCAAGCAGTACACACTCGCCAAAATGCCTTAACAGCAAGGTGTAAATGCACCCAAGTCGCATTCTTGATTGTATCAGTCGAAGCACATCAGGAGATGATCTAGATTCTAGACCGAATTCCCAGCATATCTAATGCAAGCATGAATTCACCTGACTCCCAAACATGCATTTAGGGGCACATAATGGGTTAGTCCAACAGTAATTTATCATAAGGAACATTGAAACCAATACAGCTAATGATTTTGCTATGGCCGGCAATCATCAGATGTTGTTTTTTCACTCGGCACCCAGCGAGAACGATTGGTGTCTCAAATATCCGTCAGGAATCTGGAGACTCTTTCTAATGCCAGGTGTAAATTAAATCTGTTGTATGTGTTTTGGTCATTTATCAGATTGGCCAAAACCCCTTCATTCCGTTAATGTGTGAGGTCTTTGTCCATGCAGGTACCTCCTCCACCACAAGCCCACCAAGGTGTTGTCTCCAGAGTATCTGTGGTCAGACTATGACCGAAAACCTGAAGACATCAAGGTGGTCAGGATTTCTCAGCTGGTGAAGAATTACGCCGAGGTCAGGCCAAATGGTGGACACTAATTGAAGAAGAATGACTTATTGGAAGCCACTTCTTGACAGCAACGTTTTTTAAATTTAATTTTAGAGCGGGATCATGGGAAGGTACAGGCAGTTATTTACCAAGCATGTATTCATTGGGACAATGGGTGTAAGCTAAAAAAATACGTTTTTAGTCTATCATACAAGCAAGGTTTTTTTCATTTGTAGATTATTGTATATTATAATTCAATGATACTGATATAAATTAATAAATTACATCCAACCTTTTCTGTCAGCCAAGGTCATCACTGCTAAAAGTCATCATTGCTAAAACAACAGAATTGTCTACTTCATATTATATATATATATATATGTATGAATGCATTTTTTTTCATTAAAGGGTATTTACATGGTTTTCATCTTGGTTGTTGCATATTCCGTCATTGACTTGATGGCAGTAGAAAAAAGTAGGGATGTCCCGATCCGATCCACGTCTTCAGTATCGGTCCGATATTGGCCAATTACGCTGGATCGGATATTTGAGGGAGAAATAAATATGATCCAATCCGCACACTGTTTCACGTGACAACAACAATAGTCGCCAATTAGGCGAATACGCATGAGCGCTACCAGTTGAACAGTCTTGTCAGCAGTATGGCAGTAGTTCAACAGTAAGAAGAAACAGCTTGGTTGTTGCACGGCTCACCTCAGCAGTTGCCGTTCTCAGGCCTCAGCATACTTTATGGTAGGTTGTGGTTGGTTGTGGTCTTAGTAAAACAGCCTAGCCTCAGAGTTGGAGAAGTTGGAGTGATTGTGTACGTGCGTAAGAGAGAGAGAGCGTGCGAGAGAGACAGAGAGCGAATCTGCCGTGGTGATGTTTGGCTTGTTGTGGGCTGTCTGTCAGCACCTGGCGTGGTTGGACGAATGTGCTTTGTGCATGTGTTCAATGAGGTATCAGTCTCACCGTATTTGCTTTAGATGGATGGTTAAATAATGTCACACGATCGGTCATACTGCAGGCTCTCTTTTGCAAGTACACTGATTGCGTAAACTGCATGCACAACTTTGCCTCTCCTTGTTATTAAACAACGTGCATCCCAACAACTTTAGCCAATGCAGCGTCCTATGTCAGTGTTGCTTTACGAATACAATATATCGGATTATCAACAATTGTTAAGTGTGTGCGTGCGTGTGTGTTGTCATGTAGGCTATAAATGTAGACTTATTGTCTTTGCTTACATCCATGAAATATTGAAATAATTGTCTATAGGCCTACTGCATATTGAGAACCTTTAGATCGGTATTGCGCAACAATTGGGGGATGAGGACCCCCCCCCCCCCAAATATTGATAGTATTTCTCACACTTCCATCTCAATATATAGCCTCATAATATAAATATAGCTGAAAGCAGCAATGTGGGGGTCAAGCAGAATAGGACTCCATAAACTAAGGTGGACAGACATAATCGGTTATTTGGCTAATTTAATTTACAACGAAAGCTATTGGCAAATGGTTATCACAATGAACATACATTGAAGTTGCTTTCTAAGGGCCGGCCCGGAATAGACTGCTAACATCGCCCCCCTAGAGGTCAAATGTCAACAAATTATTTGGGCATCATCAGGATAGGGTCATAAGACTTATGTATGAGCCAAGTTGGTTTGGATACATGAAGGCCTTGCAGAGATAGGAGATCACTTCTTGTTTGACGTTTTTTAGGAACTTGTTTGGGTGTCCCCAGGATGATGTCTATGCACCAAGTTTTGTTTTGATATGTTAAAGAGCTGCTGCGAATAGGCTTACTTCCAGTTTGACGGCTTTGCCGGCAAGTTTGATTGGATGTCACGGCCAAATGGTTTTGAATTTGAAACAGCTGTTTAACACATCTGTTCAGCTTGGTCTGAAGATCATACATGGCAAGTTTCATGAAAATTGGACAGAATTTGTGGCCTTTGGATGTGTACTATTGATTTTGACAACTTTCAACATGGTGGCAAAATTCTGATGTTTCCATTCGAAATAATTTTAGTAGCTTTATGAAGAGGTCTGACAGTAACGCCAGACATTGAAAATAAGTTTGAAATATACTCATGTGAAGAGGGTGGAGTTAAAACACATCTTCATTAATTACAGAGCCCACTAGAGGTCAAAGGTCACCAAATTCAGGTACTATTGATTTAGACAACTTTCAACATGGCGGCAAAATTCTGATGTTTCCATTCGAAATAATTTTAGTAGCTTTATGAAGAGGTCTGACAGTAACGCCAGACATTGAAAATAAGTTTGAAATATACTCATGTGAAGAGGGTGGAGTTAAAACACATCTTCATTAATTACAGAGCCCACTAGAGGTCAAAGGTCACCAAATTCATTGAGTGTCCGCATGATGATGTCATGGGTCTATGTACCAAGTTTGGTTATGATATGTCAAAGGGCTGCTGAGAAAGGCATGAAGCTTCCTGTTTCATGCCCTCGCAGTCTAATTTGATTGGCTGTTGCGGATGTTTCCGTGAGAAATAATTTACTAGCTATATGGTGAGGTCTGACAGTATCACCAGACATTGAAAATTAGTTATTAGTTAGACATTGAAATATACTCATGTGAAGAGAGGAGTTAAAAACACATCTTCATTAATTACACCGCCCCCTAGAGGCCAAAAGTCACCATTGAATTAAATGAGTGTCTCTATTGGATAATGAAGATCATCTGTGCCAAGTTTCGAGATGATTGGAAAAAAAATCTGATAGATGTATTTTGAAAATAATATAAACCAAGATGGCGGAAAATCCATCATTGCGCAAAATGACGACATAGGGAGTGTAGCATCCCCACAGATGAATGGTCCAAACTTAAACTGATTGTTTTCTTGTTTTATTGAAATCGTTCCGTAGAGAGCTATTGGCAGAGCACAAATACAATGCATTAACTACCTAGCTAGTGTAATGTATTAACTTCCTAGCCATTGTAATGTATTAACTTAACATAACATTTGGTACAATTACGTGTTATATGAACGCAAGTGAGAAATGCCTTATTACAGTACAAAATCATTTAAAATAACATTAACACATGTTAACCGTATATTATCACATGAACACTGACCTTGTGCCTATTCGGCGGGTGCTAAATCAATTCAATATTTAACCTTAACTATATCGCTATCCTTCTTACCCTGTTTACGTTTCTGTTGCGTTCAGTTCTTTTCCTTCGTTCGTGCTAGGAACTCACTCTCCATACAGCACATTATATCAAAATAAAAATCCTTCCATCAAGGCAGTATATGTCAATATAAAAAAAAATCCAAATACCAAAAAAATAAAATATATTATAGCTTGTGACTACTCATTAGTGTTGTGTATTCTTTAGAACAAATTTAGAAATTGGGTCCTTTACAGGGAGCGTTGAGTTCGGCTTGGCCCAAAGATTTCAATGATACCTTGTTTGTGAATAGTTTGTGCGTGTCTTGCGTTTGATACAACAGAGATGTTTGACCTATTGGTGTACAGCACATGTTTTTCTTGATAAGCCGTATATCTATGAACATCCGGTAGTGTAGGGCGCAGCTCATGCTGCTATCCATTCGGATGTACGAAGTGGTAAAGTCGCAAATCTCCCAGCTTTCTTGCGGCATTTCACTGAGGCACGCCCCCCTTTGGTCGTAGTATCTCATCGCTTTCAAAGTAGAGCGAGCAGCAGAGATGTACAACTTGTAAAGAAGATGGCTGCGCCCATAGTTAATGGGGGTTGAGATGTATTTTCTTTGTATTTGTACCACGTTGGAGGTTTTAATGTCGTTTTTAAATCCTCTTACACACTTGATTTCATTGCTGCTTTAATCCGGTAACCAATTTATGCATTGCACGGTCATGCTTTGCTTGCAATTCAATGTAAAGTTGTGTTTTCAAGCTGGTTTGCTAAAGAGGCTATGTTGCTAATGATGAATAGCCTGCTACTAATCCCCCTCGTGGCTCGACAGAAACACAAATGACAAACTGGAAGGCTGGAGCAAGGGAAATACGTCACGTTCTCGCTGAAGCTGGTCGTTCGTACCAGCGTACCATCCAAATGGATAGCAGCATCAGTTACGGCTCGCGTTTCCACCGCCGAGAGTACCCTTTACGCAGTGGCGAACTTAGGCCTTTGGGGGCTCCAGGCGAACAGTCATTTGGGGGCCCCTGCATCTACCGGTCTAATGTACCTTATATCGCATAATGAGATACTCCATACAAGGGATGAACAAAAGTCACTATCCTTCTTTCATGCAAATGTTAATTATCTATTTACAAATTGAGAATAACAAAACAATAAGATTAGTTATGTTGACACATTACACTGACTGTTAACCTTATGTCATCATTTACCTGAGGGTTTCCTGAGTGGAAACCACTACTGGAAACCTACTGATAGCTGCTTCCAGCTATCAGTATTTTTCCTGTGCTCTTCAGACCTTTCATGGTTGATTAGATGCATTGCAAGGTTATTCCAGTCTTTAAATCCTTCCTCACTCAGTTGTTTTTGTTTTCCAAAAAGGCAACAACAAAAGCAAAAAACACGGTCTGCACTTTCACTGTAGACCAGGGATGGGCAACTTTCATGATAAAGAGGGCCACATTTTTCATCATCACCATCAGAGGGCCACATGACTGCACACTTCAACTAAACGTGAGCTGAGAGAAGCTACACAATTTCGAATTTGGTAGATATGATTTCCTGCATTTTGGTGCATTTTGGGGATGGCCACTACCTAAAAAATCTTCCAGAATCATAACCTATGTACGGTATGTTAATTTAACCAACAATTAATTTCATGTTTTGAATGCTCAAACAGCCACATGCATGTTTAGTATTGTTATCAGTGCAAAGGGCTCACATATATCATCATTCAATGATTTCACAAAACTGAAAAACAGTGGCCCAACATTAAGTGCAACAACTCAATGAACTCAAACCCAACAAGCATGATATTCATTGCAGTTGTAGTAGTTGTAGTGGCGACTTATGTGGATATCTTTAATGACTGATATCCTTTCTAAGCAAACTAGACGCATGGGTTTGCCTTTGAATTCTATGAATTCTTCTCATCTTTCTTGACAATTATATAAAAATAAAAAAAATCTTTATTTTTTTATTTATTATGTGCGGGCCTGACTGAGTAAGGATGCGGGCCGTATGCGGCCCGCGGGTCGCCAGTTGCCCATCCCTGCTGTAGACTAACCAAGACCTGTTCACCCTCTCACCATTTTTCATTACTATGTAATAGGCTATGCTTTAGTGAATCTGCGGCCCTTGGGCCAGAGTGCTGGGTCATCCACAAGAATATGTGTGCACCTGCCCAAGACACAGCAGCTTGGGCCAGAGTGCTGGGTCATCCACAAGAATATGTGTCTCGCAGTCATTGTTATCGTTATTGTCATCAATTTCAGTAACCGAAGTGGAAGAAGGAGATTGAGAAATATTCAGTGCATCATCTCCGTCAGTTTGTTGACCCACGTCATTAGCATCGCTGCTGGCTGAGCCAGAGCCACTTGGAATGAAAGGAGCAGTAACGTGACCGCAAACGACGTTGAGGGCTGCTCTTGATCCGCCGACGGTCCCGCTGCCACTGCGGTGGCTGTAAAAAAGCTGGATAGCTTTGGCAGCTTTGAAAGAAAGTCCTGCCTTTGGTCTTTCTTCTTCTTTTTATGTGACCCGCTTTCGTACGATCGCTTCATGTTTCACTCGATTTATGTCTCACTCGAATTCTCTCTCTCTCTTACCGCTTACTGTTTTGAATTTGACATAATTTCCACATACGCGTGATGAGCGTGATGCGCGTAACATGGAATAGTCCATGTAGTGCAGACTGAAGGGGGGTGCACACGGAAAGATCGTCAAAACATGAGTAATTAGACATTCCGATGCTACTATTGTGAAGAGATTTTTGTAAAAATAATAAACATGGGAACAAAATATATGCATTGGGGCATTTTGGGGCTCGGGGCTATGGGGCCCGGGGCTCCAGGCAAATGCCTGGTTTGCCTAATAGTACGGCCCGCCACTGCCTTTACGGTAGGGCGAGGTTAAAGCCGGAGGGCGATAACCGCGGCAGTTAAGTAAGCATTGTAACCTCATAGCAGCCCAACACAGTGTAGCCTGCTAACAAATACAATGAAAAAGAATAACGCCACACAATAAACAAAGCGCAACAATGTAGGACGTCCAAGAAGGATGGCAAACTTTTGCGCAACATTTTATTCAATAAACAAAGCTTTCACCGTTGTCCAGAAATACCTTGCGGGTACGGTGATTGTTTGTTATTATCCCCCTGGTCGCACGTAAGTGGCAATTCTGTTGACCAACCAACGGACGGTGGGTGCAGCTCGAACTTGTTGGACCCTTTCAGACCGCTTGGTACCCCAACAGAGGAGTACTGAGAGATAAGTAGGCCTACTGCTAATCATGACTAAGTCCGGACCCAGCCGACTTTTGGAAGTGGAAAAAGATAGAAGCATTTGGTGACACGAGTAGACGGTTTTCACAGCACCCACTTTGGAAAGCCTGCACTGGAAAGCACGTTGTAGCGGATAGGGTGGTTTTCTCACTTGGAATGGCCGCTTAAGAGGTCCCTTCCTGTTGTTTTCTAAGTTTGAAGGCCATCTAAGACGGCCATTCACATGCCCGTAGCCAGCTAAAAAGCAGGCTAAAAGCAAGTTCTTATGACTTTGTTGTCTTAACTTTGAACATCAATTAGAATATGTTGAATAATATATCACAGCCATTTGTAATCAAACTTCAAAACCTCAAGGTCAAATATATTGTGGTGAGCAGCACGGGAAGGACGAAACAGGAGCCCAGGTTAAGCAGTTCCAGGTTAAGCAACTCTCGCGCCCCTTACACCGCACGACTCCGAGAGTTGCCGTTATTGAACACATCTGACACACCAAAACACAATCAACATAAATAATTAACATAAACGACTCGGTGACGGGAATAGTAACACACAGTAACATAAACCCACCCATAGAGACAAGCCCCACACAATGTCCCTGCCCCAAAGGACCTAGGAGGGCGCCAGAGGTCCAACTTGCGATTGCCCCCCCAGGATCCCTTGCCCACCCTGAACACGGTGAACACACCCGCGGTCGCCACAATATTGTTGTACTTAAAAACGCCTGATAAAATAATAATTAAATAGACATAACATAACACAGGCAAATTAAATAAAGTTTTAATTTATCAGACATTTTTCTTGATTTGTTCCGAGCCCAGCCCTCAGTCCCTCTACCAGAATCTTGTACTTCATTTAATTTCAACAGAGTCTGGACCTACTCGATTGACAAACGTTAAAGGGTAATTCCGGGGTAAAATGGATTTGGGATATGTTTTGTATGATAACGAGTTGAAACGTTTGTTTTGGAGCACAAAAACCGCATATAGACGCTTTCCTCAGTTGGCTGTTTTTAGCCGATTCTATCAAAACGCTATAAACTTGGAACGATGGGGGCACTGGTTATGGTAAAAACTAAATCGCTATTTTTAACCACTTAAAAGGCTAAAAGTAACCCGACACTTCTTTGGTAGTATAATAAGGGTCTTAAGTTAAGACCCTTATTATAGGCCTACTAGCCTACCAAAGAAGTGTCGGGTTACTTTTGCCCCGTTCAGTGAATGGAGTTAACCGATTATTCTTTTATATACTGTATAACCCAAGTATAGGCAATAATAATTTGTACATTAGATTATTATTCATTAATTAGAAAACAAAAGGAGGTCGTTAATACTTGGGAATGGGAATAACATGGGAATGAATGAAATGCGCATGCGCATTTAAAAGACAGCGTTTACAGGAAGTGCGTCATTATTGCGCATCTAGTACCCCGAGTCGATCTGGCAGCCGACTGGCACCCCTATAAGATGTCTATGCCCATAGGTGTCACGTTTCTCAATTCCAAGTACGAGAACTACGGACTCGCGGACTTGGAAGTTCGTACTTGGCGAGTCCGGACTTCAAATAAACACTAACGAGGACGGGAGTACGCACCTGCAATTGGAACAGCAGCGGACTCAATGACGTCACCAGCTCAGCTCGTCTGTTAACTGTGCTACGGCCTCATGAACAATACAAACAAATTATATTAAACAAAACACCAGCCTCTTTAGTTTTAAAATAGTATGTTAATATTTTGAATGAATATAAATGAAAAGCTAATCTGACACCCACACCGGCGCTCGGCATAGGCGACCAATGTGGGGGTGCCCTCTGGTGGTGCCCTTAAGTAATTAATTAATTAATTAATTAAGAAATTAAGAAATACGAAAAAAAGAAGGGAAGGGAGGGGGCGCGGGAGCAACTGTAGGGCGCACCGAAACCGTCACCGTAGCACGCAGGACGGTCCCCCCCCCCCCCCCCCCCCCACCTCTGGGCTAAAGCCCCAGACGTTTTCAATTGCTAACGACGCGCCTGAGTCCTCTTCAGGGATGCAGGAGTGACCGGAGAGAGGCTAAAGACAAAGAGGACAACAAAGGATAGGTGTTGGGGAAAGAACACCTAACCCCAGACAACAGCAGCAGGGGAGAACAACTATCAGCTGCAGGGGGTGACAGGGAGACGTCCCTGTCACTGCTCCGCCACCAGGAGACGTTCCAGAATTAAAGGAGCGAAATGTTGGTGAATGGTGGTTTCTGGCTGATGACCTGAACTGACCCATGGGCACCGGAGGAGGTGCGACAGGCAGCAATGCCCAGCATGCGATAACATCTTCCTGTACATTTACTGAGTGAACGGGGATATACTTCTAGGACTCCATGAATCGAGGGACCCGTCAACAGCCCGCTAAAATACCTGCAATACCAGGCTTGGCCGCTGAGCACAGCTGGGGCCCTGATTAGCTCCCGTAAAAAATTATCGAAACTAGAAAGAAATGTATTGCTCTTCTCCAGACCCTTCTGCAGGGCGAACTCCAATCACCGGCAGAATAGGCGGGGCTACCCAATCTACCAACAAAGTGGTTCGACCTCAAAGATTCAATTGAGTACGCTAGTGACACCTAGTGGTGAAAGAAATTATGATGAAAGAAAATGAGTTTGTCTACCCAACCCAAAATGTGATGATTGCTTCGTGTGCTGATACATCATCAAATAATTTGAGATTTAATGTAATTTCAGTGAGACATGTGTGTGAGTGTGACGCTCATAAATATCTCTCGAGCTCATTGTAAAAAATAAATAATTAGGCAAAGATTTTATAGTCATCCCTGGCAAAAAGAGAATGTCTTAACTATATTAATAATAGTAATAATAATACTTGAAGTGGTTGATAGATTAAAGTGATATCACAAGGCATGATGACTGAGAATGAATGTGATTAATTAAATAGCCATTAAAGTGATTTTGGAACTGGGTAAATGATGTGCCAACTGTGAACCCATATCGCGGAACAGTAGCTCGAGATGAAACCTCGAACGTCACACGCGTATTATTCCGTTTACCTTTCTAGTTTGCTTCACTCTTATTTGTTAGCCCAAGACTCTGTGTGGCCGTTCTAACGATTAACTGTTTAGACTCACACCCAGGCAGTCTTCTCTGAATAAACAGTATAGGACTATGCTTTATGTATCCCAATCAACTTTAAATCTCTCTAAGTGAAACTGCCTTGTGTCACGTTGATCCCCGCGCCCGCTGTTTTTACCCAGACACTCATGTGTCTCATGTGACCCAGAGAGCTCACATGAGACCACAGATGGAGAAAACGCACACTAATCGTTCCATCCATTGGTTTGCTTCACATGTATTTATTCGTATAGCTCTGCAGATGCAATACGGTAGCAGGGATGTAAATAACGTTACACAGGCTTTTAGAAAATGTATTTGGTAAACTTTAACATAGACACCATCACAGGCGTCGCAGATAATCGAGCGAGCCAGTATAATTGTTTTTGTACTTTTTGTCGTAGTTCCTTGTTTAATATTACAGGTCGAATTTTATTCACCAGTTCATCTTTGCTTTAGAGGACAGCGAGCAGAGGGCAGGTGTTGAAATCCATGGCAACCACGACTCCCCCAAAAGCCACCAATGAGAGCTTTTGTTTTCACGTTGGTGTTGCGACAGTGTCGTAAAAGGCCGACGGCAGGGTGACAATTTGACCAGTTGTCCTCTAAACCGGTTTGCACGAATCTCTCTCAAACCATAAATCAGGTTTCATTTAGGCAATCGACCAACTTAATCATGGCAGGAGTAATTGCACGAAAAGCCATCGACCATGTGAGAAGCAAGGATTTCAGAGATTACTTGATGAGGTAAATGTTGATGGAAATGCTAACTAGCTGGTGTGCTATCTGTGGGTACTAGCTCTGTACACTGACAGTATTGAGATAATGTACATTACGAATTAAATCAAGCTAGCCGGCCTCCACTATACAACTTAGTAACTAAAATGGTTACTTTTAGTTAAAATCTTTCTGTGATTCTACATGAGGACTTATGGACGTATAAACATAACAGCATAGCATCCTAATCATGGTTCTATTGTTGGAAATTAGATTACTGCATTGGTGAATGGTGACAACAAAAGTGAGATTCGGATTTATTTAGAGCTTTAACCTGCATTCTCTAAACGCTCGACCTACAAGTTAAGTGCCATGCGGTAACATAGGTTTACTTGGTATGTTCATTTGAAGATTAGGATAATAATTATTCTTATCATTCCTAATGATGTTTTCCTTAGTAACAGTCAAAACAATGCAAAATCAATGGTCTGCTGTAAATGTACACTTTTGATTGTCAATGTCCCAACTGATGTATTTCTCTTGTCCTTCTGTATCTCTTTTATATGTTAACTCCTATCACCAGCACCGTAAGTAACTAACTTATCTTCAGCCTTATGTTACAAAGTTAACAATTCATTAAATGCTGTTAATTAACGTGTTACTGTGTTTTAAGTATCCCATATCAGTAGTACTAGGTTTCATTGACTTAATTTATATATTTTTGTAAATCAAAGTTAATAAAAATTCTGTTTGTCTGTGTGTGACAGCATTTCTGGGGTCCAATTGCAAACTGGGGTCTTCCAATTGCGGCCATCTCTGATATGAAGAAGAGCCCAGAGATTATAAGTGGCAGAATGACCTTTGGTGAGACGCATGCACTCACCCAAACATAGAAATATGAAAAAAATAAAGCAAGAATACTTTGGAATGTGTATGGTAAATGCATTTTTATATTATTCGTTCATTGGCAAATGCAGAAGCTAATCAGGGTACACTTGACTGAAAGTTCTGTACCGAGTGTGACCAAAATCCATAAAGTATACTGTGCAAAAAGCCTTGTAGTTCGGGGCCTACCTTAACATAATTGCACATTAACATTTACTTGTATACTAGCTCCCACGGTTCATGACATATGATTTGTAGTGTATTCACTTTTCATATTTTGTGTAAACAATTGACACATAAGATAACCTTGATGGACCGTAATTATTTCTCCCTCTCTTTTAGCGTTGACCTGCTACTCGCTGCTCTTCATGCGATTCGCCTATAAGGTGCAGCCTCGCAATTGGTTGCTTTTTGCTTGCCATTTGACCAATGAATCGGCTCAGCTCATTCAGGGTGGTCGACTCATCAAATATAAGTAAGTCTTATTATTTTTTAGTTACTTTCAGAATTGTATGCATACATGTTCTTCTTGCTAACAGATGCAGCAATTAGTAATTCCCTTGGCTGTTGTCCTAGCTGCCTTTGTACTACTGTAGCATACATGTGATACTGCACTTTATATATTTAGTGTAATTAATCCAAAGATTAAAAAAGTGGGTATGAAAGTGTACATAGCATATGAGGATCATATAATATAGCACACACTGGCGGTTTTCTGTTCTTTTAATTCTCTTCTGGAAGGATTTGAAAGTAAGGTAACTAACCCAAATGTATTTATTTCAGCATGGAGAAGAAGAGGGCGTCTTAATGGCAGCATGAAGCCTTCACGTCAGCTTCCTGCCTGGAGAGCGAGTTTCAGTGGAGGGGGCCTGCTGATTAAGGATCTACCTTGACCACCACAGTACAAAACGTAGAGCCCCTGAGAGTATTCTTTGCTGCTAGCACCGAACCCTAATGGTTCATTTTCAGCATTTAGTTGTAGTTTGGATCGTAGGATGTACTTCACAGGGATATTAACGCAGACGGTTCTCAGAGTTATCAACTGTATGTAGTTTATTTTTACAACTTAAGCCACGCATCATCGTAATTGGGGAGAATGTAAATCATCACAAATGTAGCCTATACTTTGTTAGCTATGTAAAAATGTTACAATGTTCGCTCTTAAACCATCTTCAAACAAATAGTGGTTGATGATTTAAATTAAATTTTAATCTTTTAATTTATGTAATGAAAGTTCCAGAATTAATATTTTATCATGAAACCTAATGAAGGATATGAATTAAAAACAAGACGCATATTAATTTTACCCTCTAAGGTGCACTTTGTATGATGTACTACATTGTACGGTCTGCTACAATTAAATTCAGATTTTCTTCTGAGACTACTGATTATTATATGACCAAATTGTGTTTTGAAACTCGACTGGAGAAGTGTTGACTTTGTATGCTTTTTGGTGAATTATTCTACAAGGGTAATAAATTACTCAGATTATTCCACTGTCAAATGTGTATGTATATGGTCTCTGTGTACCTAAATACACTGGTACTTATATCAATGGTAATTTGCATTTGTTAAATCAAAATACTGCCCTGAAGTATGTTGAACTTTCAGTATGTTGAAAGTGGTGAAATGTTTGCCTTCACTCCGCTTAAAGAGTAGAGAGCATTATTCGTATTTGCTTTGGTAGACGGTAAAACCTCTGTGTCATGACCTAATCAGGGTTGAGGCAGAGAGGGACAAAACAAGGCCTGCAGTTTCCCTGACCTTGTCTTGAGCTATTCTCATTTACTAGCAATGACTAAACAGAATGACCTTGATCCAAGTTTTGCAGGCACTCAAAACATGCATGTGATGTTAGTGCAAAGCCTCTTAAATAAACCTCCGGCCAGGAAACAGGTTAATAATAGGTTAATAAATGGTTGCTTGTGTAGACACAACATGCCATTTTCCTCAATGAATAGGACATCCTATTTAATCCTGCTTATGTTGACCCTGCAGGGAAAATATTGAATTAGAAAAGTTGGTCTAAAGGAGAATACACATCTGAAAGCAATACAGAAGGGACAGAACATTATATCCCATTATATTTTAGACACACAGTATTGTGTTATACTGTAAGAAGGAGGCTTCCTGTGTATTTGAAACCAGATGCCAAATCTTGCCACATATTCCCTCCCTTTGATTTTAGGATTATTCAAATCATTTTAGTGCATGCAGGTTCAATATTGCTGCAATTAAGCCAAGTTCATAAACCATAACGTTATATTTTCTTAGTTAACTAAAGCAAGCTTTCTCACCTTTTTTAGAATTACAAGAGGGCAAATTCTGTCGTTAATTTAGGCAGTCAAATAAAAGTGTTTGTGTCAGTCGAATTAGAATGAAAAAACACACAAACATTAGCTATGTGACAATAATATCCAAATGATTAATGAATAATTTGTAATATCAACTTATCATTAAATCATCATGCTAAATCCGACATAATGCAGTACATTGTCGTTACATCGATATATTCGCTAATGGGACCACAGTAGTTTATGGCACCAAAACGCTTTATTGCCTCCATGATGCGCGCGCATTCTCGAACGCCCTCAAAACGTTCAACACAACAAACATGCGCAGATCCAGTTGGAAACATGGCGTCCGTGAACAGTTCAGATTGGCGAGCTATCTGTGAACAATTTACCACCGCCCTAAACTTGACTGAGGTAGAATCTCGCAAAGACCCAGAGAACGACCCATTTCGATCCAAGTACAAAGCACGGGAGATCCTCAGAGAGATATACAGTGCACTGAAGAATTTCGAGGCCACCGAGGCTGACAGTGAGACCAGCGGAGAGAGGGGCGAGGAGCAGGTTGTAGATGGAGAGAAGGATGGCCAATGTTTTTACGGAGACTCACCGGCCGGGTGGCGGGCCGCAAAGCTGGCAGCTGTGGAGTATTTCCTGGGTGTCAACCACATCGAGACGGAAGAGCTGTCTGCCGGACAGGAGCATTTGATGAATTGCATGAAACTAATAGATAAATGGAGTACCTCGTCCATGAATGTGTCTCTCGTCATCCATGTCAAGGTAATGATCGCCCTCTCTATTTGCATGGAACCTAGGCCCTACTTTTACAATAATATCTAGGTATTAATACTTTTTTTTTTTAACGTTTTTTAAATCCACTACTTGCGCCAATCAGCGACATAACATTTTCATGTTACGCATAAATGCAAACCGTTATTATTTCGTATAGGATAACGAATATACAAGGATTCATAATCTACATCAGTTTATAAAAAAAATCTGAAGGATACATTATAGATGACGGTAGACCACTACTGTACAATAACATGAGTGATAAAAGAACACGAATCTTCGGTGAAATATTTTTTTGATTGGAATAGGTTACCCTATACGTATTCGTCCCGTAAACAGCTTGAATAAATATAAATAGATCGGTTGAAGTGAAGTCTACTATATCTTCTAATGTCGATTCCGTTGCATCCATTTGTAGACCAATGGGACAAAACATGATTTTAGACTTGAATTCAAATTGTATATATGTGGAATAAGTGACATGAAAATTGCAGTGCATTTCGGATGGGTGTTTATGTGCTAGATCTGGGGAAATATAAAAAAAGCTCGAGCTTTATCTTGAAGTGAAGCCCGTTATTTCAGCAGGAGGTTTATAAACCCCATAACCACCCTTCCCCGTTACCCATCCATAGAGCACATCATTCTGCTCCCAAATCATTATTCAGCTGCTTGGTTTGGTGTTGATTGACAGAACCAACTGGGCATCCTCTGGTCAGGACGAGACGAGACGGAAACAGCAAAAGCCTTTCTGGAAACTGCAGAAGGTACCTATCTACGTTACATGAAGAAGGTAAGGCATTCATTAAAAATTGTTTGCACATTGTAAAAGAGTGCCATGGAGGTAGTCCTGGACTTTTACAGACAGTTAAATATTCAAAGGCACGAATATCAACATAAGAAAGAAAATGGAACAGTGAGTCCTTACTCGCATAATTTTTGGATGGCAGCTAATGTTACATACCTTGGTAATGTTAAACATAGTTAGGTATGACCCGGCGAAGATCAACAAATAAACCTAGAGTTGCAGTAGCCTTGTATCCAAGTTGTCTTATTAATTGTAGCTGAACTCATTATCTGCACTGCTTGTTTGTATTTGTTCAGGAAGGGAGTCCTCCGACAGACATGACGGAGTACTTCAGCACAGAAGAGAACCAACTGACGCACCAAGAGAGGACCAAGCGGTATTGGAAACGCACTGACATCCTCTATACACACTATCATTTATTTTCAGTTAAAGTGAATAGTCTAATTTTTTCTTTGTCTTCTCCACTCCCTAGTTTTTAACCTCTTTGCCCCGCTCTGTCTTTCTTGGCTCTCTTGCCTGTTCTCCCCTACCCTGGGTCTCTCTAGGTTTGAGTTGGCCTACACCCATACTAAGTACTACCTGGCCCAGGTCTACCAGTACCTCGGTGAGTCGTCTCTGTTGGCCGTTAGTATTACAGATCATGTGGCAATCAGTCAATCATGAACTATTAGGGGAAGTCGTTAGTCATCAGTCTTCTTCATCCCTTTTTAGAAATTGTATGTATTGTACTGAATCAATTGATTCTGTTGCCATACTTCAATGGGCATTTGACTGGTAGTTGGTAAAACAGAGCATATTAATCAGCTGAGAAATGTGATTTCGTTAATGTTTGAAATATGTATGCTATTCTTCCGTAGTACTGACTGCTATAATAATTTGAAGCCTCATATACATATAGATAGATCGGTTATTAAACTGCTCTCTGCCACCTGTCCCTCGAGGTCATTCGATTTTAGAAATTATCTTAAAAGCCTCTGTCTTATTTAACCCTAATTTCCTGCAATACGAGCCATTTTAAATGATTTGGCGATAGCCTGTGTGGTGTGATAATGACCCACAGTATGTACTAATAGTGTTCATACTAGTACTGTACTTACTCATTAGATATTGATTGATATGGACGTCTTCATTGGTCTGGCAGGTGAAACGGAGCTTTCTGCCACATACTGTCATAGCACCTTACAGAGACAGCTCCAACTGAACCAGTTCAATCCCATGGAATGGGCTCTCAACGCCGCTACGCTTTCACAGTACTACATTAACAAGGTGAGCTGCCATTACGCCAGGCGCGTTGTGAGACCTGGGCATTCAAGGCTATAGCCTCGGATCTCTTGGGATTGCTGTGCCGTTCAATAAATAAAAAAACATAATAATGATAAAAATAGCCTCAGAGAGTATACTTCTTTGTGGTTGCATTACCAGCAGCCACAGAGGCAGCATTGTAGCCAGTGAAGAAATGCACAATTCTCACGAACCCCCGTTATAAAAGGACTCTAACGTCTGGGCTACAGCCCCGAATGTTTTAAATTGCTAGCGACGCTCCTGCATTACGCCATGATCTTACGTGTGTGTGTGTGTGTGTGTGTGTGTGTGTGTGTGTGTGTGTGTGTGTGTGTGTGTGTGTGTGTGTGTGTGTGTGTGTGTGTGTGTGTGTGTGTGTGTGTGTGTGTGTGTGTGTGTGTGTGTGTGTAGGGCCTCTACATGGAAGGCCGACACTGTCTCTCTGCAGCGACCGTCATCTCAGGCCTAGCAGGAGAGGTTCCCTCCGAGGCGGCAGCGGAGGAGAGTGAGTCTACTCATTCACTCGACTCACTAGTAGTCACACAGGTCAGACTTCAGATGGATAACCTGAAGTTGGATGGCAGACAAGCCCGGACCCGGAATTTTACTTTATATTATTTTTTTTTTATTTTGCAAACATATAGCTCAAGGCGGAGGTCTGTAAGCGCATAACTGGCAATCACACACTCGGCTAGCAGTATTTAAACATCCAGAGGATCTGTAAAGGCTTCAGATCAGCACAGTGTAGACTGGCCAGTGTTGAAATACACTTATTAAAATCCCCTTGTGATGTCAGCCTGCCGCACGAATGGTTAAATGAGGCGTCACTCTGCCCTTTCAGTTACTGGTTTCCAGCCCAGTCTCCGTGCCGTCACTCCCCCTAGAAGTTCTGCTACAACGTAGTAGGGCTGCTGGATCAGAGATTACTGCTACAGGGATTTGATGTGCATGCTATCAAGGAGATAGTTGGTTTTGGGAATCTTGCTGAAGGTTGCCTTAAGGTGGACTGTTGAAAGTGGGGATCAAAACCAGTACCCTTTTGGGTGGGAGAGAGGAGCGGTTCTAAAGTCTCCATTTGGTAGGCCTTATTTATTTGCAGGAGTTGTCTTGCAACTTCTGCAATTTTCCAATCTTTGTGATAGTAATTGTTATCCTTTTTTATGGAACTATTGATACAAATCTCAAATGAGTATCATGCATTCCTAATGTGCATTATCTAAAGAATCTAATATTTATTTTTCAACAACGTCGTCGGGATGCTATTTGGATCTTGTCTATTTTGACGTGGGAGACCTGCCGCCGATGACCTCATGTGAATGCTGCACGAAAATGGGCAGAATAGCCGTCCATGATGGTGGCGTGTAGGGGGACCACTGACCCGCTGTGTCCCTGGCTGTGTGGCAGGTGAGCGGGAGCAGGAGCGCAGGGACCAGCTGAGGCAGAAGAGGGCCGACATCGCCCGCTGCTGGATCAAATACTGCCTCAACCTGCTGCTGGATGCCAAGAAAGCCCTGGAGGTACTGGGCCCCCCTCGGTCATCACTAGCCTCTTCCACTCTCTGGCACATTTTACAGTTGTGTGTGTGTGTGTGTGTGTGTGTGTGTGTGTGTGTGTGTGTGTGTGTGTGTGTGTGTGTGTGTGTGTGTGTGTGTGTGTGTGTGTGTGTGTGTGTGTGTGTGTGTGTGTGTGTGTGTGTGTGTGTGTGTGTGTGTGTGTGTGTGTGTGTGGTTTTCTCTCTTTATGTGTGTGTGTGGGGCGGTGTTTGTATATGTGTGTGGCTGTGTGTTTTCCTCTCTTTATCTGTGTGTGCGACAGGACAACATTGGTGAACTGGATGGGGATCGTCAGGAGGAGTTGAAGGCAGCGAGAAGAGCGGAGGTGGAGGAGGAGGAGAAGAGCAGGAAGAGTGCCCTGCTCTTTGGATCTGAAGACACGTTTGACTCCATCGCCAGTCTGGAAGAGAAGGTCTGTGTCCCTTATGGTTGTTATGGAATCGTTTAAGAAGCTGTATTGACCATTCGCATCTTATACATTTATACAAAGTGGTCACTGAATTCTGGTACAGGTCTTAAAGGGGCAGTACCTTTCAGCTTCTTAATGAATCGCTGTAAGGTTTTTACTGGTAGTAGTAGTAGTGGTACTTCTATTTTTGGCTAACACTTTGCACTACTTTTCTACAGATTTCCTTGCTCATAGTAGTCATCTTTAACCTCATGGGTGAAAATGTTGCCAACAATTATGTCATTAAATTTGCACTTTCCCATATAAAGTGAAAAAGCGTTTATTTCATTGACCCACCAATAATTTTATTGTGTGTGTGTGTGTGTGTGTGTGTTTTATTTATTTTTAGGTGCAAAGTTTGACCCCATTGGACTTTACTGATGCCAGAGCTTTGTTTTTGGTGGGACAGACATATGTCACACAGGTGAGGAATGTACAACACACACGCATTTTTCAGATGGATCTTTTGAACAGTATATTTTGACCTCTTGTGGCAGCAACGAGTAAAGCGTGCTGACTAAATGCCTCACTCAATGTTTTTTTTTATACATTGGCCATTTTGATGGAATCATGATAATAAACGAACGTTGGAAGTAAACAATACATCGTAGAGTCGTAGGGCTGTCCGCAACTAAGAATTCTGTGAGTTGACTAAAAGCAATTCCCGACTATTACTAGACTATGTTCATAAATAGATGCATATTCATATTTAGGAACAGTAAGAAAAGAAGTGAAAAGTAAGAGGAATATGGTTGATTTGTGTGATAATTTGGGTATCGTTTAGGGCACGGCCGTTGTTAATTAGCCTTTAGCGTATATTAGTGTATCGCAACATACCAATGGCCCCATGGAGAGGAGTGCTGCTGCCTGACCACTCGCTTGGAAGCCCCGTATCCTCAGGCCAGCAATCTCGTCTTTAGTTTCCGGCATAAGATCGCTGTAACTCGGAACATGAAAAAAAAAAAAGACTTTCAAACGACATAAGCTGGAATTGAGATGCGTGATTCCTTAAATACACAACATCCCAGTTGCTCTTTGCTGCTTACCTTCCTTCCATTTGGATGTAGCTGCACTGTGTCGGTGGAGTTCCCACCAATTTAAGTTCAACAACAATGAAACCGGGGGAGACAATAGCAACAATGAAAGCACAGGCTTACAATATCAGAAAAGGTGGCTTCTCGACAGAAATTGGTCGCCGTAGGGTTTCTTATCACATAGGCGGGCGGCATCTCAAAGAGACTGTCTATGTGTTTGTGTGTGTGTGTGTCTGCAGGCCAAGGAGTACTTTGAGATGGATGGTTTTGTGACGGACCACATAGAGATCCTGCAGGACCACAGCGCCCTCTTCAGGGCTCTCGCTTTCTTTGAGGACGACCTGGAGCGGCGCTGCAAGATGCACAAGCGGCGGGTGGACATGCTGGAGCCCATCTGCAATGGTACCACCTGAGCACGGTTACTTGTTTACAAGTGTTTGCCGCACTTCTCTTCCCTCCTCCTCCTATGTGGAGCATCCAGGGCTTGACCTAACGGAAATATGCCCCAAAAATAGTTCGGTGTTTTACACAATATCGATAACTTTCACGTTTGGCTTATGAATTCCGAATACCATTCTAAAGCGTCAAACTGATGGTCATTACATTAAATGCGGTGCATCGCACTAAATCTTGTTTCCCCTCAAGACGTTTCAAACCTCATATTTGATCATTTTAAGGGAATGTCTTCATTTAGGGACGATAATATGGTATTATATGGTTCTGTTCCTTGTATGACTGGGTCTGAATTTCCTCTTTCACAACAGACCTGAATGGCCACTACTACCTGGTGATTCGCAGACAGCTGATGTTTGAACTGGCCGAGATATACAACGAGATGATGGACCTGAAACTGACTGTGGCCAACTGCCAGTCCGACTCGGAGACACTGGATAGCCACACCATTAAGAAGCTAAATCACCTGTGTGGTGCTTCTGCTAAGTATGTGTGTGTGTGTGTGTGTTTGCGTGAGAGTGCGTGTGTATGTGTTTGCGTGAGTGTGTGTGTGTGTGTGTGTGTTATTTCCCAACATTCTCTCACCAAACCAAACCATGCATGAATACCGTACTCTGGATCATGTTAACCAATGTTTCGCTCTCCTCTTCAGGTTCTTTGAGATGTTCCTGGAGTCTCTGCGCTCCCCAGAAGGGAAGCTCCCAGAAGTGCTGGAGGAGGAGGTCCTGAGGCCCGCGCTGGTGGCGCGCTTCAGGGTGGCCCGGCTCTACAGTCGGGTCATCTGCCCCGTGATCAGCGATAAGCTGGAAAACCTCAACAAGTCTCTGGACCACTACAAGTAGGGACCCCTCAATAAATGTGTGTCTGGATCCACTTGATAAACATTCAGGCATTTAAGGTTTGACTTTTACACAGTCACAGTTATAGCTTAAAATGCCCAAATAAGCTAAACTAGTAAGCAAGCTAAATTTGACAGCCGGGTGTATGAAAGCTATGAGATGTCCCTGTGTTTGTGTTGCTCAGGTACGTGGCGCAGTACGGCGACGCCCACCCGGAAGCATCCGCTGCCGTGGAAACGGAGCTTGAGCTCAGCCGGGAGATGGTCAGTCTGCTGCCCATCAAAATCAACCGCCTTAAAGCACAGATGATCTCTAATAACTGATCAATGTGACCGCAACTAACTTCGACAGAGCGACTGGCTAATTTATCTTCTACAGTATTGTCAAATGTATTGCCTTGATGTGTACAGGGTCTTTTGGCATTCTTAAACAGTCCTAATGCATCATTCATAAAAACGTGTCTTGTGGCTGCAGTGACCTCACCATCAACCAGAACACATCACTAGTGTATGCATGATCCCCATATCAATTACGTGTTTACTGCTCTGTCCTTTGAATTAATAACAATGCCCTTCATTACTTGTAAATATGTGATAAAAATGTGAATAAAGTGAACAGCAATTATAGATTGGTTTATCATATAATTTATCAAGTGAGGATGTGTCAATTTTATGTTTACATTTTGCAGGTGATCGTGTCAGAAGAAAAGCTATCGGTACGGTATGTTGGTACAGTGAGGATGTTCATAAAACAAGTGCCAAGCGTTTACAATTGCAAAGATTACACGATGCCAGGACCTACAAACATACAGTACTGGAGGAGGGGTGGGGAGGCTGTGGAGTGAGGCTATGCAGAGTCCAGGTGAACTTGGATCTTGAGTCTCTTGCGGAAGCAGGTGAGCGACTCTGCAGTCCTGACTTCGGCAGGGGAGCTCGTTACACTATAGCGGTGGCAAAACAATAGTTGTGACTTGTTTAATGCTCTTAGCGATGGCAGGGCCCTCGAGCTGAGGTGTCTGTTCTGGTCCTGTGGATGATGTTCGGGGTACAGCAGGATTGGACCACTGTGGTGATGTTCGGGGTACGGCAGAGTTAATTGTCCAATACCACACTGAGGTTCCTCACAGTCGGTGATGGAGCTACCTTAGGAGGGGCAGTCTTTCCCATGCACAAAGCTCAATCTTGTGAAGTTTAAAGGGATACTTCACCGGTGGAGATATGAAGGTTATATGAAGTAAATAATTCTATGCATTATAAATGTGCAAAAAAAATAGAAATCGGTTCATCCTAGCCTGTGAAAAGGCAGAAAGTGTCTGGCTCAAAAATAAGAAATCCTCAAACTACCACAGTGCATTGCGCCCGCTGCACCGCCCGCCTGTTTCCGTTTGTAGGGGGAAGGACCCATGGTCCTCGCGCGAGTGGCAGCGCGAGCAAACTTTGTGTAAACATATCCCTGCGATATGTTGACTAGTTTCTTCTGCCCTGGTTTTTTCAAACGCATCATTTGTATATTACTGTACAGCATAAAAACATTAGCTAATTACAGTAGCTCAGCATATCAAGAATTTGTACTCAATCTTTTCTCCCCAGTTGAAATAGGTGTTTCTCTTATACAGAAGTCCTACTTTAGTATAACAGCACTTTGGTTAGTTAACAAATCACAACAACCAACATGAATTTGAAGTGTAATTCATGAAAAAACGTGTAGGGTGCGTTTGCTATTAGTCAAAATAGCTCATCTTGAGCATCTACTGTCTCCTATTAGCCACGGTACTGCCCATCTTGTGCTGGGTAATTAGCTCTGATGGCCTGGAAAGAGAGACTACTTGCTCGTATGTGACGCCACGCTCCCTGCGACTTGCATGGACAAGACCGACAATCTCCCCATCGGCATAACTGAAACTCTCCACATGCCCCGATTATAATGTTTTTTTACCTCTTTCGATGCTTTTATCCTCCACTAGGAAATAAGAGGTAAAGTGGAGCAGAGAGATCGACATGAGTTCCAAGTGCGGGTGATGACGTATATCATTCACGTCGAGAGAAGTGACGAGCTGTAGCAAAGCAGCCTCACATGAAACCTAACATTATCAAACTTCTTCGCGAAAAGTTTTAGTTTTCTTTGCATGAAAAATTATCATTTAAATCCACAAACAACATATGTGTAATCCAGGGCATATAAAGACTGGGACCAGAAAATAATTACTTTCTCTCCCTTGAAACGCATTCATATTTTTCGATCTCATAGGTCCCATGGGCTCCACCGGAGGGGGCGTGACTTCGCCGCTCTATTGGTGGGCTCACAAATTTGCGGAACCAGTGGTTTGTAGTCCTCGGCCCTTCTAGCAGGCAAGCAAAGTTCTCCCGAGTTTAAGTCAAACGTGTCATTTGACGTCATCTCGGGAGAAAATTAGATCAGGAAAGCTGGGCCATTGACTGGGTTACACTGAGGGGAAAAAAAAAACATTTTTTATGTATTATAATAGTGATTTTATAATTATAGAACGCCGATTCTGAATGGGTGAAGTATCCCTTTAAGCATTAATATTTCATTTGAACAATAATGAATGATTTTCTCAGTTTTTTCTAGTAAATAAAAAATGTCATACATCCTGTAATGCAGGAATAAATCGTTACTTTATGCCCAAATATTGAAAAAACAGCATATTTATAGGAGACTATACAAGTTGCCAAAATAATTGGTCAAGAATTGAAACGTAAACCAGGGTGAGTTAAATTATAATTTCAAGTATCTGTTGGCAGTATCACGCTGCATGGGTATGGTTAATCTGATGATCTCTTACATTCCATCAATTATGACTAAGAGGCTTAAGCTGGGGTTTAAAAGGTCAAACAGCCTAGAGCTGGATCCCGATGACAGGTGTGCAAGGGTTGAACTAAATCGCAGTTATTAGAATCACTCGCCAATGCTGGTCTTCAAACTCTGCAGACCGTTTGAGATATAAAGACAGGGAGAAGATGTTACTAACCCAGTTACGGGTTGTATGGTCAACACCCAATCCATTTGTCCTTCTCTGCCGTCTCCATGCAATTGCAGTTTGGAGGACATCTTTGCACTTTTACTTTCCCTCTTTGAGACAGAACCATGCGATACAACACACTGCCTATAATCATTCAGAATTTAATTTCGTATCACCAAACCTTTCATTTTGGTAATATGCAAGTAAATGCATTACTTCAAAATCAGGACCATTCAGCTTAGAGTCTTTCAGAACCCCCAACGTCTAGGGGGAATGGGGGTGGTAACTGATGTCAAAATGGCCAGGTTATGCATGATAGATAAACAAGTTGTACACCACAATGCAACCGGGTCTTGGGTTAGGGTTACCAAACAAAATAACCAAACAAAACCAAGCAAAGTTAACAGCTAACACAGGAGGGCAAAGCTTACCAGCTCTCACATAGACCACATGTCTACTTTCCTAACCTAAACTTAACCCAAAATACAGTTGGTAGCAACCCTCCTAACCTAATGTGTCTAAACAGAACAGCACTACGTGTTGTGAATGTAAAGAGACCTTTGTCTTACCTGTCCCAAGACCGCAATGTAGCAACAAAGAACATAGAAATGGTGGGCAATGTGTAATATATGATTTCAAATGATCTAGCAATCCTGTCCAACTCTCCAGATGACATAAATAGGGTTAAGCTCGGCAGACCAAAAAGATGGTGGCAGGCCTCCCCTTGCTGGGAACTGAAATGGTGTGATGAGGTGCTGGTTAATTGACTGGCAACTGCACATGACAATAGAGGGAAATCAAGAGAGCAACATACAGTGCCGTAACAGGGTCAAACACCCTCACTTGACCAATAGGCTACTCTATATCACTGAAATTTCCCTTTTAGTGAGGATTTTGGGCTGGGATGCTACTAATACTGTATGATCTCTTAATACCAGCAAGTTCAGTTTCCACCTGAGAGGAAACCTTTATTTTTTTGGCTACTGCAGGGTTTGCTTCACCAAAGCATATACATACGTATATTCAGTACATATTTTTCTTCTTCTTCTACTGCACCAGCATTCCAGGGCTAACTCATAGTAGGCCTATGTGCAAACGTATCACTGGCTGATTATCTTTCTGACCATAATTACATCAGTGTTGTGTATAATGGATGGTAAAAAAAAATGGTTTTAATGATAATAGGCATAACATGTTGTTGCCCTGCATCCAAAGATGACCGATTGTACAGCCCCCCCTCCGGAAGACAGTTACCTCAGAGCATTCCTGAAGATTTGAAAGAAGGATGCTCCTAGTTTGATGGAGGTCAAAGCTGTGTTGCAGCTGCACTTCTGTGTTTTGGACATATTTCATGTATTTTACACTCTTTTTCGCTTGCCACGTGAACTCTGTCTGGGCTGCAAGACCCATGCAGTGGTGGAACCAAATTGTGATGTGTTGGAAAGTAGGCAGGTCTATTTCCTGTGGGTAGATAATACTCAAACGTTGTAACCACTTCCTGATGAATCTCACACATGTGAACATCTTCACACACACACACACACACACAGACACACCCCAACACACACACACACGCATGCACACACGCGCACACACACACACACACACACACACACACACACACACACACACACACACACACACACACACACACACACACTATTGCTTTGTATAGAGACAAAACTCCTGCCATTAATTTGCAGGACTCTTTGTCCTTTAAACAGGCTCTCTGTTTTGGTTTCTTCTTCATTTTCACTCTCAGGTGATCAGTTGACAGTCCAAATATGGCATGAATAATTCAGCCAATATGCTCTCTTTTGAAGCACTACATGTTCCTAATGACCGTGCTAGCTCAGAACTGCCTGAAAACATGATCTGTGTAAAACCTCCGATGAATCATCAGCAGTAAAGTGAATATCAGATTACATCTGCTTGGGAGACCGCAACATATTTCATGTGTCTCAACTTGTTTAAACTTCTTTGCCAATAGTTAATAGTTAGCATTCTGTTATTGTGTGTGGCACTTCTGCTGAAAACATGTTAAAGTTATTATAATACATCCATGGATGAGCTGAGCACGCATCTTCATCATGTGGTCTCCGTCCCCATCTTTCTCTGCCACTGTTTCCGCATCTTATTTTGGGTCTGTCCGTGATGGCTGATAGCTAATAGGCAAGAGAGGGTGTAAAAGTTTCCACTTCTAAGGTTCAAACACTTCTACTAAAGACGTCCCCAGGAAACAATGACGCACAGGAGGGCTGAGCTTTATAGAGGAAGATCAGATGTGCAGAACCATTTCACCACGCATAACAGAATAGAACGGGAGGCAACCTCAATTAAGACACACTTTTATTCGCATTTCTCAGTTTGTTTTATCGTTTTGTTTGAAGGACTTTTTAAGAATATATATATATATATTTGCCACGTTAAAGATGAAGATATTTTTGTCACTGGCTGTCATATGTTTTGCCATAAATAGCGGAACGGGTAAGTTATGACTGTTTATTTCCCGTTGTGTTGTCTTTAGGCCTAGCCTACTTGAAGTTGTGTGGGCAACTATCTGGACAATTCGTAAAGCTATCGTTAAGGGATGAGTTAGCGTGCGAACTATATATACACTGAAAACTTATTTTGATTTCATTCGCGCGTTTATTATGGTTTGTCCTTAGACTCGTTGTGAAACCGAGTAGGACTACTAAAAAATATTTGGTAGTCTCATCACTTCCTATAAATTCTCGATGTGAATACTTTGAAGGCCTGTATTAAAAAAAAAAGGGTTGGATTTACGGTAAACGATTTTGAAGGGGCGGTAATCCCGAATATCATCACAATCTCGAAGTCCGATTCAATCTTCTTCTTTCAGGCCACGCGTATAAGGAAATCCTGTTTTAGATCAAATAAATTAATATATAAATGGTAACGGCGTTAGGCCATTTTAATTTCTTATTGACGCTGGTCAAATTGAAATGGTATCCCCCTTTCACTTGATTCGAGTTCGGACTTGATATCAATCCATTCTGCTTGTTGTTGTTGTTGTTCGATATCATAATACAACAGTTCTCTGATGATGACCCTTCAATAATAAGAAAACAAACCCAGTTGTGGTCATGGAACGTAATAATGCCAACATTTATGCCTCATGTCAATTAATATAAAGCCATATCCTACCATGTGAACTTGAGCAGAAATGAGGTAGTTGAAATGACGTCAGAATTCTTCCTCTGACGGCAGACTACGGGCCTTTCTGGCGGTGCATTCAGGGTTATAAACGTTTGGCCTACATTCTAGACAAACTAAAGATCTTTAAGATGATAGACCTACAGGGGTTTGTGGGTTTGAGGTCAGGAATCCGGAGCACTGCATCTTAATGGGGTTATTCAGCGAAACATTATGCTGTGGTTGCATTCCATCTCTCTTTTTAGTTTTTTCTCATAAATCAGCTAATTAGTCATGGTGCAAAGTGTGTGAAACCAAAGTGGAAATCATGGTTTAACTCACATCCATTTTAGGATGGTTATTTGCACGTGATAGGCTTTGTTACTGTTCTTCTGATTGAAGCGTTTCCGTGTTTCACTGTTGAGTAAAAAATAAACAAACAGGCAGAGAGATGGACAGAGAGACAACCTTCTCTCTGTTCTCAACCTTCTCCTCCTCTTCTTCATCAGGAGCCCCTTCCAAGGCTAGGTACATGTTTGTGAAATGTCACCCATTGGGAAACGACTCCAACTGCGTGACCCACCAAGGCCCAGAGATGAATCTCACTACAGACCTACCTGACAAACTGCCAGCTTCCGCCGCACCGTACATGTAAGTATGGTTACAAGTGGTTACTTATGACTACTACACCTGCGGCATTGTTTTTTTTGATCCAGAACCTTTCGTCTAGGAGTTGAACACCATAACCCTTTTGCCCGTTAAAAGTGGTGGGAGCAGTTGTGTAAAACAGTGTCCGTTCGTAGGCCACTTGTAGGCTGGGGGCGTGTGTTAATAGTGTTCAAGTATACAACCATAGCGGAAGCGATATGTTGAGCAATCGTCATGTTTGCAACAGTGTCTGTCGACAGATAAAGAAAAGAAAAAGCATGCCGCAATGATGAAATGAGACACGATGAGAATACGATCTGAAGCATTCAAAATAGATTTGGTGCCAATATCTTGCACTTCAGGGCAAAGGGCCTGGAACCAGTAGCACCTCTGGATCCATGCCCTTTGCACTACTTTAACAGGAAGTCAACCGGAAGTGTTGATAGGAAATTGGCTGTGATGGCTGATTCCCTCCCTGCCCCTTCCATTGTTCAGGGCCAGCAGTTTATTATGCAGCGGTATGGCTGGGTTCTCAGGCATAATGACATAAAGTCTGTCCACGGGAAGAATACCATATAAACCATTAATCCAACATTTTTCATTAGTGAAGGTCAAAAACACAGAAGTGTATTGACATTTTTGCTTTGGTTGAAAATAGGTGTGGAATGTTTTGGAAAAAGTGCTCCTCATCCAAATCAGAGAAACATTATGCCTCAGACTTATCGCCTTGGAATCTAAAGGAGGCTACACCCCTTACAATTTGGACATTGTCGTTCAAACGCAGAACCTTTCTGCTGGGATTCAATCAACCGAACCGATACGCTTCCCCAGAGCTTGGTGTACAGGTTATATCAGAGGCAGAAGGGAGTCAAGAGTCCGTTAGTTTCACTTGAGGAAAGTGAGATGATGCATGTTGAATTATGCAACTTTTTCAGGAGAAGCATATTGCGATGTGTGCCCTACAGCCCTGAATATCTGATTGATATGAGGTGTTGTTGCTGACTTTTTGCCCCTGTGTGAGGCTGTCTGTGATGATAGTACATATACTTATTGAACCCATTGGGAAATTCATTAAACCTATTCAATCTAGGAGCGTACGGTTGCCACAGAGTAGCTCCCAGGGGCCAATTCCGAACCAGATCTAGTAGTGCCCATGCTTTGGTGATGGGCAGGGCAGGACCACACAATGATGAGCATGAGGATGATATTTATGACAATAACAGCAATAAAAGCCAAACCTCTGTATTATAGCATTGGAGGGCAAATGGCATTGTCTCTGTGTGTATTACTTCACCCTGCGTACCAAGCCTTTCCCCCGTTATGATTCCAGAGGGGCACAGCCAGTGGAGGATGGGCCCGTGACAGAGAGGAAAGAGCCCAAGGTGGAGTCGGTTACATCCTTGACAGAAGATGGTTCCGGAGTTTTCGAGGGCTCCACAGGTTTTGAGGGATCTGCAGTTGAATCACCCGTGGCAGATGGCTCTGGAGATTTTTGGACCCAATTAGGTACAGTAGATCGCTTTTGAAGACACGCAGAGAATTGCTTGATACATTTTAACATAGTTCATATTTTATATATTGTATTATCTTTACACATAAACAATGATGTGTTTGTGCACAGTCCTTTCTGTTGAGGCCTTTAGTAGTTGTTAGTAGGCGGGATACTTTAAGAATAGGAAAAGATTAATAAGAGTGCTCAGTCCAAACAGTGGTTGTACAACTTTGTGATGGGAACTAGCGTAGCTCGGCTGGTAACGTGAGTTAAAGGGTCTGGGAGTTTGAGAGAGTACGATTATTGTGAATAAAGAGAGAGGTATGTGCTGGAGAACAATTTTCATTTGTACAATATATCAGTTATGGGATGCGATCTTATTGATAACATTATAGAAATCACTATCGATTGACTAGCATTGACTACAGCTATTTCCAGGTTATTTTAAGCTACGAGCTAGATGAAATGTAAAACATTGTGACTTAAATCTGGGACTTATAACTTTTTTGTATTTTTTATCTATTTCTACATTTAGCGGGGGATGTTATGGCTGATTACCGACCAGCAGAAGAAGAGCTGAGAGAAGACCATCTGCTGGATCTGTAGACACACACACACACACACACACACACACACACACACACACACACACACACACACACACACACACACACACACACACACACACACACACACACACACATAATGAAAAAAAAAAGGGAAACAATTTAAGAAACAATTAAAACAATCTGAAAGTTAAATGAAAACGATGTTAAGGCAATTGCCATATTAAAAGTAAAGCCCTGAGAAATTAGAAATTGAGAGATAAAGGCAAACAGACTGAATTTCAAGTGCAATTAGTCTAATTCATTTATTTTGGTAGTAACCTATATTCACATTTTAAGGAAAGATAATATATTATTTTAACTTTCTGTTGCTTTCACTTTCTTTCGACCAAATGTCTGTATTGCGGCGTTGTTTCCATGTTGTGAGACTTTCTCTCTACAATCCTCTCCTCCATCCTTTTTTTACACATTGTGAGAAGGCCTGTAGCTAGGCTTTGCCTCATAGGCCAACCATGTATTATTTAGGGTTTAGCAGATTTGAGGTCAGAGCTTTGTTAGCCTGGCAATGCTAGACGATTCTGAAACTGCAATTATCTGTACAGCAAATAAAACATGAGCTGGCGAGATTTGTCTGGTTACCATACTAGTAGTTTGTCACTGTCATTCCCAGACCCGGATAAGCTTGTGTCCATTTTGTGGTTCTTGTGGTTACTGATGGCATTCATGGACTACGTAAAGAGAGATGTAGAGCATATAGTTAGAACACATCTCACTCTTGATCCACAATATCTCATTAAGGGCCAAATATTCTCTAAAATTGTCTGTAAACCTAGAGGATATCTCTCAGAATAAATGTTCTTCACTTTAAGAAAGCAATTATTGCTATGTTGGATTTTTATATTTGTGCCATGGTGACAAGAGCTGTCATAAACAATTATTCTGAAATATAAATGGTTTAATGTGTCTGTAAACATTTGTGTGTTTTGTAGAAAACATTTAAGATTTTTCTGATAAACTGTTTCATAGCACCTTATCAAGTAAATGACATGTGCTTTTCTCGTATAGACCCTTGAAAATCCCATTTTCGTATTTTTATACTTTAAATCATTGCCAGTTATTTTTAATACTACTGCCAATAAAAACACGTAGCCTATATAGTTATTGAGCCGCAGAATGTAAGGAAAATAAAATTGTTTTCACTGTTAAATGTTGTCCTTTCTGTTTTGCTTTATGGAATGCAACCATAAATAACCAGGCCCATGATAACGTGTCATATTCAGCCTTTGAATTGAATTGCCTACTATTCAGAGGTCATAGTGTCCAACTGATAGATGTACCGTATTACGCGCCTTATGCTGTTACTTTAAGTCTTTGACTAACGCATTTGTCAATGGATTCTCAAGTGATACTCCCAAGAGAAAAAAGAATTGGTGTCACTACCCGTTAAAGCAAATTGTTCTATTATAAGAATAAGACAAATATTGTATTTTACGAACCCAAGGCTACGTAGGAATACATAGGCGTATGTGAAGTGTTTCATTTTGGACCGTCTATTAATCCCCCGCTTCCATTAACAACTGACAGAAAACATTGGGGGGAATCAGGGTCTAAACAGCCTAAAGATTTACACACCCTTAACTTAATTTTCCATTCAGTAATTTGAAAAGAATACACATAAGTATTACATTTTGCTTGGAAGCATCTACAATTCCTGTTAGTCCTTATTTGATTCAGCAGCAGACTGCGTCCTGTGATTCATATGACAGGGATCACATGACAGCCAGCAGGGCTCCTTGGTCCAGATAGCAACACAGTGGTCGGCTACACCGAGAGAGAGGCTAGCTGTTAGCTTCACCTGTCCCCAGAGCCGAAATGGTGAGTTTGGAGAAAAACACATTTGGCCAAAATGTGGTCGAATAAACCTGGGAGCTTATTAGGTTTGAAGGGACGTCGATACGGGTTTCTATTTATCTCTGCTAATGCACATTACACACTTGTAGTCCACACACACATCTAGCCGGGGATGATAAGCAGAGAGGCCACCGGGGAACAACCAGCGCTGCTGTTGGGAAGAACATATCAGAAAAGAGCACTGGAAATATCTACCGATAATGTGAGGGATCTAAGCAATTTGAGATGATTGAGTTTGGTTATGGACGCTTTGGATGCAAGACGCAAGATCGTTGGTGTATGGTTGTTAACTGGATCGCTGGTTAGGATCTGCATAAGGCGTTAGCTTTCACATGTCACTGTCCTTTAGATGACAGTCCGGGATCAGGGCTGCTTCCTGAGGAGTGTTCACGATTAATTTGTGTGTATGTAAATATATGAATGTTCAATGTTGTATATCATGTCGTATTCTCCGTTGTCGCTGGTAGTCGTGTACTTAGTAGTGCAGACATTTGACTTATAGGACACCCGATTATCACAGATCGGTGTTTCCTTGGTAGCGACAAACACAGCCAAAACTTGGGGATTACCCTAGTCCCTTATAAAAGTATACCAATCCATGTAATGTAAAACAATTTAGTTTGATCGTGTTATACATTAATATATATATATATATATTATATCTAGCTGGTCTGCTTTGGCTTGAGTTATCATTTTGGTGCAGCATGTCACTAAAACCAAATTCCCAACTGACTCACATTTCCTCAGTGTTTGCTAGTATTGAAGCCCATCTTGGAAGGCAACACTGAAATGCAACTTGGGTTTGGTTCAACACAAATTGCATATGGTACACACACTGATAATAGATAACATCAGATAACATTGTGAGAAAATAGTCTTTCCCTGTAAGTCCGTCCGGACTATCTAGACTTGAGTCTAACAAGAACCTGCTTTTGAATGGCGTGGCGTGCTCGGTTCTGCTCTGTTCCCAGAGTTTCCTCGGGGGGTTGTTTGGGGCTGTCTGCGAGATCGATGTGCTGCTAAATGATGCAGAGAACAGAAAGACAGCTGAACTGAAGACAGAAGATGGCAAAGTGGAGAAACATTACATGTTTTACGATGGGGAATCGGTCTCTGGGAAGGTAAGCAGGGCCCTTTCCATCCGGATGATAGTCTGGCATATTGTCTCTGACATGTTCTTTAAAACTGAAAAAGATACTTCTGTGTTCTGCTTTGCGGTAAAGTGTATAGTTCCTTTTTAAATGGGTCAAACTGTTAAAAGATTGATGCTCGTATCTTATTTTCATGTGTCTTATTATTCTAGCCAAATGCCTCAGAATGAGAAGCATTTCTGGTTGGGCTTGACTCACCGTGTCCCTATATGATGTTACTTTTAAATTAAGAATTAGTGCCCCAGCCAATGTGTGTTTCCGGCTTCAGGTGAACCTGAACGTTAAGCAGGGGGGGAAGAGACTCGAGCATCAAGGCATCCGCATTGAATTCGTGGGACAGATCGGTGAGTTGAGTCAATTCAGCCCATGGCTCTGCGTCTGGGTAAATCCTCTGTTTTTTTGTTGCAACACTGCCTTGCCTCCAAATGTTTGAGTAATGACTGCAATCACATGGAACAACAATGGGGATAGTGAAAAGTCTGCATGACTACTCTGCTGTGTGGGTTTCGTCAATGGCTAAATGGATTATGAAGGCAGGTGCCGGTCATGAGTGGCAGTGACCCTGAACTATTATCCCATCACCATTATACCATCACCTTTTTTTGGCCCGAGGGAGTAAATTCAATGTGGTCAGCTGCTCTCTTGCACTGTGCTTGCAGAGCTGTTCTCTGATAAGAGCAACACCCATGAGTTTGTGGACCTGGTGAAGGAGCTGGCCTTGCCCGGAGAGCTCGCCCAGAACCGGAGCTACGACTTTGAGTTCATGCAGGTGGAGAAGCCCTACGAGTCCTACACTGGGACTAACGTCCGCCTCAGGTACTACACCCTGGGTCCAAAGTGGCTCCCAAGGCTTCACGCAAAGCAAACAAGACACATTTGAGTATCTGCTAGAAAATGTCTAGTGCTGCACAACAACCAGATGGAGTGTGGTGTATCCACACTTGGGAATAAGAAAATATTGTATAATATAGTAGATTCTCAGAGATTCAGAGATGGTATCAATTCCTAATAAGAGCTGAAAAAAACAAATTACCCAGATAATGTTCTCAGAAGAGGTGGATCTTCAGAGTTTTTTTATAATGTAAGCAACCATATTATTCTATCTGAAAGACGGTGAAATAACCTGGATCATACTGGAACAATGCAAATCACTGATCTGTTCCTCATATAAGAGAGGATGTCTTCCTGAGATGTAAGGTCATCAGTCTGGGATCTGGCCTCCATCTTCCCACTGCTGCAGGTATTTCCTCCGTGTGACAATAGTCCGTCGCCTGTCTGACCTGGTGAAGGAGTACGAGTTGATCGTCCACCAACTCGCCTCCTACCCAGACGTGAACAACTCCATCAAGATGGAGGTGGGCATCGAAGACTGTCTGCATATCGAGTTTGAGTACAACAAGTCCAAGTAAGACCCAGCACCCTGCATGTTGAAATGTAAAGCCTTATTTCTGAACTCCCAAGCTACGCACGCCCCCGGCCGCAGCATCACCAGATGGTTCTGTCCGTCCGTCCTCCCAGGTACCACCTCAAAGATGTCATCGTGGGCAAAATTTATTTCCTGCTTGTGCGGATCAAGATTCAACACATGGAGTTACAGCTCATTAAGAGGGAGATGACTGGAATAGGTAAGCTTGGCGTTTAGTTTAAGGCCACCTAAAAATCATTAGCCTCATAAAATAGTGTATAATGTGAGTATATCAATCTAAATGTGATTTAGAGTCAGCCCAGAACTACAATGTTACAACATTACAAGGTTATTTAATATTTACACCTAATTTAGTGAGTGGATGAAATGCTAAATCGGTTACTTCATCTTGTTTTTTCACTCCATCATGTTCTTTAACATGTTCTTAATATGTGACGTAACTAACTGTACATTGCAGTATCTCAAAACTGCTAAGCTATTACATGCTGCTGTTCCTAAATGCATCTAGGTGGTCACCTGGTTTGCAATGAGGCCCTTACTCGACTCAAGTCATCTAATTGTGTTTTTTCCGTGTAGGTCCTAGTACTACCACAGAAACGGAGACGGTTGCAAAGTATGAGATCATGGACGGGGCGCCCGTTAAAGGAGAATCCATCCCTATCAGACTATTTTTAGCAGGTGAACACTTATTTCCCTTTCTGAAAGCTGCATTATATATATATATATATATATATATATTTATGTTTGATGATTCTTAAATGTACTCTTTATTCGTAATGGTATTAAATAGGGCTTGGCAAGGATTCAAAGTTTTAATCGCATAGTATTGGTGAGTTAACTCACGATTAATCCCATTTTTTAAATTAGATTAAAAATCCACTCCAATTGAAGTTAAATGAGATCATCAAATGGAATGACAAATTATCATTCATACCAAATGTACTTAATAAGCAAAAACTAGACCAAGAGATCTTGACTCACTCAGTGTGGGTTGAGTATGAAACAGACGGAACACCACAGATTGAGTAATTGTAAACAGGCTGTCACTTACTGCAATTGTAGTAAGGCAGTCACTTACTGCAGGTGTAATTTAATGTAAAGCAAGTAGAACTAAAAACAAAAATGATCTCTGATATGAATGTTGACATTCTGTGGGCAAAACCTTCCAAAAAAAAAAAAGGATCTGCGTCAATTTGTATTAATCACACTAAAATAAGATTGCGCAATTAACTCGTTAACTTGCCCAGGCCCTAGTATTAAAGCTAGGCTAGGCAATAGATTTAAGAAGCATATTTTTAATATTTGTTGCAATTCTCCAAGTCCCGACAGTAATCGATAAATCAAATGCTCTTGAAAAAAAAAAGAATGAAGCCATTGAAGGGTTGGAATGAAATGATTGGATTGCCTGTCTCTACTCCTACCTAACTGGCTATCTGCCCTCATTCTGCCTGTGCACTCCTTGCGCATGACCGGAGTCTTCTACAAGGCAGGCAGACCTATCGCTAAGGCTAGCAAGCCAGAGATATGTTTTGGGGGAAAGGCTTTGGAGTGAGGCCTGGGATGTGGTTTATTCTGGTAGGATACTTTCAAAATGTATCGTCCTCTCGCTTGTTCCTCCACCGTTCGACACCGTCTTTAACGTCTCTGTCCTCCAACAGCATACGACCTGACGGCCACCATGAGGGACGTCAACAAGAAGTTCTCGGTTCGTTATTTCCTCAACCTAGTGCTGGTGGACGAAGAGGACCGGAGATACTTCAAGCAACAGGTAGCGCACGCGCACCCACACTCCACCTCAGGCTTCAAATCAACGTGCCGTTGTACAACACTGACGTGTGTGTGTGTGTGTGTGTGTGTGTGTGTGTGTGTGTGTGTGTGTGTGTGTGTGTGTGTGTGTGTGTGTGTGTGTGTGTGTGTGTGTGTGTGTGTGTGTGTGTGTGTGTGTTAGGAGATTGTCTTGTGGCGAAAAGCACCCGAGAAGATGAGGAAGAGAAACTTCGTCCAGCGCTACGAGTCGCCAGAGCCCCGGCCGCAGGCTGTGACCGCCGAACAGCCCGAGATGTGAGGCTCGCTGCATCAGACTGACAATCCTCCTCAGACACACACGCCCTCGAACCAGGCCCTGCTCGACGGCCAGATGGGTGACCACTGCCCCCCCCCCCTTCCCCCCCTTTCTCTCTGACTGAAAAAACATTTGTACACATAATTACACACACTCACACATGCATACACACCCACACCTCAATAACTCAACACCCGAAGGCTTGATGTGAGTTATGCATAAAAACGCACACAGAGAGGTTTGTCATATATCAGGACACACAAGCATACGATTTAGGTCTGCTTAGTGCAAATAAAGACATGGCGTGGGTGGTGGGGTGGGCAGAAGGTTTCAATCTATTTAACTGGAGCAGCGCGAAGGCAATGGGAGATAGCATATTTGTTCTCGGCATTTCAGACAGTTACGCGCATGCAGACTCGCACTCGCACAGAAATGTACACGCACAATGCAAGCCATAAAATCCCAGCCAGGCATATGCAGAATGGAGCGGATGGGAGGATACAGCCTGCATATAGGACATTGGCTCAGTCTGCACTCAATACACAGGTCGCACTGTACGAAAATCTACCTATTTCATATTATTGCACAACAACCATTCTCAGCCCATCCTTATTTAATTTATTTACTCATCGACATCTTGTAAAAAAAAAAAAGTCTGAACTACTGTTTTTGGTATCAACTAGTTTGGGGTCATGCGACCAAAATAAACCTAAGTATACTCAGTTAGAGGCATAGTTGGGTTTCCAGTTCTCGTAAAAACGGTTTTAATCGTCCTTAGCCCAGTTCATTGCTTTGGCAACCGCACAGCCTTTCTTTCTATCACCGTAGCTCACAGATCAGAATGTGCTCTGCTGTCTGCAGTCCGCTGGAGGCCACAGACGTGTGGACAGTAAGGCTAGCCAGCCCTCATACTTCTCCTCTTTGTGGTCCTCTGCAGAAATTCTAAGTACTGCATTGCAGAAGTGTCCTTTTTTTGAGCTATGTGTGATCTGTTGTATACTGTAAATATAAAATGTCATTACAGTGAATGAAAAGAGAGCTACTAATATTTCATTTGGAATTCTGGAAGAAAGCCCGGGGAGCCCTCCCTTTTAAGTGCACCGTGTAATTGGTTCCCGGGATTTAGACTTGAGGTAAACGCTGAAACACTTGAGTCCACCGGAGATCCGGGTTTTTTGTCACTTTAGCAACCATGATTGCTTCATTAAACATGTCCAAACTATGAAGCAAGGACAGGAAAGCCATGCGGATTGGCAGTTATAAGAGAGTGGGCAAGCAAGTTCAATAAAAACACAACATGGGATTGAATTGACCCAAATCTTTTTTCTTTCTTCCACGGTTGTCTTATGTGGCTAATGTTGGTCCTGCAAGGGGTGCACTTAAAACAATACTGTCATTATTTAGATCCAGCCATATTTCACTGTGATGCTTTGTCCAGCGGTTAAACACACACACACACACACACACACACACACACACACACACACACTGATGTGTTCGGTGAATCTTGCCTTCCCCTGCACTTTTGCACTTTCCCCTCCAATGGTTTGGATTAACAAAAGAAGCAGGGGAGCCCATAGCAAAACAGCACTCAAAACACAAAAAACCCTCTGATGTATGGAATAACAGCACTTCCTTAGAAACGTTGTATTGCCATGTCTGGTATTATTTAATCATGTTTGTCCTTGTAGAATCATTACATAATATCTCTTCATGTCCAACTCCTGCACCAATGCTTTTTTTTTTTTTTTAAAGCAGCAATCTGTTCACATTTCTCATGTTATGTGCTTGTATGAGGTTTGAGGGTTGAGAGCCTTCCACCCGCACTTTGTATGTCATGATTGTTCATTGTTTGCTGTGCAACAGTTGCTTCCACACAAAGCCTTCTGAGCACTGTAAAGGCATTTAAGCTTGTTTGAAATGTTAAGAAGCATAATGAACACAAAACATCAAAATAGCCCTGTCCCAATCACATTACACATTGCATGTTAATAAAAGCTGTCAACACGCCCAAGTGTATGGATGGCTAATATTTGTATATATATACATATACCCCAGTCAAGATATAGAGCTAATTAATCAGTGAATAAAGGAGATTTATACTGAATATTTTTGAGTCTTATTTGAGATTCTGTTATTTAAATGTGTTTATTAATTAAGTGGTTTATTGTGAGAAATAACTCTTAAAAGTGTGCTTTTGAATAAAAAAAAATGTAAAATGTTTTGATTCACTTGTTGGATGTCTATATTGATCAGTTATGCATATTCTGTTCGGTTTAATTGGTGCATTTACCAGCATTTCAAATAATAAAAAAGTATCATCTCGTTAAAGGGACACTGTAGCATTTTAAGTAATGTATTAGCTGAAATCAATGTCTTCATTCATAAATAGTTCCTCATTGGGGTAAAATCACCTCTGCCAATAATCAGACATATGCTCCTCAGCGAAGAATTTCGTATATTTATATTATATTATTTGCTTCCTGTGCGTTTCCTACCCCCGCTAAACCACTACCGTAAAGACTAGAGAGGCTGCGCCGGTTAAAATAGAAGAGCCCAGTCAGGTTTTATATCGTAACCCGCTGTAGGTCCCGGTCTGCATGGGAAGACCTCTGGGTCCGGACCCGGACCTCTGTCCGCCTGTTAGTGACCTCCTCTAGACATATAATCGATAGTCTAGAGATTAAACCATACTTCAAGTTTGTAAACCTTGATAAACTTGGCTTTCCATGTTTAAGCGACAGAGGCCGCCAGATTTCAAAAAACGGTAGCCTACGTTATGTGGTTCTCTCCTTTTAAATAAAGTTTTTCAAAAAATAAAAAAATAAATGCCGGGGGTCCTTTCAGTTTATTTGCTTGCCCTTTTGCTTCCTCAAAGGTGCCTCTTCTAAAACAGGGGCATATTATATTAGTTAGCAGATCGACATAAACATGAATAACTTATTATGTATAATAAATCTGTTATTCTATTTGGTTTGATAAGAATACTACTTTACAAGTATTATAATAATGACTACTCCATAATTTATAGTCCGGCAAATATTTTGAGATCTCAAAAAGTGTGCGTGCGTCGCACGTTGTCATACACTGGGAAGGTGATGTTATGCACCGTACGAACCATGGCTGGGTGGATTATATGAACGGTATCTATCCGAAGTTCAAGAACATTATGGACAATGACGATCTAAAATACACAATGAGTCAATAAAACCAAGATTCAATACATATTCGGGTGATTCACCAAAGTGTCTCATCATGTCAGTCAATCGCTGTATGCATTTATTTCGGCTGCGACGCCGAATGAGTGCGTTGACTCTAAGTAGCACGGGTGCCTTGCCTGACAGTCGGGTCTGTTATGGTTCTACGCTGAGGTCAAACCAGCACTCACCCAACTCCCTGAGCTGCATTCGAGGTATCTCTTCAAACAGTTCTTCTTCCACAACGCCCGATACCTCGCTTTTTGTCCCTCTCGCTTTCAAGGCAGATGGCTCTGTTGAGGGAAGTGTGGGAGCAGAGTTGACACAACCACTGGATAAAAGTGAGTTGCATTTAATTTGAATTGTTGATCCATGTTATTGTTTGCTGCCCCTTTTACGTAAAGCAAATTCCTGCAGTTGTATTGTGTTACAAATCCTATATTATGTGAATCTCTGCAGGCGAGCTTCTCAAAGTACTAAACCGATTCTATAAGAGGAAAGAGATGCAGAAGCTGGCAGCTGACCAGGGCCTAGATGGTAAGATTTGGATTATAAACATTTTGCTGTAGACGATGTCCATCTAAATATCCGTGGTTCAACTGTATATGCTAATTTATATGCACAATGCTTCATACCATTAATTAAGTGTGTGTGTGTGTGTGTGTGTGTGTGTGTGTGTGTGTGTGTGTGTGTGTGTGTGTGTGTGTGTGTGTGTGTGTGTGTGTGTGTGTGTGTGTGTGTGTGTGTGTGTGTGTGTGTGTGTGTGTGTGTGTGTGCGTGCGTGCGTGCGTGCGTGCGTGCGTGCGTGCGTGCGTGCGTGCGCGTGCGTGCGTAAACACCAGCACGGTTGTTTCACCAGGCGTTCATCAGTTTTAGGAAGTATGTTTTGGAGATGAATGCCCTTGGGGCCGCCCTGCACATCATCCTGAATGACATCTGCTGTGGGGCGGGTCAGTCTACCTCCACACTTTATTCCTTCTCATTGGCATAAATGCATTATTCAAAGCCTTTGGTTTATTACTTGGTGTTGCAATCATGAAGAAGTGCCCTGTACTGACTGGCTCCCCAGGTCATATAGACGACATCTTCCCATACTTCATGCTTCATGCCAAGCAGATCTTCCCCATGTTGGACTGTATGGACGACCTGAGGAAGATCTCTGACCTCCGGGTCCCTGCCAACTGGTATGTGCACCGGTTATCCTCTCAGACGCTGTGGTGCTCGAAAAAGCCATAAATTGAGATACGCAATGCACTTAAAGGGCATGTACATGTTTAAGGAGTTTGCTGTATTGATACAGTTTGCAGTCTTTTGGTTTATGTAGCAAGTGTCTGTACGGGTACACCAAAACTATCCCCGCTCATTACATTTTTGGTACGGTGTGTGATGTGTTGTCTTTGACTAAGTAATAACAACTGTGTTATGATTTGTGTTTGTGTGTGCCAGGTATCCAGAGGCTCGGGCTATACAGAGGAAGGTGATCTTCCACGCTGGGCCGACCAACAGTGGGAAAACATACCAGGCCATCCAGCGTTACCTTACTGCCAAGTCGGGAGTTTACTGCGGTCCGCTGAAGCTCCTGGCCCACGAGATCTTTGAGAAGACCAACGGCATGGTGGGTAGGAGCCTCCCGTTTGTTTGATTTCTTCATCATTGTCATTATCATAACATCTAGGACAGGGTTGTCTTGTGGTTTGGGTGGCCAAATCCCAGCCGAAAGGGACTAGTTTCTATCCCGATGTCCATTACCTATCTATCCGGCATCCTTGAGCGTGATGGCCCACCTCTACCTGCTCCTATATCACTGTAAAATGCCGAAATGCATTGCACAGAGTTGGTCCTGTATTCAGTTGGGCTCCGCGTTGTGTGTTGCCAGGGTGTGATGTGTGACCTGGTAACGGGTGAGGACAGGACCTTCATGGACCCAGAGGGCAGACCTGCCGGCCATGTGGCCTGCACCATCGAGATGTGTAGCGTCAACACGCCATGTAGGCACCATGCTAACACACACACACACACACACACACACACACACACACACACACACACACACACACACACACACACACACACACACACACACACACACACACACACACACACACACACACACACACACACACACTCTCTCTATTATCAAAGTGTTTCAATGTCAAGTGTAAAGCATAACAAATGGTCCTTCTGTACAGTGAAACGTCATGGTCAGCGATGTTAATATATTGTCAATATAATTTGGTCCAATATCTTTACTGTAGATGTGTTTTACATGTATTGGTAGACGAGGTGGCTGTGATCGATGAAATCCAAATGATCAGAGACACTTCCAGAGGCTGGGCCTGGACCAGAGCACTGCTGGGTGAGTAACACTTTCTGTCTGTATGTCCGTCCGTCTGTCTGTCTCTGGGAAACACACTACAGGGCTCCAGACTAACTTTGTTCCCTAGGAGCACTGTGGCCCCTGACTGAACATTTTAGAGGCGCAACCAGAAATTTTAGGGTTACACACCGTAAATCAACATGCCAACTAAATATTCACATTTTTTTTACTGTATTACTAATAAATATCTTGATAATATATGCTGAAATTTAAAGGTGCTTCTTCAAATTCAGTGTCACATTTTATTGTGATTCTCCTCTATCCCAACGGTTTCCACGTGTGCACATATGCGTTCGACGAGCAAGGAAGCGACAGTTTCACGGGAGTCGCCCGCTTGTCGTGCCGCTTGACGCTGCACCTCCTCTCTGCCCGCTCGCCTCTCCATTGAGAATGCATTAGCAGGCGCGACAAACGCCTCCCGTGTGAAAAGCCCTTTATGGCACCTGAAGCAGAACCCTGCACGAGTTCGGGTACCCGCGGGTACTTTAGATGAAGCGGGTAAAAAATAATGTACTGTGTGGGTCGGAAGCCTGCACAACGCGGGTCGGTCGCGGGTTTTACGTTTTTTTTAGACCTCTCCGGTCCTGGATATGCTATTCAGGAGCGGAGGAGTAAACTAAAACCGTAAACAGTGGATGATCTGCTTTTTTTGCACAGCAATCTAAAGCAGCACGCCAAACACCAGGTAGTTTAATGCCCCGGCGTTCCTTCGAATGTGTTTAATTTTTCTTTGGGTGCGGGTAGAGCGTCGCTATTAATTTATAGAGGGTCTGGTCGGGTGCGGAATATAATTCGCGCTTCTGTCGTAAGTCTGAACACGGGTCGGATGCGGATATAAGTATTGCGGGGGGTGCGGTTTTGCAAAATATGACCTGTGCAGGATTCTGACTGGCACTGGCACACTAGCTGCAGAAGAACGTGTCAATAGTTTGCTTGCTCATTGTTCAAACGCACGTAGCAGGTTGTGAAATCGTTCTCCTTCTCACAAATGTTTACACACGCTCGATAATGTCTTGGACCCTCCCCCTCCACACATTAGCCACTCACAGTGGCCATTCCTTTTCCCTCTCACACTAAACCACCTGCTACAGATTCCAGAATCATTGATGAGCCCCTTACACATTTAACGTGTAAAAAAAATCAGTGGCACACTCTCAAATTTTGGTCGCAAAATGCGACCATTTGGTCGCAGTCTGGAGCCCTGCACTATGCTAGGTATCATGACACCAGGCCGCTGCAGATGTGTGTCACTGAGTCCGACTGAATATGAAATGTTTTCAAATGTCTGAGATCTCCGTTGTATCTGTTCAGCGTTTGGTATTTGCATGTTACCCTGTGTTGGTGGAAACGACTGTTGGTTAAAGAACCAGGGTCCTTGTTTTCTTTGTGTAGGTCTTTGTGCAGAGGAGATCCACGTCTGCGGGGAGCCGGCTGCTATCGACTTTGTCAGAGAGCTGATGTACACCACAGGAGAGGAGATGGAGGTAAGGCTGGGAAACATAGTTAAAGTTCATTGGACCGGGAGAGAGAAACATGCACACAAATCAAATCATCCCCTTTTAATGACAATTGAAATGCGTCGGCAATGTCACACGTGATTCTCCATGGCCAGCGATAATACATCATCTCGCTGTGTCTCTCCCACTTGCACACTCTCCATCTTCCAAGCTCTTCATTGTTTGTCTATGCTTTACCCCACCTTCCCAGGTCCACACGTACAAGCGCTTGACCCCGTTCTCCATCTCGGACAGCGCGCTGGAGTCTCTGGACAACCTGCGACCGGGGGACTGCATCGTCTGCTTCAGTAAGAACGACATCTACTCCATCAGCAGACAAATCGAAGTCCGAGGACTGGAGTGTGCGGTCATATACGGCAGCCTGCCACCAGGTGAGTCCCATGAGTCCAGGTGCTTCTGCTCTACTCTTACTGTATCAACACTGTTCTAGTGTACTTAGGTGTTAACTCAATACTGTACTGGTATGCCTAATTGTTAACTAAATTATGCACTGGTATGCTTAAGTGTTAACTAAATACTGTACTAGTATGCCGAAGTGTTGACTGAATGCTGTACTAGTATACTTAAGTGTTAACTTAATACTGTACTAGTATGCTTAAGCGTACACTAAATCCTGTACTAGTGTACTTAAGTGTTAACTTAATACTGTAGTAGTATGCTTGAGCGTACACTAAATGCTGTACTGGTTTTCTTTAGTGGTCACTAAATATTATACTGGTATACTTAAGTGTAAACAACTGGCTACATTGTGCATGTGTGGCAGAGTGAGAGAGTGTGTTGATGGTACACCACTAAATATTTCTAGTGATTTCCTTGTCAAAGTTTTGAGATAAAAGCCCTTGTTGCAGTGATGGTCAAAAGTTTTTGTCAAATACTATTTTCATGGAATTATCTGCGGGTGTGAAAAGGCGCTGGCTTCAGCTTTCTTGAGACTCGTGTGTAAGTGGGGGGTTGTTTGTTCGTCAGGTACCAAGCTGTCCCAGGCCAAGAAGTTCAACGACCCTGAGGACCCCTGCAAGATCCTTGTCGCCACGGATGCCATCGGCATGGGCCTCAACCTGTAAGGGTGTTGACAAGACGTGCTGTGCTACTCCCATGTTGTTATACACTGTACCCTACTGCTTTAGCTGGAATAGTCCAACTTTGTCAGGCTGTCAATAAGCCGTCACTTAGTTATGTAGCATCTTATCCTAGCTATCTTTGTTGTGTACAGGGAATGGGTTAACCTATCGATTGTTAGTGCTTTACACTTGGTTCTATGAAAATCCTTACTGTACCGACAGCGATATATTTTTGTCCTTGACAAATGTACTTATTGTAAGTCGCTTTGGATAAAAGCAGCTGAATGCCCTATATGTAATGAAATGTAATGTAATAACCCTTAATCAGAATTCAATGTTGCTTAAAATAGAAATGAATACGCATGTCTCCTAAAAGGCAAAATGGTATAAATAACATGCTTTTACTCAGCTTGTCAAACAAAGCTTTCCCTCTCTTCCTCCTCCTCCTCCTCCTCCTCTCTCTATCCAGGAGCATAAGGCGCATCATCTTTAACAGCCTGGTGAAGCCAAACGTCAACGAAAAGGGGGAGAAGCACATGGAAACAATCAGCACGTCCCAGGCCCTGCAGATCGCCGGCCGCGCGGGAAGGTCTGACACCTTCAGCCCAAAAACCGTGCTACTCATACGTATTACGCTTGTCTGTATTTTCATGCTCTGTTATTGGGCTGTGCCCCAGGTTCTCCTCCAAGTTCACGGAGGGAGAGGTGACCACCATGCACCGCGACGACCTGGTCGTCCTCAAGGATATCCTCAGCCGCGCTGTGGAGCCTATCCAGGTGAACACACACACACACACACACACACACACACACACACACACACACACACACACACACACACACACACACACACACACACACACACACACACACACACAACACACACACACACACACACACACACACCCCTCTCTCTTAACTTTGACATGAGGCCAAAACTCTAATGATCTACTGCACTATATATTTATAGCTTTTATTTAGACTTCAAATATGTATTTATATCTTTTTTTTCTAAAAACTTTTATTATCAACTTATGTAACTTATTTCGATGATACTTTATACTTTGAAAATGTAAGTGTTTATCTTCCCTATCTGCATTGTTTAGGAGCGCTTTGAACACAACAAGTTCACTGCCAGCAATGGCTCCTACTGCCTGTTTTTGTATTGTATTTCACAAAAGAAGACCTTGGACCACTCTTACAAGCTGTTCCTCTTGCTGTCGTTCTCAGACTGCTGGTCTCCATCCCACCGCCGAGCAGATAGAGTTGTTTGCCTATCATCTACCTGACGCCACGTTGTCCAACCTCATAGTAAGTCCACCGTCCTCCCGTCCTGAGGCTCGTCGAGACCTCAACATGTAGAGCTGCAGGTTGGCTACGTTGTGACGCTCTCTCTCGTCTGCTGAATTTGTGTGTATTTTGCTACCGTAGTTTAACTGTGACCTATATTTGAGCTTTAGCATACTATTATAAGCCCCTACTTTGTTTTCTACTGACATATTGTACACCCTTTTGTCCGCCTTCAAATGAGTGCGGATGATGAAGATGATTTTGATCAGAATAATCGCATTTCAATCTATAACTGAGTCCCTCCCCCTCCCTTCTGTTTTCCAGGACATATTTGTCAGTCTGTCGCGGGTGGACGGGATGTACTTCGTCTGCAACAGAACCGAAACGTACTTTAAGTTCCTGGCCGACATGATCCAGCACATCCCGCTCAACCTGCGGTCGCGCTACGTCTTCTGTACCGCCCCCATCAACAAGAAGCAGCCCTTCGTCTGCACCTCGTTCCTGAAGGTGAGGGGACATTTTCGTTGGAAGAGCAGGGTGTTAACGCTGCCAGGATTTTCTTTATTTAGTTCAATTCAGTTATTCAACGGGGACAATGCACGGTTCATATTTTGCACCAGAGATAGCTCGGATAGAGAGAGCTCTTTTACAGCTGTAGTCCCTGGGAGGGCGTTAAAATGCGCGTAGTGTGGTAACCCTCTAAATATATGTCATTTAGTGCCCCCAGCCGAACGCGGTCAACTGTTTGGATGCTCACAATACCTTCCCCCAGAGAAGTTACAAGTAAGCAGAATAGCTGTAATATGTTAGAGTTACTTAGTTGGCATGTGACTGGACCTTCTAGAATCTAGATCCATGCTATAGAGCCCCTCACAGAGAGGCCTCGGGTTTGAAATCAGCTGTCAGGTGACCGCATCTCAGTGTTTATATTATTGGCTCATCCGTCCAACCACATGGGCCTGACCCTCCCATAACAACGTTTATTGATGGTGATGAAAGATATTCCAACTGGTAGGCCTGGTTCACCTCGACATTGAATCTTAAAATGTTATTGGTTGGCTATTATATTACGGGTATAATTTCACAATCCTATGCTGTTTGAAGCTCTTTGAGATTGCAGTTGTGATAAAGAGCTCTATAAAAAAGCTTGCTACATCATTTTATTTGTCCAGTCTCTTAAACAATCCTTAATTACCTTATTGCCTCAAAGGTAACCTTTGAGATTTGACGATGAAAAGGAAGCTTTTTTTTGTGCCTTTGTAGTTTTTATAACATTATATGCAGAAATTTTAACAGTAGACTTGGCTAACTTTAAAATAATTCATGGGTTATTATTGCACAGTTGAATAAAAGTGTTCTAGTTGGTTTTTCCTCTGGCCTTTGTGATAAATTCATAGACATAATAACATTAGCGCTTGGGTCCATCTGTTGGACCACACTTGCCTTGACTGCTGTGAACACCCTTATTATTCACCTGGGTTATAATTTCGGCGGTGTGTTTTTTTTCTCCCTAGTTTGCTCGCCAGTTCAGTCGAGATGATCCGCTGACGTTCGAACTGGGTCTGTCGTGGCAAAACCGCTGGCCGCTCCCAACGCCGTAAAAACATCAAAGACCCGGTCCACCTGGAGCGGCAGCAGGCAACGATTTCCTCGAGGCCTGTATCTGTGGTTGAGGTACAATCCCGCTGGACACAATGTCCCGGACCTATACCTGTGGTCACATGACACAATGTCCCCGACCTATACCTGTGGTCACATGACACAATGTCCCGTACCTGTACCTGTGGTCACATGACACAATGTCCCGGACCTGTACCTGTGGTCACATTTACAGCGAAGATGTCCGCGCAGGACCGTGCGATAATCGGTGGTCACATGACAGTAATGCACTACATACCTGTATCTCTGTGTCACATAGACGATAATGTTACTGGAGTCCGGTAGTACGCAGTGTACGGCGCGAACGGGGTTTCAGGTCAACATTGGTGGGGTCATAAATATTTAGTTCAAATGGGTTCCACCAAAAAGTCCTGCGTTCAGAATTTGAGGTTCAGAACAGAAGTTCATGAATTATTTACGTATCATTTATCTGTAATTGAATAGATTTATTCCAAATTTGGGTTGGTATGATAACCATTAGTGACAAATGCGTTTTACAAGTTCGTTACGAGTGGCGAGGCGTGCACTCATTTAAAATTCATGCCTGAATAAATGAGATGTGGCCTAGCTTAATAACATTTCTGTCACTCATTTAGAATTGTAGAAATCATGGAAGCAACTCGCCGGGCTCTCGTAGTCCACAGGAACTGACCTCCCGCTCCCCCCTCGCCCGCAGCTACCGCTTCATGGACATGTTCCCGGACACGGCGGGGGTGCGGGAGATCCAGCACGTGCTGGACGACACCATCCAGCAGGGCGTGCGCAACATCACCCGGCTCATCCGAGCCACGGACCCGGTGGCCGGGGCCGCGGCGCTGGGGCGTGGCGGCGGCGGCGGCGGCGGCGGCGGAGGCGGCGGCGGCGGCGGCGGAGGCGGCGGCGGCGGCGGCGGCGCAGCTCCACCCAGAGGCAGGGGCGCCTCCAACAGGGCTCCCCGGTTAGGGGTGGGACAGAGCAGCTCCCTGGCCAGCCGCCTGGTGAAGGACGGGCTGCTGACCCCCGACCTGCTCCGACAGCTGCAGAGCGAGTGGTCCAAAGAGGCCGCGCCCCCGAGACCGGAAGGACCGAGGAAGAACAAGAAGAAATGATGATGATGATGATGACGCGCCGTTCGTCGTCATGGCGCCCCGTGTGCTGGTTTCGCCGCCGACGGTGTAACAAGGACTCGCTTGTGGAGGATTGTTTGTTGAAAACAGTGCATTCTGGGAGAATCAAGGACCCGTCCAATGGGCTGTTCCATCTTAGAAGCCCCATATGAGTATGTAACATATAAGTGTTTGTTAGCGTCGGAAATCACACCCCCTTCGTCATTTGATAGGTTCAAATGATGATGGGATTAAAAGAGTTTCAAGATGTTTCCTGAAGTGTGAATTTTGTGGAAACTGTTAGTCTATGCATAATATTCAGTTTCTTTTTTAACTAGTTGTACATTCAAGGGAGAAATGTGATGAATATTGAAATAAAAAGCTATAATGGTTTTATTAATGAAGCATTTTAATTTATAGTCATTCATGATCTCCCCTTTTTTTTCCATTTAACTACGACAGCCAGCATATATTTACAATCATATAATAGGACCATAACTTTGTGTGTGCGTGTGATCCTGATGTGTGAGTGTGGACGAGGGCTGAAGAAGGAAGTAGAGGGAAAAAGGAGATCCTGCGAGGCTGACTGGTGGTTAATGATTGTGTCAGAGGGGGAGGTTAGTCTGTGCTGCTACCGGGGGATGTGGCGCAGGCACTAGTGTGGGGTAGAGTCTCAAGTGCAGAGGGCGAGGAAGGGAGGGTCGTACACAGACAGATCACAACTGTTGCATATTCTCTTCTAAATACCGCGATTTACTTCTTTATTTTGACCAATTCCTTCAACTAATTTGGTCATACTTGTATAATTCATACTACAGAAAGCAGGAATAAAGAGCTAGGCTTGAGGGACTTCTTCCCAGCTCCTCATCAAGATGTTTTCTGTTCATCTGCTCGCCTACTATTTCTATGTTCTCTCTCCAAACTCAAAGAGGATCCCACGAAGAAGGTAAGGAGCCTCTTGTTCTGTAGAACTTGCCTCTAAAAACTTTTACTGCTTGACAAATTGAAGTGGTAATGAGGGGGGCACAACGATATATTCCGAGGCCTAAAGATGGCATCACAGGCATTAGGTAGCTGCAGTTGCCATTCAGGTAACAACTGTTCGAACGCTCATGACTGCTAGTTGATGCCATTATTTTGTAATGTTATGACTTTGTTCCAAATAAATGTAGGGGAATAAGATTTGTTCCATTGCATTTGTATGCAAGTGCCAATATGAATTGAAATATGTGACTATGCAGCAGGGCCGATCTTCAGAGATAAGACCTGTCACCGACATTAGCACACACTATGATACACTGCTAAAAATAATGTAATCCTGTGTTAATGTCTTACCGTGGGGCCATTTATTAACACAAATCATTAACATCTGAATTGTAATTATCCCTTTGTTTTTTCTAAGTAAACGGAAGGGGTGTATAGTCAAAGATAGGATAGAAGGAAGACTAAGAATTGAATTGCCCACATACATGGATAAGCCCAACCTGCAGAGTCCTTTGCCAGCTGAACCTTGACCCATTTGATGTTTCACTTAACATGCTTCATTACATCGGCTGAGTCTGATGCTTGATGTGTGAAATCCTTCAGAGGACAAGAGGTTTTCCATTCAGTTTTCCCCGTGTGGTGGATGTTTCATATGAACAACGGACATAGCTGAAATATAGGGTTAACCTCTATCTTGTAACTCTGAAACAAACAAAGCGCTAATGTGGAAATGTTGTACCAATGTCATGAAAGGACAGGATAACTCCTGTACAAACAGGGTGGTCCCCTGCTGTCACTTGTTTTGACCGGAAGGTTGAAAACAAAATAGAAAAAAACCCTCAAAGCTATTGAAGGGAAAGATTAAGGGAAATGAGAATTGTGCACATCGATGAAAATGCGGTAGGATGGTCTGTGAAGTGAATTGGAATGGGCTTTATTAAAGTGATGGATGCTATGGATGGATGGAGAGTGGCCAGCAGTTGGCCTGAAAAAATATTAATGTGTTGTGTAGAATGAAGGGGTCCGGGCTGTCACAATGCATGAAAAGAGATTATAATGTGCAAAGAAAATTAGGTCACGGGGCTAGAATAAAGGCATGAAGGAACAAGGAATGGTCGGGGCGGGGGTGACATTATTAATCAGCAAGATGTGTAGGGAAGTGGAAATATTATTCAAAGATGGACATCACCCCACACTTAATCACAAATAACCCTTCACACACACGTTGAGATGAACCTGAATTTATATCAAATCTCTTTAGATGGTTGCCAATTTGAATGTCTTATAAGTGGGTTTCCTACAAGCACTCTGAATGGCCTCGGTGTGGTTTGAGGCGTGCTGCTTTATATGGATGTAGCCCTACATGCGCCTTTGCGTTCACCCCAGGTGGACAGGTTCCTGTACTCCATGCGTCTGAACGACGACCAGCTGAGAGACGTCTCGGCGCGGCTCCTGCAGAGATGCAGGACGTTCTGTCCTCGCAGAGCAGCGCCGCCGAATCCATCAAGATGCTGCCAACCCACGTGTGCTCCACTCCGGATGGATCAGGTGACACGCGAGAGGGGAGGGCTTTCGGTCTAGCATCTAGCATGGTGGCGTTTACCAAAACAACGGTAAACGCTACTAATGCTAATGCTATGTTGGGTCTTAATAATCAGGTGTGCAAACACTTTTGGAGGGTACAATGATTGGCGTAGTGGTGCTCGGGTGTGGGGTCCCCAGCCGAGAAGGGTACCGGATTCGAGCCCCGAGTGTCACTAGGCTTGTACGGGCCGCACGACGAAATCTGTTACATCTGCCTACCCTCAAAAGACTTATACTGTATGTGCTTTGAGTAAAGATCAATAGTACTAATTATGTTTAAGCATGCCTATTAAGGTGTAGTTACTATACCCTATTTTTGTCAGTCTTTTGTGGGTTAACTTAATGCTATATTTGACCTACTGTCTCCCTAGAAAACGGAGACTTCCTAGCATTAGACATGGGAGGCTCCAGGTTTAAGGTGCTCCGGGTGAAAGTGAGGCAGCAAGTGGGGAAAAAAGGAGGAGTGGAGATGGAGGAGAAAACCTACCCTATACCCAAAGAGCTCCTGAATGGAAAGGGATCGGAGGTAAGGGATGGAGTCAGAGCCTCAGAGGTCCAAGGTTGAGAGTGGAAAACCACAAAGTCGATACATTACAATGTCTGCCAAAGTTCACAAAATCCTTTGTCGAACAATCAATCATTATGATGGTTCCTGAACTCTTTTTGCATTAAATGTCTTGTTTTACTGCCAAAAAGATTATAAATAAAATATCAATAAAATGTAAATCGTAGACAGTGACACACTAATGTTTAATGCCCTGGGCATTCAAAACGGAATGAGCTCCGTAAGAAATGGAATTAAATGTAATCATATATGTTTTTTTGTTTTCAAGATTATGACAAATCAAAATCAAAACCATACCCCCACCCCCCCCCGGACACCTGGCTCGAAGTAGCCCCGATTTGGAATCCACTAAGCAACTCTTCCCCCCGACTTCGCGCGTCCATCGCCAGACTCTCTGTCTCCAGTTATTTGGACCAGCGTGTCTAGAAGTCCTGGAAGGAGCTTTGTTGACACAAACGGAGCATTGAAGCTGGGAAGAAGGAAACACCCACTGGGCTTCACCTTCTCCTTCCCCTGTCACCAGAACACCCTGAACCAGGTAAGGCCATGCCACCTGTCTGTTCGTCTCTCTGCCCCTTGTAGTGCATGTTTACTGTGTTTTTAATGGGGGTCAGTATACTTCTGACTGTCATGCTGTCTTTCCGTCTCTTAAGTCTGTTAACTGACGGGGTACCCTGAATATGAATGTCAGGGGGATTCAGATGTAAAGACTATTGTTTTCTAGCTGTACACAGCCTGGTTATTCAGCTGGACATAATGGCTCTCCCTCTGTCTCCCTCTGTCTCCCTCCTCGTCGCCCTCTGTCTCGCCTCTGTCTCCCGCTGTCCGCACCTCGTGTCTGCCCTCTGTCTGCTGTAGGGAGTGTTGCTGAACTGGACTAAGAACTACAGAGCCAGAGGAGTACAGGGTAAAGACGTGACCCGGGCCCTCATGGAGTCCATCCAGAGAACAGGAGTAGGAACACACATCACACATCACACACCACACACACACACACACACACACACACACACACACACACACACACACACACACACACACACACCACACCCACACAACACACACAACACACACACACACAACATGCATCACACACACTGATGATGTGGATCCTTGGCTCTCTCTATCCTCCAATCTCTCTCTCTATTCGATCCACAAGTCTCTCTCGATCATCCTCTGTCTCTCTCTCTCTCATCCATTCTTCCTCTCGTCATCTCTCTCTCTTTCCATCTCTCTCTATGTCTCTCTCCCTCTCTCATCCCCTCTCCCTATGTCTCTCGTTCTGTCTTGTTTCTTAGGGTATGGATGTGGAGCTGCTGGCCTTAGTGAACGACACCGTGGGAACCATGATGACCTGCGCTTTCGATGATCCGTACTGTGAAGTCGGGCTCATTATCGGTTAGTGCGCTTGGAAAATATAAACATATTTACCGTCAAACATTAAGCCAAATATGTGACCTGTAATCATTGACCTTTTGGTTTGTAAGTTGATATTTAGTACTGGTGCCCAGGTATTGGTTAAGTTTTCTTTAGGTTTTCCTAAACCTATCTGATACTATACAATATTAATGTATAATCATTTTACACGTAGTCAATAATTTGAGAAAATATTTGCACAATAAAGTTGGTTCAGTCAGTTTGAGAAGAAATGAACTAATATATATAAAAAAAAACGAATCTAAAAACATAATTGTTTTGAGTCGCAACAGCACTCAAGGTCCTTTCGTTGTTTGTTTGATGAGTGCCCTCTACTGGTCACTTGGACTCACTGGTGGGAGATGTGGTCTTAGATCAAGTCAGACCGGTGCGCAAGGCTGGAAGTTGGAACTGTAACGTGGCGAGCGACATTCAGTTTTGTAACGCTTCAATTGTCATGAGTATATATTATCGCCTCCCCAGGACCGCAAGGTTACGAGTTCATTCAATCATACAAACCACCAAATAAACCACCTCAAAGTAAATGAAGACCTGGCAAATTATTGTGCTATGCTAATCTTGACGGTTGAGAAAGCAATTGTGTGCATAAATGTCAGCAGCAATGTTCCCAGTGGCTTATTTTAAATTGATAGGGGAGAACAAACAACATCTGATAACCTAGCCGCAGACCATGAAAAGGCTAACTGCATTAGTGATCACTAATGCAGTTCCCCCGTGTCTTTCCAGGCACAGGGACCAACGCGTGCTACATGGAGGAGCTGAGGCACATCAACCTGGTGGAGGGCGATGAGGGACGCATGTGTGTCACCACAGAGTGGGGGGCCTTCGGGGACGACGGGGCCCTCAAGGATTACATCACCGATTTCGATCGCGACATCGACGCTGCCTCCGCCACACCTGGAAAGCAGATGTATGTTTCAGACACACAACACACTGTTGATATAGCATACTAGCATACATAGACAACATGCAGTTCAACAGCGCAGAGCGCTTAATATACAGAATATTTGATTATCTCGTTAACCTCCATTTGCGTTTCTCTTATTTGTGCATCTAACTGATTATATATCCCAGGACAGGATAGTGTATATCCATCTCCAGCTCCTTGCTAACATGCCTCTGATACACTCTGAGTTGGTTTGAATAAAGGTGTCTGCTAAATTGCTACATAGTCTTGATAGTTCATAGTTATAGTAGTACATCATAGATTAATGATTCATAGAATTAGTACAAAGTAATAAATATATGGTACATAATAGTGATTCAAAGTAATAGTACCTAGTCTTAGTAGTACATACATAGATAGTACTTTGTAATAGTAGCATATCTCCCTGTCAGTTTTGAGAAGCTGATCAGTGGTCTGTATCTGGGCGAGCTGGTGAGGTTGGTGGTTCTGAAGATGGCCAAGCAGGGACTGTTGTTTGAAGGCCATGCTCCCGACGCCCTGAGGACCAAAGGGAAGATCACCACAGCCCACGTTGCCTCCATGGAACAGTAAGACTGTCTGTCTCTCTGTCTGCCATTAGTATCGCTCGCTATCTGTCTTGCTATTTTATCGCCCTGTCTGAATATTATGTCTTTCAGTCTCTCTCTGTCTTTCTACTATAATATTATACCTGTCTGTCTGTCTGTCTGTCTGTCTGTCTGTCTGTCTGTCGGTCTGTCTGTCTGTCTGTCTGTCTGTCTGTCTGTCTGTCTGTCTGTCTGTCTGTCTGTCTGTCTGTCTGTCTGTCTGCCCTAAGTATCACTCTCTCACTGTCTGTCTTGCTCTCTCTATCTCAGATTATTATGCCTCTTTCAGTCTCTGTCTGTCTGTTTACTATAATATTGCACCTGTCTGTCACTCAACCTGTTTGTATCTCTGTCTCTCACATTGTCTGCCTGTCTGTCTGACCACTATACTATTATAATCTAATCCTTCCCTATCCGTATACCTTGCCTATCTCCCTCTCTCTCACTATATAATATCTCTGTGATGTAGTATTATCAAAAGTGACATATTATACCACCAGGTGTAAGTCCGATTAGACATTACAAGCCGTTTTGAAAATCCGCCTCTTCTAAAATCACAAGTGGGAGTGTCCACCTAGATGTAGGTCGGATAGATGAGCAACGTTTGCTACAGTCCACTGGGTAGGCTGGTAGACAGATCAACCAGGACACATCTAGGTGGACGTCGCCCACTTGTGATGACAGAAGAGGTAGATTTTCCAAACAGCTTGTAACAGCTAATCACACTCCCCCCTGGTGGTATGATATGTCCCCTTTAAACCCGTTTCCTTCTTCCCCCCCAGGTACAAGGACGGCCTGCGCAACACCCGGGCGATCCTCGAGGACCTGGGCCTGGCCCCCTCGGACGACGACTGCGTGGCGGTGCAGCACGTCGGCACCGTGGTCTCCTTCCGCTCCTCCAACCTGGTGGCGGCGGGGCTGGCGGCCATCTTGACCCGCGTCAGGCAGAACAGGAAGCTGAAGACCCTGCGCATCACGGTCGGGGTGGACGGCACCGTGTACAGGACACACACACAGTAGGTTGACCGTGATAGGAAACTATGACGATAGAATATAGTAATGTAATATTGACTCAAAAATATTCTGATCTTTTTTCCAATGCTGCCAACCATAATTCATATCGATGACAACATTACTCCAGGTATGCCAAACGACTCCACAAGGTGGTGCGCCGGTTAGTTCCTGACTGTCATGTCCGATTCGTCTTATCAGAGAGTGGCAGCAGTAAAGGGGCTGCCATGGTAACGGCAGTTGCACAGCGACTTGCCTCGCAGCGGCGTCAGGTGCGTTCACGGCGTACTCTTCGTACTTTGGGACTGTTCTTGCTCGGGCAGTAGTTCACTCGTCGCGTGTCTCGCAACTCTGTTGTCAGGTGGACGAGGCACTGTCGTCCCTCAAGCTGACCCAGGAACACCTGGGATATGTGAAGTCCAGAATGAGGGCGGGACTAGAGGCGGGGCTAAAATCACAAGGCCCCTCCCCTGTTAAGATGCTGCCTGCCTATGTGTACCGAACCCCAGATGGCACAGGTCAGAAAGTCATCCATGGAAATATCCTTTATAGACTTAGTTTACTCATGTACCCATTTGCTTATTCTATGTATGTTGTATGTTGTATTTTCATCGTATTAGAATAAGTACGATACAAATACAATAACAATGCATTTATTCATATTAATAATACATTCAATAAGTAAATGAGTACATTAGTAAATTAACGTATTCATTTGCATATTTCATGTAGGTTTATTTGCATACAATTATTTCAATTACGATACGATATAAATAAATGTCTTATTATTGTAGTTGTCGTAGTAGTAGTAGTAGTAGTAGTTGCAGTAGTAGTAGTAGTAGTAGTAGTAGTAGTAGTAGTAGTAGTAGTAGTTGCAGTAGTAGTAGCAGGTACAGTAGTATATTCAGATTTTTTTCCGAACCGTGGGGTGTGAACCCAGACACAGTCAAAGTGGAGGAGATATGAACTTGAGTACGAGTGCCATCACCACTCTGTCGGGGCTCTCCTGTCTGTAGAGCACGGGAACTATCTGGCCCTGGACCTGGGAGGGACCAACTTCAGGGTCCTGCTGGTGAAGATCCGCAGCGGCCTGAGTCGCTCCGTCCGCCTCTACAACAAGATCTACGCCATCCCCCTGGAGGTCATGCAGGGGACAGGGGAGGAGGTGGGTGGAGGAGACTGGGGGAGGAGGTGGGTGGAGGAGATGGGGGGGGGGAGGAGGTGGGTGGAGGAGACTGGGGAGGAGGTGGGTGGAGGAGACTGGGGGAGGAGGTGGGTGGAGGAGACTGGGGGAGGAGGTGGGTGGAGGAGACTGGGGAAGGAGGTGGGTGGAGGAGACTGGGGGAGGAGGTGGGTGGAGGAGACTGGTGGAGGAGACTGGGGGAGGAGGTGGGTGGAGGAGACTGGTGGAGGAAGTGGGTGGAGGAGACTGGGGGAGGAGGTGGGCGAGGAGGTTGGTGGAGGAGACTTGGGGAGGAGGTGGCTGGAAGGAGACTGGGGGAGGAGGTGGTGTGGAGGAGACTGGGGGCAGGAGGAGGGTGGGTGGATGAGACTGGGGGAGGAGGTGGGGTGGGATGGAGACTGGGGGAGGAGGTGGTTGGTGGAGGAGACTGGGGGGAGTGAGGTGGGGCGGCAGCGCAGGACTGTGGGAGGAGGGGAGGAGAGGGAGGGACGGGGGCGGAAGGAGGTGGTTGGCTTGGAGGAGAGTTAGATAGGCGGGAGGAGTGATCGAGGATGTTAGGCGGTGTGGGTGAGGAGGAGGAGGTGGGTGGAGGAGGTTGGAGGAGGAGGAGCTGGGGGGTGGAGGAGGTGGGTGGATGAGGAAGGTGGGTGGAGGTTGGAGGAGAGGAGGAGCAGACGGACACAGTAAGACTGGGATGTATCAACACACAGACACAAACAGAAGGGTTGACATACGGGGGGATGATGGACAGAAAGACAGGGATGGACTGAACACATAGAGAGACGAAAACACAGGAGCTGTGTGTGTTACGACAATGAAAGCATTCTCTCAGCCCTCCACATCAGGCCCTTGTCTCCTCTCCTTGCAGCTGTTTGACCACATCGTGCAGTGTATCAGTGACTTCCTGGACTACATGGGCATGAAGAACACTCGCCTTCCGCTCGGCTTCACCTTCTCCTTCCCCTGCTACCAGAAAGCCATAGACACGGTAAGGTTTGCATTATAAGTGCCGCTTTACTTCACTAGTGACACCAGGAATATTGAGCTACGTATAATGCAGAGATGATACCGACCTAGATTCAATGGGTCCTGTTCTGCTGGGTTTTCCACAGGGCACCTTGGTGAGCTGGACCAAAGGCTTTAAGGCCACCGGCTGTCAAGGAAATGACGTGGTGGACATGCTGAGGGAGGCCATCAAGAGACGCAACGTGAGCGACATGGAAACCAGAGAAGAAATGTATCAAAATAAGTGTCTCATGTAGCATAGCAACAGATGTTGTGAAAACAGTGAAGGTTTCCGTTGGAGTAAGCCAGGTAGCAGCAGACTACATCTGTGAGGCTTGTTGGTGACTGGAGCGTGTGTGGGTGCTTTTTTTCGTGTGTTTGTGTGCAGGAGTTTGACTTGGACATCGTAGCGATCGTCAACGACACAGTTGGCACGATGATGAGCTGTGCCTATGAGGACCCGCAGTGTGAAATAGGACTCATCGCCGGTGTGTGTGTGTGTGTGTGTCTGTGTGTCTGTGTGTGTGTGTGTGTGTGTGTGTGTGTGTGTGCTGTGTTGTGTGTGTCGTGTGTTGGTGTGTGTGTGGTGTGTGTGTGTGTGTGTGTGTGGATCTTCGGTAGGATGCTGTGAGTCCTAATGTCGTTGAGTTGTGCGCTCCCCAGGCACCGGCAGTAACGTGTGTTACATGGAGGAGCTGAGCAACGTGGAGAAGATTCACGTCCCGCAGAACGGGAAGGAAGGGGGGAACGGGGGGAAGGTGGAGGAAGAGAGGACGGAAGCGCAAGCTAAAGACGTAATTGTGTTAATTATTCTGTCATTTCAATTTCAATTAATTATAATTTGAAAGGGACCATGTGCAATTAAAACCTGAATGTAGCCAACCAGAGTTAGCTTTAGGCTAATTTACATCTGCATTACCTAGATACAAGTAAATACAACACATATAAAAACATCAAACATCCCTCAACAAGTAAGGACATGTAACCCATCAAGGGGGCAGTGAACATTATTACAACTTTTTGTCCACATTGGGTGACATCCTTTAACCAGTGTCAAACGACCGTGCTATGACCTACCAGGTTGTGTTATAGTTGTGCATTACAAAAGAACGCCCCCCGCCGGCTCTGAAGACCCTGCTGCGCGTTGTGCTCCCCACAGGGGTGCGAAGCCGGGGAGGAAGAGGAAGAGGCAGAGGAGGAGGAGCAGAGCAGCCCCAACGTGAGGATGTGTATAAACACAGAGTGGGGGGGCTTGGGGGAGGACGGCTGTCTGGATGACATCATCACGCCCTACGACAGCGCTGTGGACCGCGAGTCGCTCAACCAGGGGAGGCAGAGGTGTGTGGGCTACTGTGTGTGTGTGCTTGTGCTGTCTTTGAGCAGGGTGTCTGCGAAGATGTGTGGTGTGTGCGTGTGGGGGTGAGTGCTGTTTGTGTGGGTGGGCCTGCCGCCTGTGTGTATATTTTTTGTTTATTTATTTGTTTGGCATTGCAAAACATTAACTTTGCGTGTATGTTTCCATAAGTTAATATCCCGATGTGTGTGTGTGTGTGTGTGTGTGTGTGTTGGTGTTGTGTGGTGTGGTGGGTGTGCTGGTGTGTTTGTGTGTGTGTGTGTGTGTGTGTGTGTGTCGTGTGTCGTGGGTGTGTGTGTATAGATTTGAAAAGAGACAGGGACTGTATTTAGGAGAGATGTCCGTACGGCCGTGGATCTGACCAGCGGGCAAGGTTGTGTTCAGAGAACGTCCACTGAAGCCTTAAAAACACCGGGGATATTCCACACCAAATACCTTTCACAGATAGAGAGGCAAGTATAGTGTGTGGTACATCGTGTGTTTTATTGATTGATCCATTGATTGTGTCTTTATTACCATGGTTACATAATTTAACGATTAAAATAATTGTGCATGGGAAACTTAATTTCAACTCGCCTGTGCCTCTACGTTATCTTCTGATTTGAGTTAATGAATTGTGTGTTGTTATTGCCTCCCTCTAGTGACCGCTTGGCGCTACTGCAGGTCAGATCAATTCTACAGCAGCTGGGGCTGGAGAGCACTATCAATGACAGCATCGTCGTGAAAGAGGTAGGCAAGGGCCAGCTGAACAATCTTTATCGACGGAGCAATTCTTTAACCTTCCTGTCGTGTTCGGCGTCAAATCTGACCGATTTCCATTTCGCTCAATCATTAATATTGTGTTTTACATTTATTTGCCTCGAGGGCTTATGATATCCTCCACACTAGGCATTTGAACATATATAATTGCTGATGACACACACACACACACTCCACCCAACATGAACCCCTTTCAGACTGAACAATTAGGTGTCCTCTCTTTCCGTGCTTATTTGGCTATCCCCCTACTGTGACCACACCTTCCAAACTAAACTTATAACACCTGTTCCACATTTCAAAGCTACCAATTAGGTGTTTGCTATGGGAACCCGGCTCTTTCCCAGGCCTATGTGCCCATCCCCCCACGTGAACCACACTTTCGACGAAAAATGTATGATATCTTCTTACATATCCCCTATGTATAGCTTGCTTGTGCATTGCTCTTATTTTACTCTGAACACAATGAGTCCCGATGCGCCCGATCAGACGATTTGAGGCTCTTGACCTTTTTTTTTTCAAACTGATGAAGAGGGGATTGAAGTTGAACCCGAAATGGAGGAGGATGTCTCAGAACATAGAAGACACGATCCTGATTTCGATCCCAGACCATCATGAGACCGAACAGTCAACAGATGGCGAGGAAGAGGCCCCTGAGGAAGAGGCACCTGAAGAAGAGGCACCTGAGGAAGAGGCACCTGGGGAAGGGGCACCTGGGGAAGGGGCACCTGGGGAAGAGGCCCCTGAGGAAGAGGCCCCTGTGGAAGAGGCCCTTGAGGAAGAGGCACCTGGGGAGGGGGCACCTGGGGAGGGGGCACCTGGGGAGGGGGCACCTGGGGAGGGGGCACCTGGGGAGGGGGCACCTGGGAAGAGGCCCCTGGGGAAGAGGCCCCTGGGGAAGAGGCCCCTGGGGAAGAGGCACCTGGGGAAGAGGCCCCTGGGGAAGACACACCTGAGGTGACATTCCAGTCCAAGAGTGGCAACTTGCTCTGGTATTCATCCCCCAAGGCAGAGGAGGCAGAGCAAGAGGGGAAAATATCATTAGGATGAGGCCAGGGCCAACACGGTATGCAACATCTCGTGTGGATGACATCAAGTCCAGCTTCCAACTCTTTTTACCAGAGGCCATTGTGGAAATTATACTGGCGATGACAAACCTGGAAGGGGGGCGTGTGTTTTGCGGACACATGGAAGGTATTGGACCAGGTAGACCTCCAAGCCTACATGGGTCTGTTGATTCTAGCAGGAGAACATCGGTCCAACAATGAGGCTACCAAAAGTCTGTGGGATGCAGAGTCAGGGAGGCCTATAATCCGGTCAACTATGTCCCTGCAGCAGTTTCATGTCCTCTCAAGAGTTATCAGATTTGATGACAGAGCTACAAGACCTTTCCTCTGGCAAGACGACAAACTGGCTGCCATCAGGAACGTTTGGGACAGGTGGGTGGAGCGCCTACCACCGATGTACAATCCAGGCTCTGAGATGACAGTGGAAGAGCGCCTGCATGTAATGCATATGTGGTGTGGACGGCGATCGGCCGAGCCTGGAATCAGGGGAAACGTTTCAAGAGGAGACTCTTCCTGGCAGAGCTTGGGAAAGCTTTAATGACTCCTCTAATTCAACAACGCCAGCACCTTCCCGGCACACCAGCCTCTGGCAGTCTGGTGAGGAGTCTGCAAGCCCCCGCCACTGCCCTGGCCGCTCTCCCCGCAAAACAGGGGCAGAAACGGAAGAGATGTTTAGATTTTTTTGACCAGGAGCACGAAAGTAAGAGGGGGGAGAAACGAACACGAAACAAAGGTTAAGAATGTAAATGATGAACACACACACAGATCACGCAGCACGAAACAGGCCTTAGTGAACGAAGCCTGCGCGCATTGCGCGGTTGTGCAAGTGCCCTAAGCGGCTGCATGGTATCTGAGCCCCATTGTGTTGTGTTTCATTGTGCGCGTGGTTGTGTAGGTGTGTGGTGCCGTGTCCCGTCGAGCTGCTCAGATGTGCGGGGCGGGGATGGCTGCGGTGGTGGATAAGATCAGAGAGAACCGTGGACTGGACCATCTGGACGTCACCGTAGGGGTGGACGGGACGCTGTACAAACTACACCCACAGTGAGTTCATTATCTGTTGCTCGACTCTTATCCCTAGAAAACACATCCACAGGGAGGTAGTGATCTCTCATTTCTGGATCTTCTGTGTCTGCTCTATGATGAATGAAATGTTATTATAACTAGTAGTGTTGGTTGTAGTAGGGCTATATCTAACATTATATACATTATATATGTTTCACTATCTCTTTTCTACCTCCTCCTTCTCTTTCTCCTTCTCTCTATCTCTTCTTCCTCCTCCATCTCCTCCCCCTCCTCCTCCTCCTCCTCCATCATCTCTTCCTCCTCTTCCATCTTCTCCTCCTCTATCTCCTCCTCTTCCTCTCCTATCTTCTCCTCCTCCTCCTCTTCAATCATCTCCTCCTCCTCTTTTTCTATCTCCTCCTCCTCTTTTTCTATCTCCTCCTCCTCTATTTCTATCTCCTCCTCCTCTTCTATCTTCTCCACCTCCTTCTCTTCGAGTATTTCCTCCTTCTCGTTGATCGTCTCTTCCTCCTCTTCTATCTTCTCCTCCTCTTCCTCTTCTATCTTCTCCCCCTCCTTCTCTTCGAGTATTTCCTCCTCGTCAATCACCTCCTCTTCCTCTCTTATCTCCTCCTCCTCCTCCTCCAGTTTCTCCATGGTGCTCCAGGACACCGTGAGGGCCCTGGCCCCCCAGTGCCAGGTGACCTTCACCCTGTCTGAGGAGGGCAGTGGGAAGGGAGCGGCCCTGATCACGGCGGTGGCCAGAGGCGGCCCAGCCCGCTCCTAACGGCGCCCTCCGTCCCACGGCCCACTTCAGTTCACACGGACCGTCTCCTCTCCAACCATCGCCATTCATATACGGGACGTCCGGAAGACAAACAGGACATTTATAAATTGTTATCTGGTTTATTGATCTTTATTGAGTTTCTGAGCTTGAGTAATTAGGTTTATGCCCCTTATGTCGAACAGCGACTGCTATTGACAGTTGGTGCTATTGACCCCTCATTTTTCCAAATGTCATATTTTCCTCGCTTCACAACTAATCTAGATGTAACCGCAGTCACGGTCACAATGAGGCCCCATTAACCATGGAGTACAGTGAGTTAGCCGACGTTTTAGCTTGTCTTGGCTCGTACCATGAGCTGTTTTCTGTGTTGATTGTTTACCGACACTATATGTGGTTGCTGCTGCCTGATTTCAGTATTTTTAATGACTCGATGTTCATTTTAAGGACTAGCCGTTTCTCCTAGCCATCTTACGAAAAACAGACTTATATATACTAATCACAGAATTATCAGGGATTTTAAAATATGTATATATTTTACATGCAAAAATAAATAATAATTAATTTCTGTGTGATTTAAAATATATGTTTTTGTATTTCTTGTTCTTTGTGTGTGCGTGTGAGTGTGTTTGTGAGTGTTTGTGTGTGTGTGTGTCGTGTATGCGTGTGTTGGCGTGTATGCGCACAATGTGTTAGTCAGCAGCATCTGAGATTAGATGAAGAGTAGGAGGAGGAGGAGGAGGAGTGCTGGAATCCTGCTGACTCAAAGCCCAGGAGGACAACTGTTTGCCTCGGCTCAGTAGGCTCTATAACATCTGATTGTGTCTCGTGATTCTGTTCTGTCCTGCCAGATTCTCTCTCTCTCTCTCTCTCTCTCTCTCTCTCTCTCTCTCTCTCGCTCTCTCATCTCTCTCCTCTCTCTCTCTCCTCTCTCATCTCTTCTCTCTCTCTCTCTCTCTCTCCTCTCTCTCTCTCTCTCTCTCTCTCTCTCTCTCTCTCTCTCTCTCTCTCTCTCTCTCTCACTCTGTGCATTGAAAACCTCAATGATATGTTTATTTTTGTATGGCTGTAAGGTGCATTTTATGTAAAATATCCTTATGATACTTTATCTAATCTTAAAATAGTATTAAAAAATGCAGGTATTTATTAATAGTTTTCTGCTCTTATCTTTCTAATGAATGATTATTGAAGGAAGGATGGATGGCTGGATGGATGGACAGAGAACTGCATGTTCAGAGTAGAGCACACAGTAACTAAGTCAGTCAGGGATTAGCATGTTACGATGCAATCAGCAGAGAGCTGCGTCACACACACACACACACACACACACACACACACACACACACACACACACACACACACACACACACACACACACACACACACACACACACACACACACACACAGAACAGTAATCCCTGACCTTCCCATAGTGACCTGGAATTCCCTTACCTTGATGACACACTCTCACACTCCACCACACATTCTGACAATGCAGCTCAACTGGCGTAGCTACTTGGCTGCTACCTTGCAGCTCCGGCAATATCAGCACAGGGTCATTTCCCTACGGTTCATGCAAAAGCGTAGTGCAAAGTCAAATTCACTCAAATGTCACGCCTATCTTAGATTCCATATGATTCCATCACATTTGTTATATTGTTTCTTTCTGCTTGTCTGCCTGTTTGTCTGTATGTATGACTGTCTGTTTGTCTGTGGCAGGCCGGCGCCTGCCTGCCTTCTTGCCTGCCTGCCTTCCTGCCTGCCTGTCTGTCTATTTCTGTCTATGTGAAGATGTGGGTGACAGCATTCGTCTCTCCTGTAAGTTAACAATAAGAGCTTTGACACAAATACAAGCACACCCACAATGTTGGGACCGCTAGGTCTAGAACAAGGATCTAGAATGATCTGGAAGTACCCATGAGCCCATAAGACGTTCTGACCCGGCGGCTGAAACATTGGATGGTTATCATTTGTCGTGATGGTTCCATTGGGTTTAATCAAGGTGAGTCTTCTGATTTGTTCCATGTACTTCCTCACCCCATGTTGAACATGTGATATCTGTGTCTAACAGTGTGTTTGTAAAAAAGATGGGATGAGCAGAGAGTGGGGATCCAGGGGACCGGTTCGCAGACGCTTTCCTCTCTCACAGAACCGGACGCGGGCGGGACACGTGGTCCGAGGCATCACCATGGCAACCCCTGTGACAGTCACACCTGTCGCACGCGGGGCCCAGCTGGATCATGGGAAGTGGCGGGCCGAGGAGGTAATAACCAATCACGGTAATCCCTTTTTGTGCCGAGTCTGGATCTGCAGCAGCGGACTTTGCAGATTCTTGTCTGAGACGTTGGGACCTGCAGCCCAGCCGGGTTGATAGTAGTAGTAGTTAAGTAGCTGATGTTCGTATAAGTAGTGGTAGGATTTGCTCCGGGGTAACTATGGCTGTTGCTGCCCGTGGGGCGGAGGAAGATAGTGACGGCGCGATAACGGGCGGACAATGGATCGCTTCCATGGAAACGGTTGAGGATCTGAAAGAGGCGTGGACAAAGGTTGCACCTGTAGGTATCTGGCATATTTAAATGCTCAAATACTGGAAATATACCCAGACCCCTCTAAAGCAATTGTTTTTTGCTTTTATATTATCGTTGCCACACTTTTGTGCAAATTTATACAAGATATAAGTATGAGATTGAATATGATTGTGGATATAATAGATTCGCATTTTGAACCGATAAGCTATTCTTATTGTGCCTCTGGACTTGTATAAGTCAGGGTTGGCAGGCGCAGAGATAAGATGTCTGCTGAGGAGAGTTACAACACAAGAGTTGGTGCAATACAGCCACAGTACTTTTCCAGTGAGAGAAGTTGCCACCACTGAAGAGAAAGACGTGTCACATAGTATCACATGGACATTTGATTATACAGTAGATGCCGTAGTGAATCCAGTGATTGCCGATACGAGAACAATATCCATCTCCTATGGATTTGGTTCAGATGCTTATGAGCTTTCATCTGTTGTGTGGTGTCATTGATTACGTGTCATCAGTACTGTGTTGGCTGCTCACGAGCTCGTTGGCTGTGTGTATGTGAAGTCTTTGTGTTCAGTGGTCAGACAACACAGAGAACGGCTTTTGTCATGCTGATGGCCCAGGCGAAGAAACCAGAGTGTGGGAGGGAATTGATTGACTGGGTGGGTGGATTTTTCTACCAAGTTACCCACTTTATAGTTTGCTGGAGAATATGAGCAGAATAAGTTAGTGTGTCCCTCAATGTGAATGGATGAATGGCTGAAGGATAACATTTATATTCGGTATCAGAGAGAGCAGTGAGTGACGTGCACAGTAGACCAGACGTGCAGTGATGCACACACACCAGACGAGGGAGAAGGTGGGGTTGAGGGGAAGAGGAATTTACAGAATGATGACACATTCCGAGCAACACTTTATGGTCAGGTGACGAATTTCCTGTTTAAATGCAGCCGTAGAGCGAAGTTGATTGGCTTTGGCAGGAGGACACCCATTTTCCCTCCTTCTTTGTCATCGTCTGCCTCCACCCTCCCACCAGTCACACGCTCCTCCTTTGCCGGCTTTGCCTTCATCACAGAACACGCCAGCCAATCACAGGGCAGAGGGTGTGTCACTCAACCCTCCGTGACTAACCAGCTTAACCAATGAGAGGGCACAGTTTAAAGACCGGCTCCCCGCCTCCTCTCTCTTCCTCTTTTTTTGCCTCCTTGTCTCCTCCCCTTTGGTGTCTTACAGCTCGGCTTTCAGTCCCGCCCCCCCCCCCCACACTTCCTGGCTTAACAGAGAAAGAGAGCTAGGGAGGGAGCTGGAGAGAGCGCAGGAGAGACAGAGGGGAAGCAGTGCTGCACAGTTTTTACCTCCACATGCTGCAGCTCTGCCTAGTGTAGCTCACGGATTGTACCAAGTGTAGACTTACCTATGTTTTAGTTGTGTTCATGTGAGGGATAGGGATAGACTTAAGGTACTTTTTAGGGGGGGAGATCTTTGTTTGTCTGCAGTGTATGCCCGTGTGTGTGTGTGTGTGTGTGTTTGCGTGTGTGTGACAGTGCCATTGTGGCTGTGTGTGTTTAACATACAGAAAGATATATTCTCAGGATGATTGCGGCCCAGTTGATAGCCTATTACTTCACGGAACTTAAGGATGACCAGGTTAAGAAGGTGAGTCACCATCTCTGTGTCCTCCATGACTGATGGGGGTTTCCCTTGTGAGTTGTGTCTGTGCCGGTGACTGTGTCTTTGGGTTTTGAGTTATACATTTGTGTGTACAAGAAGAAGAGAGCTATACTGTATGTTTATCAAATGTTTGTTTTGCAGGGAGAGGTTAGGCAGAGGAGAGGAGACAGCGAGTGGTAGAGGTCATTAAATGTATTTCCCTGTCCTCATTGGAGCCAGCCATTTTTGCTTCAGATACCGCCCAGGTGTGTGTGGAGTGTAAAGTATGGAGTGTGTGTGTGTGTGTGTGTGTGTGTGTGTGTGTGTGTGTGGTGTGTGTGTGTGTGTGTGTGTGTGTGTGTGTGTGTGTGTGTGTGTGTGTGTGTGTGTGTGTGTGTGTGTGTGTGTGTGTGTGTGTGTGTGTGTGTGTGTGTGTGTGTGTGTGTGTCGGAGATCTGCCTTTGGGTGAGTAGTGAACAAGGTGGTGGCAAATTAAGCAATAAATAAGGGGAGAGAGAGAGAGAGAGAGAGAGAGAGAGAGAGAGAGAGAGAGAGGAGGAGAGAGAGAGAGAGAGAGAGAGAGAGAGAGAGAGAGAGAGAGAGAGAGAGAGAGAGAGAGAGAGAGAGAGAGAGAGGAGAGAGAGAGAGAGAGAGAGAGAGAGAGAGTGAGAGTGAGATTGAGAGAGAGTATATGATGAAAGTATATGATGAGAGAGAGGATGTGACCGATAGAGCCAGCCCATGGTCAATGTGCTGAGCCATTTGACTTTGCAGCACTCCGGGGTCAACCAGTCCTTTGTCAATGTTACTGTCATGTTGGCTGAGACAGCAAATCTGCAGTCGCTCTACTGGGGTCAAATAGGAGAAAGTTTTGCTTTAAGGATGGAAAAGGGAGGGAAGAGAAGCAGAAGCTGGCACCTAGTGCGACCTAAACAAAATCTCTCAACAACATAATCTCACAACGTAGTCTCATAGTCATGTGAGATTGTATATAGATAGCCTCATATACATAGTTATACATAGTCTCGCGTATAACATGTTTGCCTTGTGGGTTGGACAGCCTAGTGGTCAACCAGGATCTTAGAAGGAAGTTAGCAAACATGACCGAGGGATTGAGGAGAGGAGAAGCTAGGGAGGTAAAAGGAAACAAGGGAGCCACTTAGTTGTGACAGGACAGGTAAGGGGAGGATAGAGATGGGTGAGGTACACAGACGAGGAGGTACGCAACGAGGAAGCACGGCCAGATAGGAGAGGAGATGAGGGGAAGAGATTGGAAAGGAGATAGGGAGGAAATAGCAGAGGCGATAGCATAAGAGGAGATGGGAGTGGAGGTAAGGGAGGAGGTATCAGAGGAGGTAGGAGAGGTGGCAAGAGAGGAGATTGAAGAAGAGGTAAGAAAGTAGGTATGAGAGGAGAGTGTAGAGAAGTTAAGTGAGGAGGTAGGAGAGGTGGTAAGGGGGGAGGTATAGGAGAGGAGGCAGAGGAAGCCAAAGGTGGTTTAAGAGGAGAATGATGAGGAGGTAGGAGAGGAGGTAAGGCAGCAGGTAGGAGATGAAGTAAGGGAGGAGGTAGGAGAAGAGGTAAGGGAGGAGGTAGGACAGGAGGTAAGGGAGCAGGTAGGAGAGGAGGTAAGGGAGCAGGTAGGACAGGAGGTAAGGGAGCAGGTAGGAGAGGAGGTAAGGGGGGACTTGAACAGAGTGAATATGTGTTCTTTCATGATATTCTGAGGGTTGGGGGCCAGCTGCCCCCACAGCTATGTACACTGCTGTATAACTGACCTGACCGGTTGGCCAGGCCGAGGGCCGTCAAGCAATAACTCTTTCACTGCTTCCGAACAAAACAGGTGTTGTGTTTCCGCAATAGCTTAGGTGGTCTAGAATTTCAGCCAAGTAAATGGCAGATTCGGTGATGATTAAATGTATTGTTGGCCGCCTTTATGTGCCTACTCTGTTCCTTTCTGCGTACGCAAATCCATAAACATTTCAAAGCTAAAAGGGTTTTTTCCTCACTTGACATCTTTATGAATGCTATGACTTGTGTCGTCATTTTGAGGCAGGGTCCCTTTAAGGGCGCTTAATGATGACATCGGAAGGCAAGGGCTTGACCTAACACCCTGGGTCAATCAGTGACCCATCATGTTATCAGTGTCATTTTGTTTTATTGTTCCCCAGGAACTTCTTTCCCTTTTGAAGTTTGGTGTCACCTCATTGTCTCCTCACCCAGTTACAGTGTTTTATTACACTCCTTTTCCCCGTCTCCTTCCTGTTACACCGTAGCGTCCTGCGTCCCTAAAATAGGCCAGCTTTACACCATGTGACCGCAGGTGAAAGGAGGAGAAGGCTTAGGAGACAAACACACACACACACACACACACACACACACACACACACACACACACACACACACACACACACACACACACACACACACACACACACACACACACACACACACACACACACACACACACGAGATTGCCACTGTTTGTATTTACACGTCTCGTACCCAAAGCAGCAAGAAGCGGTTAGCATAAGGGTGTTAGCTTAACGAGTTGGCTGCTCGTATCAATGGGATATCTTATGTTAATGTTGTTGGAGACGAGGTGAGACGTTGTGGGTCTATTTACTGCAGTGAAGGAGCCATCGTTTACCATCATCCAGCTTTAATCAAGTCCACTGCAGTGTCCTTGACTGTCTGCTTCCACTGGTGAGGGAGGTGTGTGGGTGGCTGGGTGGGTGGGTGGGTGGTCGGGCGGCACCATGCGTGCGTGTGTCCGTCTGTGTTGTAAAAAGCGAGAGGGCAAAACAGAGGACGGCATTTTTCCACATATAAACTGAAGCCGGGGTAGAGAGGTGTCGTCACGCTCATGTCCAGACACACACACACACACACACACACACACACACACACACACACACACACACACACACACACACACACACACACACACACACACACACACACACACACACACACACACACACACACACACACACACACACACGCGCGCGCAGCGGGGTCTGGTTTCATCAGCTTCCCTCGGCAGCCTCCCTATGACGACAATACCAGACCGCAGGGGGCAGGGGGGGTGAGAGACGCAGTGGAGAGAGGAGGAGGAGGGGGTGGGGTGTGGGAGGAGCCTAGATCCGTTAGTCAGAGGCCTGGGGACAGTTGGGAAATGTAGTGTGCAGTGTGTTCTCCTCAGAGTCTGGTGACGGTCGCCGGGGAGAATTAGGGGAGGGGGAGAAAGCAACGTATCGGTTTTAGTAAGAGAGGGAGGGAGGCGAGACTAAAGGAGAATGGAGATGGAGAGACCCCATGGGTCATTCAACACCACGGTGTACCCAGAACTGATTAAGGACAGGTCTGTTTCTGAGTGCTGTGTTGGTTCCCTGGAGTTCTGTGTAAAAACACGCGTACACACACAAGGACATCACAATGTCACCTTAGATAGAAGGGAGTGTACCCTGGTAGAATTGAAGCCGTAAGCGCTCTACACTGTTAATGTCCGGCCCAGAGCTGTGCCTGCATGCTGCAGGTTTGTCCTCTACTGGGGTAAAGTACAGAGTCATGAACACAGATGCTAATGTTGCTCTTGCCGTGGGGGATTATATGGTTCAACTGGGTTCCTTCGCTTCGTCTCCTGCCTTGGGGGTTCCACTCATCTGGGCTGCTCGGCTAAAGGCTATATTGTCATTCAAATAAGACCAAGAGGCCCATCTTGAAGTAGGCTGGCTATTGGATGTGACAATGTAATGCAGGACATGAAGTAATGTACTGCAATACATTGCAATGTGTTGGTTAGGTTAAGTTTTTCTTCCCCATTTTTTAGTACATTTCCTGATTACTGTCACAAATTCATACAAATACATTTTGGTAGGGTTGGTTTTAGTTCGCGAGTTGCCATACTTTATTTATTCGATTGCTAAGCTGATCTGTAGCTATAAGCTTTATGTTGGATTATTTCCTGGGTGTGTGAATAAAGCTTACAAGGAAATACAGTTGGCATGTGACTTCTATACCAGGAAATATAACATTCCACTGAACCATCGTCATGACATGTGCCCCTGTGTGTGGGAGGGGTTTGTGTGTGTGTGCGCGTTGCCTTTTGTGTCCCAATCGTTTGTGACTTGGCCAAAGTTTCAAGATTACACCCTTGCCAGGATCAACATCCCATATAATCAGCATTATATGACGTATTTCACTATTGAATTCCCCAATGTTGAATTTACTAGAACTACAAGCCCACGCTTGCGTGGCTTTCCGTGATGCGACACGCATAATAAAGGCTGAATGGACCCTGGGGTGTGTTCCAATGAAAATGCCCTTTCTATGTTTTTATAGAAAGGAAAATCAAGAGTTCTGTCTTTTCATGAGTGTAACCCTTTTGCTTTAAAGGCATCCTCTTGTATGCTGCACATCTGTATCAGCAAATGTAAAAAAAAATATTTTTAAAACCACAAATAAAACAGTAACAGAAATAATTTCTCGTGGACCTTTCTCGCTTCCTCCCAGATCGACAAGTACCTGTACTCCATGCGCTTCTCCGAGGAGACGCTGTCGGACATCATGCAGCGCTTCCGCCGGGAGCTGGCCCGGGGCCTCGGTCAGGACACCAACCCCACCGCCACGCTCAAGATGCTGCCCACCTTCGTGCACTCCATCCCCGACGGCTCAGGTGCGTACCCCCAGGTGGTGTGTCTCCTCCCGGGATCTACCCTTGTTGCGTGCCCCGTCGGGACGGAGTGGGCCTGACCTGTAGGGGGTTATGTTAGCGACGTTGTTATTGTTGTAGCGTGTTGCCGTGGGAATGAGTTTGACTATTCGTGTTAGTATTGGTGTGAGTGGTTCCGTTGCTGTCAGAGGTCGGCCACTACTGTAGCGTCGAGGTCAAACAGGGACACGCCTTGTGTCCATATTCTATATTCATAACAAACCCTCCAAATGTACCCAAGCACACAGTAATGAAATCCTTCTGAACGTGAGTGATGTATGAAAACCCATTATCAAACGGAGCCAGGTCTCTTGTGACTCACCCAATCTCACAAGCCTCTTTATCGCCAGTCCTTGCTGACGTATAGCATATAAATTGAAATATGAGGCATAGAACTAAACAATTTTCCGACATCTCTTCCTCAAACTTGTGGTCCATTTGATTAACTTAGAAATTAGTTTTTTTCATATGAGAATGACCTCGGCTTAGTCGGCTACTATATAAACTGGCCACATAAAAAACAGTTGCCCTAGTCACGCCTAGTCATGTCGAAAAACACAATGTTATTTTTTTTTAAATGGCCTCAATTATGGGTCAATTATAGTTGAAGGGCAGTTTTCTCCTCTTTCTTGAGTAAACACATAGAGCATAACTAACCCTTACCCTCCTTTTGCAGTAGTCGAAACTTTGGTTGCTAGTGGCTGCCATGATAACCTTGAATGGCCTGTTATCTGAAGGCCACATATCACTCACTTAATCTATATATGCGTCTATTCTTTAGTCCCAATCTTTTCAGAATTACCAGTGTTAAACTCTAATGCTTTTGTCCTTGAATCCAAAAATGTTTTGTCTATGTTTGGAACAAGCTGTACCACAGTGTAGCGTCAAACAGCTGGCGCCCGTGAAGTGGTTTAGATAGGCAGGTCTTATGGGATTTGTAGTCTAAAAGGCTGGTCCATCGGGACAACCACATTGTTACGTATTTAACTCCAGAGTAATTATAACCTATTTTTTTTAAGGCGCGAAAACAATCTATAATCCTTTGTTTATCAATCAAACACAAATATACAATTTTAAGGCTTTTGGTTTTTGTTTGCTGATCAGGATTCAAAGCTGTCCCCTTTCCAGGAAGTCTCCCTCATCCACCACCCCAGAGACACCAGCGCACCATGCACACATACACACCAGCTGCCACAAGCCCTGTTCGACCCTAGCATGGGAAATCAGTATACCTGTGGTATACACACACACCAACGGACGGAAGTAAAACACGTTCTACCGCAAATATGCACCTGCAGATAAGCCTGGTTACTACTATGGACAGAGGTCAAATGATTGCACCCATCAGAGCTCTAATTATTTGTTTCCTTGTGCGCATTGCTGAGTTGCTTCATTGTGAGTCTTTCATATACAGATAGTGACACCACCCAGACTACTCAGCTTCCCATTTGCACCTTGTTCTTTAAAAATTCAAAATGTTATTTAATATTATAAGTTTTAAGTAAACATATATATTTTTGTGAGTAGCCTCTCTGTAACACAGCAGTTGAGGAAGTGTATCCTGTCCACCATCAAACTCAGTCTGATCTGTAAAATACTACAGATCAGTAGTATTTTAAATACTACTAAACAGTAGTACTCCCATTGTGAGCGACAGTTGGCTCACAATGTGTACTCGAGTCAAAGCATACCAGGACTTTTACTTTTACCCACCTAGAGTCATCCATCACTGCTGATGGGTTTATGAAGCAGTTTCATTGACTGAGCCCCAAGAGTATCACACCACCTCAGTTGTGCTTTGGGATAAATCCAAAGCCGTCTTAAGAGTAGAAAAGTCCTCCATTCAGATTAGAAAGTGTTCCTGTTCAGCCATGTGCCTCCAGAATTTAGATTAGTAATAAGTTACAACTGATATTGAATTTATTTACGATCGGTTTGATGAGGCTTCAAATTTTATGTTCACCAATTTGAATGCAAAGGAAAGTTGAACTAATTTACTCTTAAAGCGGCTGATCAAAGGATCACGGGAACACAAATGAAAATGGCTGCTTGTCTCTTTCTCCGTCTAGAGAAGGGAGACTTCATAGCGCTGGATCTGGGGGGCAGTGCCTTCCGCATCCTGCGTGTGCGCGTGAGCCACGAGAAGAAGCAGACTGTTCAGATGGAGAGCGAGATCTACGACACGCCGGAAGACATCATCCACGGCAACGGCACCAGGGTACGTCCACCGTGGCGAGCCTCGGACGAGCGCCGGCGCCACTTCTTAAGGCTCAGTTACGGTTCCACGTCGACGCAACGCAAGGGGGTTCACGGACCCATACGTCCTTGCCGACCCTCCTAGCGTCCACCGCAAGGGCCTGACGTGCGCTTCCCAAAAATGTTAACCTTTGCGTTGAGGCGACGCTGCAGCAAGAGCTGTGATTGGTCCGCTAAAACTCGACGCAGAACGAAAACAGGTTCAGCGTTTTTTCGTCCTGCGTCCGCTTAGTCCTCGCGTTGCGTCGACGTGGAACCATAACTGAGCCTTCGCTTACACCCGTGTCCGCGTGTCCCGAGACAAGTGGCTGATACTCTCCTGATGTTTTCCACCCCCGCAGTTATTTGACCACGTGGCCGAGTGTCTCGGGAACTTCATGGAGAAGCACAACATCAAAGACAAAAGACTGCCGGTCGGGCTCACCTTCTCGTTCCCCTGCCAACAGACCAAACTAGATGAGGTAAGATCGATAATATCGACGGCTGGATGAGATACCGGCACACAGTCAGACAGACGAGACGAGGGGGCAGAGTTAGGGACAGACAGCGGTGCTGCTGCTACTCCTCTCATCCTCCTGCCCTGTCCCTCTGGATACCTAGGGCTATCTGCTGACCTGGACCAAGAGGTTCAAGGCCAGTGGAGTGGAGGGGATGGACGTGGTCCAGCTGCTCAACAAGGCCATTAAGAAGCGAGGAGTAAGTGCCTTCTGTCACTTATAGTCCAAGCTTTGTTCATTTGTGCCGCTGCGTTGCGTTGACTTCCTTCATTCATTCACTCAGCGGTTCTAAATGTTGCTGTGTGTGTTTGTGTATGTGTGTGTGTGTGTGTTTGTGTGTCCATGTGTGTGTGTGTGTGTGTGTGTGTGTGTGTGTGTGTGTGCGTGGTATTAAGGACTACGATGCAGACATCATGGCGGTGGTGAACGACACTGTGGGGACCATGATGACTTGCGGCTTCGACGACCAGCGCTGTGAAGTGGGCATCATTGTTGGTGCGCCACCCTTATAGGATTCATTCATTTATTCATTTATTTTCACAATGTGCATTTTAGAAATACTACAAATTAGATCTTTGTTGGGTTTTGGGTCATTCCATTTAGGTTTTCAGGGGCTGGCTAAGCTCAGGAGGTAGAGCAGGTTGACCTCATATTGAGTGTTGAGGTGTCCCTGAGCAAGGCACCTAACCCTAAATGCTCTTTACGAGCTGGCGGTGGTCGTGCATTGTTGTCTCCAGCGTCGGTGTGTGAATGTGTGTATTAGCCTTTGTAAGTCGCTTTGGATAAAAGCGTCTGCTTCATTCCCTAAATGTAAATGTTCACAACAAAAAACAAAAATCTATCAATCAACAACATTAAAAACCAAAAGGTGAAGTACCCATAACTCCTCCTGTGTCTCTCTGTCTCTGCGTCCCTCCAGGCACTGGGACCAACGCGTGCTACATGGAGGAGCTGAGGCACATCGACCTGGTGGAGGGCGACGAGGGACGCATGTGTGTCAACACAGAGTGGGGGGCCTTCGGGGACGACGGCAGGCTGGAGGACATCCGCACCGAGTTCGACCGAGAGATCGACAGAGGCTCCCTCAACCCCGGCAAACAGCTGTACGTGTGTCACCCCCCCCCCCACCCAAACACTCACACACTGGAGGGAGCAAGGGGCTGATAGATGCTATTGTTTTGCTGCATAGTTCCAACATGAATCAAGAGATGACCATGAAACGTCATCAGAGAGGAAGGAAGCGATGCTTCGTCGAAATAATGCCTTTTGTCGACACTACTGCTGGGGCCGGCTCGTTTGAAATATGTTTTTTTGGGTTGGAACGTTTGTTTCGAGTTTTGGCCTGTGTGTTATGATTCACTTTTCTCTGAGTTAGGGATGGAGTTGAAGAAAATTGCGACACAAACACAGGCTTGCTGCAGCCATGGATTCAAGCTAATGACCCAATCAACGAAGATCTTACTAGCTAATCCGAGCTAAAAATAATAGCTGCCTCATAAAATACAATGTTTCGCTCGCCCTTGCCTTGTGCAAGTGTTCGTTGGGATTGCAGTATCCATTTCAGCACACGTTGCCAATATTACCTTTTGTACATTTTGACAGTTTGATTCATTTTATTATATTTCTATCCATTTGATCTCTCATTTCTTCTGCCTGTGTCAGTCCAGGAGTGGAACGTTGCCTGTGTGCGTGTCGTGTATTTGTGACGCTGTGCTCCTACCCCCAGCTTCGAGAAGATGGTGAGTGGCATGTACATGGGCGAGCTGGTGCGCCTCATCCTGGTAAAGATGGCCAAGGAGGGACTGCTGTTCGAGGGGCGGATCACCCCGGAGCTGCTCACCAAGGGCAAGCTGGACACCAAGCACGTCTCCGCCATCGAGAAGTACGTCACCGCCGTGACCTAAGGAGGGCACGCCCCTTCTCCCGGGTCACACTTTAATACCATGGGCTTGAATCAAGTGGTGTTGGACAAATCTCGGTTTGTAATAGAACCACATGTCTGTCGTTTACCGAAAGGCTTCCCTGAATGATTCTTAACCCGCTCATGGTCAAAAGATTATTTATTTATTATCGCTTTGGGTTAAAGTGTCTGCTTAATAACACCAATATTTCCTCTCTCTCTCTCTCTCCCAGGAGTAAGGAGGGCCTGACCAAGGCCAAGGAGATCCTGATCAGACTGGGTGTGGAGCCCTCAGCCGATGATTGCATCGCCGTGCAGCATGTACGTACCACTTGTCACACCTGATGCTAATCCAAACCACTGGAAACGCATCAGCCAATCAGAGGGCCGAAACACGCCCGTATTATTAGTTTAGCCGTTTCTAAACATGAGGAACTTGTCTTTCTCCACCCCAGGTGTGTGCCATTGTGTCCTTCCGCTCCGCTAGCCTGATAGCCGCTACGCTAGGTGCTATCCTGCTACGTCTGAAGGAGAACAAAGGGGTTGCTAGGCTGCGGACCACCGTGGGCATTGACGGGTCGTTGTACAAGATGCATCCTCAGTGAGTGGCGCTGACGTACAGTAGTACAGATTCAGTAAACAGTACAGTACATACTGTAACTCATCTGCCAACACTACCACAAGACGATACGGAAGTGACATTTGTGGGAAAAGGTTATATTACATATCACT
>NC_079425.1:7600410-7700410 GCF_026213295.1 Gadus chalcogrammus | reverse complement strand
CTGGCTCCGCAGTGCAACGTCAACTTCCTGTTGTCGGAGGATGGCAGCGGGAAAGGAGCAGCGCTCATCACCGCCGTGGGCTGCCGACTGAGAGAGGAGCTCAAGAGCCAATAGATCCTCTCTCCTCCTCCTCCCCCTTCCTCCTCTGTCTCCGTCTCTCTCTCTCTGCCTCTGTGTGCCGCTGTCCTCCATACCCCTCCACTCCCTCCGTCCCGGGTCATTCCTGGCTCCCCTCGGGGGTCTTCGCGCGCGCTGCTCTAGTTGCTTCAGCCCAACACCCCGCGGTACCGGAGAGGAGAGGGAAGCGTTCGACAGCAGGGTTCTAGCGCCCTGCTGGTTTTACCTGTGCTTTGTGTTGTTCAGTTTATAGAGATTAAACGCGCACACTTAACTACTGTGAGCAGGGCAAGGGGGGGGCGATAGAGTAGTAGCAAAGATATAGTACATTATAGTACAGGAGGTCAGTTTAGGTAATTCTGAGTGTTGACCTAAGAGCCATGAGGTGTACTGGTTGGGATCTGGTCTTTTAATCGATTCTCTTTTTATTATTGTTGAGGTTTGAGAGTTACACAATGCAAGATCAGCCACTAATTGTCACTGCAGTCTCAAGCAATACTTAAAATAATGCTTAAAACTACTTGATACTGAATACTGGAAACATACGAAAGCCTACGTGCACAATATATATTTTAAAACAGGTGCTTTTTGGAACTCCACGGAGGAGGCTAAACACTGATTGTGAGGTAAAGTTGCGCTCTACGTCTGCTGAGCTAACAATGATTCACTGTCTGTTAAAAGGCGTAAAAAAGGGAAAGGAGAAATATATATTTTTTAAAAGATATGTATGTATAATGAGATAAAGGGAGTATTTTATTTTGCTAATATCTTGCCTAGCTGTCATATCATATTGGCTATTTATTTTATTTTTGTACTTAAATGATGTTGAAACAACCTGCAACTGTAGCAAGTCTAGAGAAAAATATAATCATAGTAAAGTTTACAAACAACTGAGTCCTGTTGAACAATACATTACGTTTTCTCTAGTATGCTGCAAAAGTTGTCCAAAGATCACTTCTAATGCTTTTATCTAAATGGAATTCGTGTCATTGTCAGTAATCCTTTGAGGCTGTGAAACTGTCTGCTGAGATTTTCAATATTATTTTAAGATTGCAGTTCGCCATGTAATGTCGTTCATGAACTACATCATTGTAGTCCAATTTAAATAAATGCTATCCAAAGACATTACTTATTCAACCAATCCAGTAACTGATTAACTATTACTGTCACTATTATCAAGGTTATACAATACACAATAAACCCCACAATATTCACTTTCAAATGCCAATTTTCTTTTAAGCTTTCTTTTTAGTCCCAAACTACTACTGCCATATACACACATGGTCATTTTAATATGTCCAATATTAATGGGACAAACACATGCACAAACACAGACACACAGACACACACACGCGCACATACACATACACACACGCTTAACATACTAAACACATCCAAAAACTGTCAATTTACACAATCCACATATTTAATTTATTTAATTTGATCAATCCATGAATAAAAACCTATGAATAAAAGCTCATTGAATCTGGTGTTTAATTTATATTTTCGTTTTATACCAAATAATAAAAATATGTCTACTTTTATGATACCATCATATCATCTTGTTTTATTACTTTGGACCAAATTAATGCAAACCATGTGATGAATTAATGGTTATTCACTCAGCAACTTAATGACAGCAAAGACAACACAAATAAATATCATTTTGTTTGAGGTTTTAATGTCCTCATTTTTTTAAACATCAAAAAGATTTGCTTATTGCCGTCCATAATGGCACACTGCCATTTCATCTGTGTTCTGTATCATATCACAAAAGGGACAGCAATTGTAAATGTCACATTTAAATAATCAATTGGCAGCACTGCATCGACAATATCGCTTTAACTTCAATATACCGTAGGCCTACATAGAGTTTAGATTCACATTGCATTATAAATGAACCAGATAATCACAACATACCAATCACAAGAACAACATTGCTGTACACGCCAATATAAATATCTACAAGTATTTTAAACGTCAAACGTTACCGCCTGCCTCCAACAAATGTATACATATATATATATATATATATATTAATCTTTTACATTCTAGTGTTCAAATAAATATTGAAGGTAACCGTCTCAGACAATGGAAGATGGCATATTTTTTCAGTTTCTTCCCTTGATCATGACACTATCTGAGAATTATATAGAGTCAAATAAATGTATTCTACTGTACTTCAACTGAACTATTGACCACAGAGCTGATGAACAAGAACCGTTCTAGAAGCTCTGTTCATTCTCTGGCCAGACAACCACATAAGTAAGAGAAACAATGAGGAAAAAGTGTTTACTGGGAGGGGGTAAAACAGAAGGAATAAGAAAAGAATGAAGTGCTAAAGATATAAGGGTTGTTATCGGAGCAGCATCATTTGTGTGAAAGATCTGCCTCTGATTTCCCTGCCGTATTTACATGTTCTTTTCTAGCAGCCTTCAACAATGATGTGTTGCTTTTAATTTTGTCTATCGCGGCTGTTAAAGAAAAGATAACGTCTGCTCTGTCCCCAGTCGGCCTCTGTCCCCGCTTTTAGGTTTTACCATTCAAAGCTTTAGCTTTGGCTTCAGCGGCCCTGGCTGGATACAGTCAGGGTCCGTGGAGCATCTTGATTTGCTACCAGCAGCCGGGATCCTCAATCCTTCTTCCCCATTGGCTGCGCTCAGGTCTCCAGCAGCTTAGCCCCGGAGGACATTTCCAGAAGCCCGGGCCCTAAGTTGGGCCCGTTTGTTTTCTGTGGGGCCGGGTGTCTCCTGAGCGGGGCCTGTTGTGCCTTCGGACCGGTGTGCTGGGAGCTGAAGGGGGGCCCGGGGCCTGTGGTCCCGGGGCCGTGCATGCGCGTGCTGTCACCATGGTAACTGCGTGTCATGGTGACCCTGAAGGTGTTGGTGTGCTGCAGCTCTGTCTTGTCCTCTTCTGAGAACCGGATGAACGGACACCAGGAGAACGCCTGGCGGAACCCCGCACGGAACCTTCACAGAGAGAGGGAGAGAGGGAGAGAGAGAGAGAGAGAGAGAGAGAGAGAGAGAGAGAGGGGGGAGGGAGAAAGAGAGACGGACAGAGACAGAGAGAGGGGGGAGGGAGAGAGAGGGGGAGAGAGAGAGGGAGAGAGACAGAGACAGAGACAGAGAGCGGGGAGGGAGAGAGAAAGAGGAGAGAAGAGAGAGAGACATAGACAGAGGAGAGCGGAGAGAAGAGAGAGGGGGAGAGAGAGAGGAGAGGAGAGAAGCGAGAGAGAGAAGAGAGGAAAGAAGAGAGAGAGAGTGAGACAGGTAGAGAGAGAGAAAGAGAGAGATGCAATGAAAAGATAAAGAGTTTTATTTATTCAAACATTTCTGACCTCCACAGTGATAGTAACACAAATACACACTCACAACCACATCAAGGTTTGTGTTTCAACATGAGGAAGAAAGTTGTCAAAGGTCATACCCCTTTAAAATGTTGTTTATTTTGGCATGGAACAAAATGGTGGCCATGGTGACAGTGGCAGAGGGGATGGACGGGAGTGTGTCTTCCTAAGCTTTACCTTTGGTTCAGACAGCAGTAGATGATAGGGTTGTACATGGTGGAGCTCATAGCCAACCAGAATATAGCCAGGTACACCTGAAACAATGAGATAACAACAGAAGAACAGACTGTTTTATGCACACGAAAGAAAGTTAGACAGACTTACAGGTAGTTAAATAGATTGACAGACAGACAGACAGACAGACAGACAGACAGACAGACAGACAGACAGACAGACAGAGAGAGAGAGAGAGAGCGTGAGAGACAGACAGACAGACAGACAGACAGACAGACAGACAGACAGACAGACAGACAGACAGACAGACAGACAGACAGACAGACAGACAGACAGACCTGTTGGATATAGTGCTGTTTATAGATGTCTTTGTTGAAGGAGCCTAGGATGAAGTAGATGTGATAGGGGAGCCAGCACAAGGCAAAGGTTGTCACCACGACAACCATCATTTTCACCACCTGGTATCAATATCACAAGTAAAACAAAAAGTCAGCAACGACAGGTTTGGGCAAGGAAGCCTATTCTGAAGCGTGGCGTGACTGTGCCACCTTTCGCTTGGCTGTTATCTGGTGGTGGTAATGGTCGGACGGCTCCCCGGGGATGGCTCCACCCCACAGCGATCGACCCACCAGGCTGTAGGTCACCAGCATCACCAGCAGAGGGAACAGGTAGATCAGCAATATCAACGCCAGCTGGTAGCTACAGGATCACAAGGGAAGAGGGATTAGCACCTAGCCTGTTGCCCTCCTTGCCCCAGAAGCAAGAGGAGAGGACACAATCACTGTATACCTGCCGTGGAGGAGATCTGTCTGTGTGTCTGTCTGTCTGTCCTACCGAACTATCATCCTACCTAACTATATACCTACCATCCCACCTAACACCCTACCTAACTCCCTACCTACCTAACTCCCTACCTACCTACCTACCTACCTAGGTCTATCCTCCCTCTCCCTCTCTCCCTCTCTCTCTCTCTCTCTCTCTCTCTCTCTCTCTCTCTCTCTCTCTCTCTCTCTCTCTCTCTCTCTCTCTCTCTCTCTCTCTCTCTCTCTCTCTCTCTCTCTCCCTCTCTCTCTCTCCCTCTATCTCTATCCTACCTGATCTGGTGGGTTCCTCCGTAGTCGTCGGGCCAGTTCACCAGGCACACGGTCCTGGGGTAGTAGAACTCCGTCACGCTGTAGTAGCACTGGGGGAAGGCCAGCAGCACGGCCACCACCCAGATCAGAGCGACCACCACCCGGGTGGAGGTGGAGGACAGGCGAGGCTTCAGCGGATGGATGATCGCCATGTATCTGAAGAGTAAACACCGACCAGAAACACTCTTGAGGAGCAGCCTTGCACAACCGGTGAATTATTGATGGCCGTCCCCTGCAGCCTTTCCCCAGCGGAGGGGATCGGACAAGATTGGTTCAGCTTGGTTGACCATAGCTCACTTTGGGTAAAGTGTGTGTGTGGGTCTAGGCCTATCATTTGATGGACAAGTGGTGTTTTGACTTTAAGTAGCCCTATAGATATCCAATTTAAACTGGGGAAAAGAGGTATACATGTCTTTCATTTCAGATGAATGAACGGGAATTAGGTTGGAATTGGTTATGCCAACTCGTCTTGTTAAAATCGACAGATAAAATAAAAATACATCTTTATTTGTGACTTGGGGTCATTACCTTTACCTTCATTGATGAATTGTGTGGCCTCCATGAGTGGTGAATTATTGACTTGTAGACATGTAAATATGCCCACAAATTAAATAGTGGGCGTGGTCGCAGTTTATGGTGTCATGGTGGCTTCTGGGAGTCTGCATTGGTATTCTGCTTACGGGTCATCTTTAAGCCACACCTACATGGCGCACAAATGAATGGATAAAAACGATCATATGATGATAGTTTTTACCTGTCCACCGCTATGGCAGCCATCGAGTAAATCGAAGAGAACATGGCGGTGATGGGGAAGAAGTTCTGGAATCGGCAGTAGCCCAACCCGAAGTACCAATCGTTGTGCAGCGCGTAGACAAAGTTAAACAGCGTGTTGAAGGTGGCCATGGACACGTCGGAGAAGGCCAGGTTGACTATGAAGTAGTTGGTGACGGTTCGCATGCGTCTGTGAGCGAGGATGATCCAGATCACTGTGACGTTCCCAGTCACCGAGACGAGAATGATCAGAGTGTAGGCGATGGCCCAGAGAGCCACCTGTTAGGGCGAGGAGCGAGATAAGAGGAGGAAGAGGAGGGGGACAGGGAGAGGAAGAGGAGAGGAGAGGGAGAGGAGGGGGAGAGGCGAGGAGCGAGATAAGAGGAGGAAGAGGAGAGGGAGAGGGACAGGGAGAGGGAGAGGAGAGGAGAGGGAGAGGAGGGGGAGAGGAGAGGAGAGAGAGATAAGAGGAGGGAGAGGAGGGGGAGAGGGGGAGGGACAGGGAGAGGGAGAGGAAGAGGAGAGGAGGGGGAGGGGAGGGAGAGGAGAGAGAGATAAGAGGGGGGAGAGGAGGGGGAGAGGGGGAGGGACAGGGAGAGGAGAGGAGAGGGAGAGGAGGGGGACAGGAGAGGAGAGAGAGATAAGAGGAGGGAGAGGAGAGGGAGAGGGACAGGGAGAGGAAGAGGAGAGGGAGAGGAGGGGGAGAGGAGAGGGAGAGGAGAGGGAGAGGGAGAGGGAGAGGAGAGGAGAGGGAGAGGAGGGAGAGGGAGAGGGAGAGGAGAGGAGAGGGAGAGGAGGGAGAGGAGAGGGAGAGGAGAGGGAGAGGAGAGGGAGAGGGAGAGGGAGAGGAGAGGAGAGGGAGAGGAGGGAGAGGAGAGGGAGAGGGACAGGGACAGGAAGAGGAAGAGGAGAGGAGGGGGAGAGGAGGGGGAGAGGAGAGGAGAGAGAGATAAGAGGAGGGAGAGGAGGGGGAGAGGGGGAGGGACAGGGAGAGGAGGGGGAGAGGGGGAGGGACAGGGAGAGGAGGGGGAGAGGAGATTAGGGAGAGGAGAGGGAGAGGAGGGGGAGAGGAGGGGGAGAGGAGATGAGGGAGAGGAGAGGAGAGAGAGAGGAGAGGAGAGAGAGGAGGACAGAAGACGTGGTGAGGGGAAAGGAGGGAGAGGAGGGGGAGAGGAGAGAGAGATAAGAGGAGAGAGTGGAGGGGGAAAGGGGGAGGGACAGGAAGGGGAAAGGAAGAGGAGAGGGAGGAGAGGAGAGAAGGAGGAGATGACAGAGAGTTTGAGAATAGGATATGAGAAGAGGGAGGAGAGGGGAAGAGGAGAGGGAGATGAGAAGAGGAGAGGAGAGAACGGAGAGAGAAGAGAAGGAGAAGGAGAGGGGATGAGAGGAGAGGAAAGAGAGGACAGGAGGGGAAGGAAGAGGGAGATGATAGGAGAAGAGGGGATGGGATGAGAGGAGAAGATGAGGGGAATAGACCAGGAGAGGACAGAGAGGACAGAGAGGAGAGTAAACTTAACCGTTTTCTTAATTTCACAAAAAAATGGTTTCAAGGCTATGGCATGAATTGGCAATAAGCATCTGCTAATCATAATTATTTTCTTACCTGCAAGTTAGATTGTTGGAATTGATTCCCAATTGTCTCGTTTCCGTCCTCATACCACTCGGTGGTGACGGTCCACGGCATATCAGTCGCATCCATGTCTCTGTTAACAATGCAAGGCAATAAGGTTCCATTAGCTATACCTTAGCACCTGTTGTGCTAAGGTTTTTCCCTAATTAATAGCCGGTTCCAAATCAGTTAATATTTTGGACGATTCCATACAGCCAAGCGTAAATCGTTTCGACTCCTTAATTCTAAATGTTAATGGACTCTTGACACAACAAACGTTTGGGCTACAAAGTACACTAGTATAACTAATAATCTTTTATTGTTTCGTTTGGGATACTTTCCCAAACGAAACAAAGATTATGAGTTATTCACATAGTTTTTAAGGAATAGGCTCCACTTAAATCCATTAAAAATCTTTTTTTTAAATGAACGTAAGAAAGAAAAACTTACCCCAGCAATATTTGCTTTGCATTTCAATTCAAAATTTTCCAATCCATTGTTCTGTCTTTGAAGAAATAATATGAGATCCGTTCTGTGCGGTCAATCTAGGACCAAGAAACACACTATTCCGCACGGCATCCAAAGACAACGAAACGTCTCACTTTCTCCCCATACACCCCCTCAATCCTCCCTATCCTTCGCCTTCACTCTCTCTCTCTCTCTCTCTCTCTCTCTCTCTCTCTCTCTCTCTCTCTCTCTCTCTCTCTCTCTCTCTCTCTCACTCTCTCTCTCTCTCTCTCTCTCTCTCTCTCTCTCTCTCTCTCTCTCTCTCTCTCTCTCTCTCTCTCTCTCTCTCTCTCTCTCGCTCTCGCTTTCTCTCGCTCTCTCTCACTCTCACTCTCGCTCTCTCGGAATGTTTAGGCACCCCCCCCCCCCCCCACACACACACACACACAGACACACACACGCAAACACGCAAACACACACACGCACGCACACGCACGCACACGCACGCACGCACGTACGCACACACACACACACACACACACACACACACACACACACACACACACACACACACACACACACACACACACACACACACACACACACACACACACACACACAGATTGGCGTTTCCATTAGCAGCACAAACAGGTGCATATTTGGAATGTGGGGAAATAAGAGAAAGAAGAAGCAAGGATTAATAGCCGAAGGACCAGAGGGCAGCTTCTGTTCAGTGCGCTCATTTGTCGATTGACAATTATCTTTGCACACACGCACGCACGCAATGTTGAACGGAAGTTTAATATGCAAGGTGGCAGTCCTTGTCGAATTGAATATCAAAACATGCATTAAAGAATAGCCAACAAAGACCATGGACAGGTTGAAAGGACGGCGATAGAGCTGTGATTTGAAAAATTGGCTTTGTGGAAAGTCCTTTATTGCTCTTTCAGATGTTGGGGTGTTGGATCATCTTTCATCTTGTTGAATTTCATCCACAATGGAGCCTTGGGCGAGTTAAATATGACATTATTGACATACACCGTCACATTTTTGAAGTCTTCATTTCTTGCTATTCTTCTCGAGAATGTAATGGTTTGCAGTGTTAAACGGCCCCCTATCTGGGTTAGATAAGCGGTTTTGTTTACACACACAATGAAACGGCCGTCAAAGCGTGCTGACCTCAGCTGGTGGTCAGCACGCGCGCGCGTGTGTGCGTGTGCGTGTGTGTGTGTGTGTGTAGAGGGGGGGGGGGTGGAATACACACACGTGTTTTTCTCCCCGAACAAAGGCCTCTGCACTAAAACAAGGTTGTGTGCAATATAGTGAGCCAGACAAAACGGACCCATATGCAAAATGACATAAGGCGACGAATATATTATTCCCATTGCACTCTGATTTGGCACAGTTCCCAATCAGAATATTATAATGCACGCACGCACACAAAACACACACACACACACACACACGCACACACACGCACACACACGCACACACGCACACGCACGCACAGTCAGAGGGACGAAAGGCGACCTGCAGGTGTGGCGGTAGGACAACGCGGAAGTGAATTGTGAACAGTCATCAACAACACGGGGAGCCGATTGAATCAGGGAGACGGGAACAATGTCCGGCCACAGCAGCGATGTGCGATACTGTCAAAAATTCTCCTACGTTCTCCTTAAATTCACCCTGTTCGCGTATGCCGTCGGTTGGTGGGTAAGTGGCTGTGTCCTCTCTGTGATGCTAATCCAATGTTCTGCGAATACATCGTGATCTGTCATTAGACACTGGCCGGGCAGGGTGTGTGCACGACGTGATCCAACATCAGAGGCAACCACATTCAAATACTACCGGTGTTTTACCGGACACGTACGGCCAGTGAGAATAGGGCTAAGGAAGAACTTTGTCAAAGCAGGCTGTAATGCAAAATGCTCACAAGTGACCAAGCGCTATCTGAATCGACAGGTGTTAATGTTGCTAGTATCACGGCTGGAAGGTTGGGCGTAAGCTAAATGGTTATAGCCACTCTGCACTGTGCTGTCTGCATTGTACCCAATTGGATGTGTTACATACTCGTCAGCAATCCTAATTTGGGTGTCATCTACATAACATATTGCATATATCAGCATTGATCCATGTGATCAGATGTATATTCTTAACGAATAGCAGTAGTTCTTTGCATAAGTTTAGTACGTGTGAGGTGTAACAAATTATATGCTTTGACATCAAACCAGATGGCCAAACCCAGTTTGGTGTGGATTCACCCTCTACAGAATTGTAATAGGTTGTTGGGCTAGGCCTAGACTGTTCTGGTCAACAATCCAGCTATAGTGTTATGGAATAGTACTTATTTTTGGAAAACTGTTTTTATGGAATATCCAAACATTTATATTGCCAACCTCCCTCAATGAAACAACAATTGTGTTCCTCATACCGTTTATGTCTTATGTTACAAACTCAAGTTACTCAGCCACCCTGACATATTAATAATAATTGATATTATATTGTATGATTATATAGAGCTAACAGGTATCGGTAACCATTGAGCTATAGGTAACCAAAGCACTTAATATTATAAGTTGTAATTTGTTTTGGGACAACATTAAACGGGAGGACAAAAACTTTTCAGTGAGGTTGATGATCATAAGAAAAGCAAATCCTTGAAATACAGCTTCTGGAATACTCATTCATCTTTACCTGGTTGCATTATTTAATTTAAGGCATTTGTCATGGTGTGAGAAAGCTGTTTGCATTCTGGCCTGTGTGTTTACAGGATGAGGTTATCGAGGGTTGGGATGCAGGTTTATTTCTCAAAAGCCCGGCAGCTATTACATCGTCATCTTCATCAACATCATCGCTGACAAATAGCAGAATCTAAATCCAGACCGCCACTTGCAGTGCTATTTGTGCAGCTCTTAGGAGAAATCCATCATTACGCTTCAAAGAAATGGTAAGAAAGAGAGGGAGATACTGAAGAAGGACCACAGCAAAGGACAGAGCGCAAGATATTTTAGTAAGCGTAATATGATTGGATGAATACAGCCTTGGTATGACCGAAGAGTTTACAGTACAGGGCTTCTCTACCAGCCTCAACACCAGTAAACAATAAGGATCTCTTGCCAAGTAGCCCAGCTTTTCCATCTAATTCAACATACCCATTCCCCCATTATCTCTCAAATAACCTTTCTGCTGGGTCTCTCTTATTGCGTTTGAACAAACGATGAAAATTGCTTCATGAAAAATGTTTGGTGCTGTTCCCTTAGGTCTACTTGTGCAGCGTAGGAGGATGCTTTTCATTTTCAGTGTCCACCTGCATTTAGATCCCTTTTTACGGCAATAGGCGCACTTAAGGGCAATCGTCTCCACTGCTACCCGCACAGGTTACCCAATGAATCAGTGGTTTGGGCTGGCCGACCCTCAGCCTTGTGGGAAGTGAATGACTTTGTCCTGAGTGTGGACCAAGACCAAGGAAATGGTAGATACCGGATCTTTGGAGCACCTATTAGGGCAGTTCAGTAAACAAAGAGACTGTAATGGCTATTCCTATATTTGCTGTATAAACATCATGTATGGTCACAAGGTCAAAGGTTAAGGGTCCTTTTCATTTAAGATACAGGACAGTCCTTTTGTACCTTTTTTACTTAGACAAGACAGCAGTACAAATATTCACACACGGAAAACAAAACTGTTTCACACGATAGCAAACATGCCATAAATAAAAGGAAGAGAAACTACATGAAAGTCACAAAAGGGAAACAAGTAGAGGATTAAAAGCATACTGGTCACACCATGGACATCCCCAAAACACAGACCATCTCAAGGCAAGGTTGTATAAAACTGTAACATTTTTCCTTCCCGACCGTTTATAAAAGCCCTTTTAAAGTTGTTCGAAGAAGGGAGAGCTTCTGATGTAGTGACAGTTTGCCACTCATTCCGCGTCCGAGCGGCAAAAAACTAAACGCATTACACTATCCTTTCTCATGACCCACGCTTGTCTGCAGTGTATTCTGAGACAGGATGTCCCTTTGTCGAACCTAAGCTGTCGAGATCACCCACAGCCCACCCATGCTTCCCGTCTGCTCCCTTGCGGAGACGGCGGAGAGATAAGTCTGGATCATTTTAAAAAGACAATAAATATATATACGAGCAAGATTTCATTTATTATAGCTACACTTATTCTGTGGTTTTCTCAGAGATCTATTTCAGGGATAGAACGTTGTGAACACATTGTAATGGAAACACAATGGTTATTGCTTCTTGTAGCTGGTTAGTGTGTGCGTCTTTTGGCTGCATGATGTCGTGTACATAATTTATTAATGATAACGAGAAGTGGACTTTGTATTATTGCTATGGTCTTATAGCTGGGAAAAGGCAGTTCTCATATTGTCTGGCTTTGGGCTGGTTAAACAAGGGTCAGGCTGGATGCAATTGCTTTCATTTCAGTGGAGTTTGCAGTGTCAACGCTGAGATATAATCATGATCCTTTTGATTCTTTTTTTCACTTGTTTGAAGAGGTTTTCTGCTACTCTACTGGACCTTGCTCATCCATTTAAATTTGAAAAGAGACAATTTTCTCTCTAAGATTTATAGCTATTCAAATATGTACTGTCCTGAAGGGCTACTACTTGTAACAACCTAAGCCAACATGTGTCGTTCTGAAAGTGTTTTGTGTAAAAAAACAACAACAACAGAAGAGGGTTCTTATTTGTAAATTCTTTCAATACTCTTAATTTACTCCAACCATTAAGTCAGTGTTTACCCTAAATCATCCATTCTGCCCTTTGGAAAAGTTTAACGTTGTCATTTATGAATACGATTTCCATAAGTGCCAGATCCCCTTTTGATTGTGTTAACGGGCAGATGTTTATTAATAGGCTGTCCTGTCATGGTTTTCATATAATAAGGCAAATCTATTACTGATGATCTAGGACTGATGATCTAGGACTGATGATCTATTACTGATGATCTAGGACGGAAGCCCTTTGTCTCTTTTTTAAGGCTTTGCAGATGGCTTCATATTTCACTAATGAAGATTTTAGTTATTCTTTTTGAAGTGGCAACCCTGAATAATATCATATTTACATCACATGCTCATCGTTGGCGAAATGATTCACAGTTTCAGACATACAAGCAACTTCAAATAAATGTGAACACAACAAACCCATACATGAAATGACAAACACAAATGGTGTAATTTACATTATGTAAATGTTCAACATTTGAAAACGCGATGAATACCCTTTGATTAACAATAACATTCAAGTTATGAAGCGTAAGAATGTTTCTAAGTCTGTTTGGGGGGAAATGTATTGCTACTGAAACGGTCATTACAGGTTTTGATTCATGGGGAACTCGCGACTTTACAGTATTACAACCCATTGAGGCAAACGCTAATTAGCCTCCGCCTGGGGACTATTGAAATCTGGGACCGAGAGGAAGCGAGCGAGAAAAATAAGGGAAATGTATGACTTCTAAAGTAGAGTGCAGAGAAATGCAACAACATGTTTAGTTCTGCATGCCTTTGTAGAGGCTGATTTACAGATGCGCAAAACTGAGAATGTATTTCTATGAAGGAAAATATCAGAAACTACTATTCGGCCATTTTATTGGCTTTATCCTAACTGTTTCCATTTGTTGAATGTAATCAATTGAACAGTCAGAAGTCTTTGTATAGTCATAGAGTAAATCATGCAACGCATTTGCTATTTGACCATAAAAAAACCTTAACCGTGTGTAAGTGGAACTAAAAAAGCTTTTCAATCGACTCATTCTACTGAATAACTAGTTTATTCATTTCTTATTGTGCATAAAGAGAAGTTCCTGTATTATCATGTGGTGCTCATATGATTTTCCCCCTGCCTATATGCCATGTGGTTAACCACTGCTTTATTTTTGGCAGGAGCACAACATGTCTACAAGCAGAACAACACGACCATGACCATGAGTGACACCATGGTCCAGCAACACTGTTTTCACCCATGCTCTATCGATTATATTTTCTTCCAAAATTTTAAATTTTAAAAATCTATTGCAGTACTAGGGTTGTGTGAGTTAGACCTTTGTTTACATCCAACATCATTATGTTTTGTGTCTCCCAGGGTGCGTCTAATGGCTTAGAGATTATGCAATCATAAACTAGTCTTGTGAGCTTGGCTGGCTAAACGCATGACATTCAACTTTCAATGCATGAATGGAATCGTCTTCTGTCTGTATTATCTGAGAGACTTTCCATGTGTTCATGAATGCGGGGGATGTAAGCCTATAACTCAACTACCATGATGGCTATGGCAACTCACGTCAACCTCCTCCCATGATGGCAGAACCTGCTCTGTTCTGTTTTAAAGGATTTAAAGTGCCATATTTCTCCTCTTAACTTCCATTGTTTGGGCATGGCTGGCAGGCCGCCAGGAGCTAGCTAGCATTGCTGACAGTAACCCGGGACATGTAAGGAAAAGACGTGCTTGTTTATTCGGATATAAACAGAGGGACACTCAACAAGACACTGCAGCCTGCCTACCATGGCACCATCGTGTGTGTGTGTGTGTGTGTGTGTGTGTGTGTGTGTGTGTGTGTGTGTGTGTGTGTGTGTGTGTGTGTGTGTGTGTGTGTGTGTGTGTGTGTGTGTGTGTGTGTGTGTGTGTGTGTGTGTGTTCTATGAACTCCTCTATTAATGATTGTCCATCAGCCGCGTATGTTTCAGATGATGTGACAATCTCAGTTCAGTGAGATTGAAGTGTTTACAAAATGGCTGTCGAACTCAATAGCTTCACTCATCACCGTTCCGCAAATTTCGAACACAGAAGTTCAATCAAAAGGTTCATTAAGTAGAATCAACACATTAATAGTTATAATATAATCAATGCCATAAGAAACATTCTAACAGGCTCCTCATTCCTTCTTTCTCAACGCTGGTAATGCTGCGTTACCAGGGATAAGATCGACCAGCTCCAGCTCCCTCCGGTCTCGTGTTGTGATTTGAATACATATTTTCACAGCCATAAACCAAGATTGTTGTTCCATTTTCCAACCTGAAGCACAAGCCGATAAGAGCAGGTCATCTGTGTGAGGGGAAATCACTTTCAAAACGTTGATCCCAGTGCCCTCTTTAATTGATTCAGATGCATATTCCGTTCCCTAAATTACAGATCCGGGACAGCGAGACTACTTGTCATTTATCATCCCCGTTTTTCTCACTAACGTATGCATTTTGCTACTTATGGCTCAGAGTGAGTAATGTGCCCTTTCATCAGAGGCATAGAGAGCTTGTCCTGTGGGTGTCATTTGCGGTGACCATCTCACTGTGACTCATACGTTAATGGCATGTTTCACTTTTAATTCACCAGAGTAGCAGGTACTATGCCGAAGCATTGGCCATTTAGTTATGTTGCCTTTTGTTTATGTGCATGTATTATTACTTATGTCAGGGAATGTTCTAGTTGGTCACTTGTTTTTGCATTGGACTGAATTACAGAAACCGATTTACCTAAACAGTACTTTTCTATGTTTATACTGTATAGTATAAATATACTCCATGTTGAGAGAAGGATTTTCAGGTGAAGGTTTACCCGCATTTGGTGTCAACGTTTCTGTATGAGGTGCACTTGAGGTCTTCAAGGAGAACCCAACACAACTTGTAGATTGGTTTGCAGAAGATGACCTTAAAGATGACCCTCCTAAATGCATGCTTTTGAATGCATATCCTCTTTTCGGCTTCCCAGTCCCTGCAGATTAAGCGCGTGTCCTCCGCCTTTTGAACCTGATTTGGAGGGGCGTTTACAGGGGAGCCGGAAGCCGAGCCTTTGGTTCTCTTTAATTATAGATTATAGTTCCTTTCTGCTGTATTCCATTGATTTTCTTTTGATTTTCTTTTGTTGTTTTCTATTTCTCTGAAACACCTTGTAATGGTGGTAGTAGGATTTGTTACTATTCTCTGCCTCACTTGGAAGTCACTTCGATATGGATGGAAAAAAACCGACTCCAAAAATCGATCTCCCAGGCTGATAACTGTTTATTGTGTTGCAGCTGATTGGCGGCACAATTATGGCCGTCGGAATCTACGCCGAGGTGGAAAGGCAGCGCTACAAGACCCTGGATGGACTGTTTCTGGCCCCGGCCATCATCCTGATCGTCTTGGGACTGCTCATGTTCGTAGTGTCCTTCATCGGGGTCCTGGGTTCCCTGAGAGACAACATCGTAATGCTCAAAGTGGTGAGCTCCCCTTCTGCTCTGTGGTAGTCCCAGTTGCTTTCTAAGCAGAAAGGTGTGGGGCATGCTGTTATAATTCAGCCAGTAAGATGATTCCGTTGATCATAAATAACATGTCATGAAACAAACCGTTTGTTAACCGTTTTTGTATTCTGTTTTAAAACATCAGGTTATTTTTGGTCTTCCCCCAAAAAAACATTTCTATAAAGAGTTTGGAGACGTTTTTATTCTAGAGAAAGTCACAGGATTTTGGTAAAAAGACTTCAGGAGCCAGATATCTTCTGCACTTCTGTGATCAGAAACTTGTTGCTCACACTGACTTATAAGTACTTTTTTATGCCTGTGCCAATTTAATACGACTGTTTCACATGCACTGAGCTTCATACTGATAATGATTAACCCCTCCAATCTGGGACCTGAATATGCCATCTGGGTGCTGACATTCAACAAATGATGAAGGAAGACTCTGCAACAAACGTAGCGTATCCTAGGTTAAGAGAACCCCTGCTAGTTTAGGTTCTCTACTTCTGTTTAGCTTGCCAATGAAAGGTCAGTCTGCTGTCCCACTGCCATGAATACCGTTTCTGTAAACATCTGAGCAAAACGGGAGGGAGAGAGGGTGACTGAGGCCGACTGAGACGGGAGAGAGAGAGAGAGAGAGAGAGAGAGAGAGAGAGAGAGAGAGAGAGAGAATGATTCAGCTTTTCTAAATTATTTCTATGCATATGCATAAATATTGTATAATATTTACATTTTAAGATTGTGCAAAATCACCTAAGGATGACATTGTTTTTGTCTGAAACTATTTGTGCCATCAGTACTACCTGTTTCTGTTTTACTTTAATACTAATCACAACTCCATTCCATATGTTCCGTAGTTCATGTTCACGCTGACCGTGTGTTTGATTCTGGAGCTCCTGGGAGGAGTCATTGCCCTGGTGTTCCAAAACAAGGTAGGCTACTTTATATCTGATAGACCAGGCCTGTCCATGCTTCAACCATGAAGCCTGTTTTATACCTGAACCCTGAGGCCTGTGTTTACCTCCATGAGGCTGTGTATACCTCCATGAGGCCTGTGTATTTCTCGCATGAGGCCTGTTGTATACCTCAACCATGAGGCCTGTTGTATACCTCAACCATGAGGCCTGTTGTATACCTCAACCATGAGGCCTGTTGTATACCTCAACCATGAGGCCTGTTGTATACCTCAACCATGAGTTCTGTGTGTACCTCAACCATGAGGCCTGTTTATACCTCAACCATGAGGCCTGTGTATACCTTAACCACAAGGCCGGTTTTATATCTCAATCTAGAGGATTGTATTACCGTAGCTAAAAGGCCAATTTCCACCAGATCCGTCTCGGAAGCGTCACGGCAGTTAAACGTTTGCCGAAGTCAATAGAAACCATTCTAATCAATTTATGGATGGATTTATGGATTTTAATTGGATCCCCATTAGCTGATGCAGAAGACATCAGCTACTTTTCCTGGGGTCCACACATAACATATAACAAGACAAGAAATCAACAAATAAGACAACAGATAAAAAACCATCAGCACGCAAAACAAACAACGTAAAAAAAGTAAATAGTAAATAGAAGTAACATTTAGTAATACATACTAGGATTCAGTGCAAATAGCCATGAGGTGTTTACTTTTTTAAAATGGTAGCACTGGTGCTAGCAAGCAAAAAAAATCAGTGGCACAAAAATAATTTTGGTAGCACACAAACTATAGTCAAAAATATAAAAATTATTCAGATATAACTATATGAACAGAATAGGACGTGTATATACAAAAGTAACACAATATGAACAAATTTAACAACAGTAAAGTGACAGTGAACATATTAAATAGTAAAGTGAATATGAGAGCCTTTTTTAAAACATCAGCAGCCAGAAGTGGTGAACACATTCAACAAAATTAAGTAATTATTACAAATTTAACAAACACTTATTTATTAACCTCTGATGTCCTTTCCCCTGCCTTGAGGCAATATTTACACAACATAGACTTCTTGGATTGGTCGTAGACCAGCCAATTGAACGTTTTTAACCACTGGGGGTTAAACCTGTAAGTTTTCCCGTTGGCCGAGACGGAGTCATGGGTGGAGTCGGCTTCGTCCGAAGGTGCCGGTTCCGTGCTTGTGGTCGCCTAGTCAATCTCTTCCATACTTGGATTTTTTTTCCAAGTTTCCATCTTTTTTTGATGAAGAAGAACTTCCGAATACAGAGAAATACCTTTTCATTTTTCTGTTTCGCTTAAAAAGTGATTTCCCGCGACCGTTACAAAGCCTCTTCCTCAACGCGTGAATGTTCGGGAAATGTAGTTTTTTAGTAGTTCAGCGGAACTGGCGAGCCTATAATTCAAAATACATTTCCCTACATGCATCGCTCCCATCATGCTCCCACACAATCGTGCTTAGCAGTGCCATTGAAAGTCGTACAGAAAGACGTCTTTTTTTTCGGCACGGGTCCTTCTCACCCTTTCGCACCGGTGCGAGTGGACTTGTATTTATCTTCGCACGTTATATATTTTAATAGCAAATGCGATCAAAACTGTCGCACTGTACAGCCCTGAGGTGTGACAGTACCAGGGTCTGTAGGACCTGTTAGATGAGGTGTTAAAAAAGAAGAGCATCTTTTGACTACAGATATGTTCCTCCCCATCTTTTGCACCAGTAAATCTATGTGTCTTGACCATGATTATTTACAGTCTAAGGTTACCCCCAGAAGCTCTGTTAACTGTACATGCTCAACATCAACATTGTTCAGTACCAGATTCAGCTGGGGTTTAGAGCTTAATGAGTATTTTGTTCCAAATGCAATGCTCTTGGTTTTATAAATGTTCAGGACAAGTTTGTTATCAGAGATCCATTTGAATACCATCTGCAACTCTTTGTTGAGGGCTGAGGTGATTTCCTTAACTGTTTGTGCAGACATATAGAGTGTTGAATCATCTGCATACATAGACATACATGCTAATTTACAAACAAGTGGGAGGTCATTTGTAAAATCGAGAAGAGCAGTGGTCCTAGTGAAGAGCCCTCTGGAATCCCACACTGTATATGTCTTGCATTTGAGAGGCTTCCGTTAAAGAAAACCAGAGATGGGCAGATGGAATAAAGCCATAACACTTAAGTTTCTTCAATAGTAAGCTATGATCAATGAAGGCTATTCCACTTCTACGGTTGCGGCACGGCACGGAACCACCCGCAAACCGGCACTTCGTTTACGATACTTCTATTTTTGAAGGTTGCCGGTTGCAGCCGTATCTCAGAACACTTCTACAGCCAATCAGTTCGCATTTGCTCATGAATATTCATGAGCTCACATTGTCGCCTATGCCATTCACTAACGGGGTAATATTATACAGTCCATCTATGTTATCGCTATCAATAGCTAATCAGTGGCACAGAAGAAATTAAAGTCCCCGTCGATTCCTCATCTATTCTCTAATCGAAGTCTAGTGTCGCGAGCGGACCGCGACGTTGCTTAATCATGAAATCTCTAAGGCATGAATCATACCATACTCAATTGGTTATAATGATGCATATATGTTATGTAGGGGTTGAATATAACTTGTGAATAGTATTGTATGAATCATTCTAATCATAATAATTTTTACAATTCATATAATATAATTATGCACGTCTTGAGCCATCAGCTGGAACGTGTCCGGACCGCTTCTTGTGTTGATTGCAGTACGGAACACATCCGCTTCGCTGCCATACTGCTTCCGAGACAGATCTGGTGGAAATTGGCCTTAAGGCCTGTTCACACATCAAACCATATTGACTGTAATACCGCAAATACAAGTGCTGTCTATACACCTCAACCACGAGGCCTGTTCTACTTCTTTCAATGTGAGAACAGACTTTGCTTGTGGTGCTAGAATACAGCCACACCTTAACCCCCAATAAGGTAACGTTTGTTTGTTTTGGTTTTGGTTTCATTATCCATCATATCACATCTTTGAGAGCTGACCTTCAGACTCTCACTGTGCCCCACCGCCATTAATAATTCCTGGAACTGAACGCATGCCCTTGTCAACTCGTACGCTTTACTATACTCCTCCACACCGAAGTCCTTAATGGCAAAAAAAAAAAAGGGCAAACAAAGTTTATCTTGGTTACACAGTTCACAGACTTCTAATAATGCAGACTTTACCGCCAAACTTATACCATTAAGTCCATGTTTGCCTCTCTGTGCCTCCATCTGTTCCCCCTCCAATGGCACAATTTCGAATTAACAAGATTAAGGGGAAGCCTGAATACATTTGCTCTAATGCGTTAGTTTGTTTGGCAGCCTCTCCTACTCAGGATGGCATAGCAAACCTATTTGGGACGTCTCCTCGCAGTTCAAACATATACCTGGAGATAACTGTCCCCGGCTTTGGGTTTGGCGACCGGCCACATCCAGGGTGCGTGTCGGCTATTCATCTCAGTTGAACTGCATTCACCTGAATCGATCATAACATCACAGCTGTGCTTGCAGGCAGAAATGGAGACATTGAGTAACTCGAGCCCAGTAATAACATGTAGGCTGTGTTTTCAGATGTTAGACTGTGTATATAATTTTCTTCATTTCATTTGTTTTTCAAACTAACACTACCACCCTTTCGTCTTGCCTCCCATCTTCAATATGAAGTATTAGAGATATGCCATCTTTTTCCTTCAAAATGTGCAACAGAAGAGGCTGCAGACACGTTCAGATTCTGCTGCATGTTCCTGCTGCGCCATCTGCATGTCGCCTGACTCCAGGCAGATCTGTACTCACGACTCACGACATCCACATTAACCAAACCACGGACGGCCGAAAGAGTTAGTTGCAGTTTAATCCGAGCGATTGAGGAAGGAGACGGATGATTAATTTGGTGGTGTATAAAAAATATGAAGACTCACTCTTAAAAAAAAAACACCAAATATAGAACCTATTAACAAGGTCACCCAAGAAGATCATATTGACATAACAGGGAGGGAAATAACGCATAAATCATATGGGACAATCTGGAAGGATGTTGGAGCGCAATGGGTCTTTGTATTTACTGTGGGGCAGAGCCAGGGAACAGCACAATATATGCAGAAAGCCGGGTTAATTTACATCTGAATCGTATCACTGGGTGATGGAACATCACCACCCGCTAACGCTCTGTCTCTTCTATTGCAATAGTCTTTTTTTGTTTGTCTCTGTGTCTGTCTGTCTGTGTCTTTCTTTCGTTCTCTCTCTCTGTATGTCCGATGCTAATACTTTTCTTTTTTAATTGTTCATCTTCTTCTTGACTTGCTATTGTCTCCCTTTTCGCTCGCCATTATTTATTTCTTGGTATGAACCTTTTTATTTTTGCTGTATTCTCTACAATTGTTAATTAAGGCTAAATAGGCAGAATCCTAAATTCATACATCATTGGACTTCCAATAGAATACACAATGAAGTCCAACACATGTTTTTATTCTATTCAGGTTTTAATGAATTAAAAATAATAAATACCTTGTGGCCACCACAAAGATTGTCAAAATGCACCTAGATTCCTCTATGAAAAGGGGATGAAGCACAATGCCGTCATTGTCATTGTGCTGGTTTCATTGCAAATACTCCCAGTGAAACATCTGTGTGGCCCCTACAGACAGTCACTGTTGATGTCCCAAAGCACCGCATCTCAACTTTACTTCAAATGAGTAAAGGGTACCTCCTTGCCAATCGATGCAGAACTTGCCACTAGATGAAGGACCTCACTTCTGAAGCTTAAGCCACGGGTTACCTTGACGGAACAGGCTGGACTAATCACTAATTAAAACGATGAAAGACTGCTTTTTAATTTGCCCTGCAGTGCTGTGGAGAAGCCTTGACCACTGAGGAGCACAGGCTTTTATATCCCCTGGCTATCATTAGGCTTGACCTCCCTGACCCTTCCGTGTTTTCTGTTTTTCAGACGGTGAACTTGTTGAACAGAAACATCCGCAAAGGCATGGTCAACTACTATGACGACCTGGACTTTAAGAACATCATGGACTTTGTTCAGAAAAAAGTAAGTCCTGTTCCCTTTCCTCCATATGACAGGGTCCTTAACGCTGATCATTACACACTACTTACTGGGAATCTTTGCCCAAAGCAGAGCGGTTCCTCCATTAAAAAAACTAATCGGCCGCTTCCTCAACCGACCTTTTGAGTAAACACTTTGGTTTAACGAGGTGCTTGATTCATGGTTTGTCTTTTCTCATACGTGGTAACGCAATTAAAGAGCTTCTACCTAGAGCGTGTGTGTGTGTGTGTGTGTGTGTGTGTGTGTGTGTGTGTGTGTGTGTGTGTGTGTGTGTGTGTGTGTGTGTGTGTGTGTGTGTGTGTGTGTGTGTGTGTGTGTGTGTGTGTGTGTGTGTGTGTGTGTGTGTGTGAGTGAGACTCCTTACCTTTTCGTAAGAGATATTGTTTCTAGGCCAGATAAGATTTCTTAATACAAAAAAAGCACAAAAGTTACCATTTAGATAATAACTTCACATCTGCGATGTTAAGGTGGGTGACCCAAACACAAAGGTCAACATTTAGATGACACTGAGGAAAAGCAGGGTGGAAATATAATACAAGGAATAGAAAACAAAGCCTTTGATGACTTAAAGGAAACAACATATGGATTTTTCCATCACAGTGTGTGTGGAATGATATGTGTACCCTATTATCAATTACAGGTGCCCAGTCTCATTAAATGCGTCTGTGCCATCAGCAAACGGCCAGAAGATGCTTACTAACCAGGTTTCATAGTTAAATAAAATCATTAAATAAATATAGGGGCAAGAAATGCATAGTTCTTAAATTCCCCCAGGTGACTACTCCAAGGTGTTGATTGACTGAAGCCAGGATGACCTTTAGACCAGCACCTATCTCGCTTTGTTCCAATGGGGATGTGACATTTATTCCACTGTGAAGTCACCAGCACGTTGCTCTTCTGTGTTTTCGGAATTAGAATAGACCCTTCTGTCCGGCGCACGCACGGGAAATCGGTAGTTCATCAAAAGGCTGAATCACAATTTTGACCGCTCAAAGTGCAAATTGACAACTCGCAGATGCGCACACTCGCTCACACACTCACTCTGAAAAGCACCCTCATTCACACCCCTCAGAAGTAGCCCTTTAAAAGCAATCTTGCGCTTGGCGTGGCTACCTTAGCTGATATGAAACATTATTTCAGTGTTATGGATACTAGGGCTGGGTATCGTGGCCAATTTCCTAAATCGATTCGCCTTCATTCGCAATTCATAAGGTTCTGAATCGATTTAATTTCGATTCAATCTGCTCTTAAATAATGAAAATGGCTCAACTGCGTTACAAAATACAAATGTACTTTATTTTTTCTCTCAATCTTAAACTTGAACTGTAAACAGTCTGTCTCAAGTCTCAAAAGTGCAATTTTCCAATTAGAAAGGAATTGCAAGTGAAAGTGTACTTGAACTACACCATTCCATCACTGCAAATTGCATTGAGGCATTTTTTATTGAAGTGCAAAAATAAAAATACTGGTAACAAAACTCAAAAAAAAAAAAAAAAGATCTCATGCCCTATGAATCGATATGCAAAATATAAATGAAATCGATCCAAAATCGATTAAATCGATTTTTTTACCCAGCCCTAATGGATACGCATAAGATATGCATTGAAAGAAAACTGCCAGCACTGTAATTAAAGCTGCATTGTTAAGTAATTCTTATGTAGGTCTGTATAGGTTGGGAACTGGGAACATGGGTGATTACTATCTATGCCTATGCCATTTTAATTTAATCATTTTTATTAAAAGTTAATCCTTGAAGCATACTGAAAGAAATCTGTTTCAGTCCTAATTTCCTGTATTCTAGTGAAATATTAAGGGTGTAATTGACCCAAATAAGAAGCATACAGAAAATCTGTTGAAAAAACACTAGTGTCTTACTAAATATAATCAGTTTGCCACAAAAATGTACATGCAGTAGCTCCATTGTCTTCCAGCGTCGCTACTGAGGTGTGTGTAGACAGCACCAGCACCATCACATCTCATCTAGAACCAATAAACAGAACTGCAATAACCTGCAAACCAAAATAATATGTTAATTCGTTTTCAGGAAGGTCAGTGATGGGGTAATTGGTGGCATAAAAATGTGAACAGAAGTGTTCAGTCAGCCCACCTGTCTGAAACAGACACCACTGGTGATGATAGAATGCCACCGCAAAGCCCCAATCAATGGCTTTACTCTAGCGCTTATTCATCATTGGTTTCAGTGACATGGTCACCCTGATGAATCTGTAGACCAGTTCACGCTGAAGTAATTTAAAATGAATTGAACCAAAATAACACACAGTATTACGGTAAATAGGGTTTCTCCTTTTTATGCTTGGCACTCTGAATGTATGAGTGAATGTTTCCGTTTCTATACAAATTACTTTTATGTATCATTGGATGAGCTGGATCCGGCTTGCAAAAAAAAAAGTAGAGAAACAAAATATACAATTAAGTATACAAAAATAAGCATGTCATTTAAATGTAAATAATGTAAAAGAATAGATTTTACTTTATTATAATAATGCTAAGAATAAAAAAAAAAAAATGCTTTATATTTATAATAATAGTTTAACCATGTCAAAGTTACAGCCAATAATGCTCCACCAATCAATCGTTACAGAAGTGGAAGCTAGCCTAGCTGACAGGGTAGAACACCAGCTGCCGCAGGCTGCGTTGTGGAGGTCTCTCGTCCCTCTTCTAGAATAATAAAAGGCTTCTAGCTGAGGAAGGACGCTTGGCTTTCAAATAGCGAAGAGCAAAACCAGGACAGAACAACCTAGCTTACAACTAACGGTCGATTGTGTAGGTGTTAGTCAAAAGAAAGGATAATGATGATGATGATGATACTAATACTAATAATTTATTTCCTCCTACTGGTGGATATTTACAGAAGGAGGTAATGGCGGTAGTTTTTTTAGACATCCATACGCACGTTGAGAGCTGCTGTGTCATTACCTGGCTGTCTCTTTGGCAGTAATAACCATAATTACTTCCACCGACCACATAACAGGTGGGTCCCCACTCCCCAGAATATACTGGTCCACACATTCAACCATTTCAACATTCATAAGCACAGAACAGCTGTTGTTCTCGACAGGAGTATAGGACTTGAAATATAAGGCTTTTAAAAAGTATAAAGGAATGTCTAAAACAAATTACGTTTCAACAGCCTTGGCTGACCACAGTCCATGGGGAGGCCACTGATAATAGTGTATTTGACAGCCTATAGGTGGCCAACGGGGGTTGAATGCAGAAAGTCTAGCCACCATTCTAAGTCAAAAGGAAAATATGACGTGTTGTGAAGTTTATATTAATTTTGTCTTTGGTCAGCTAGAACCTCCGTGATAAGTTCATATCCATATTATCTATTTTGAGAGTCACTGTTTGACACTTGAATTTCAATAAAAAGCCAATACAGTTTGAATATGAACGAGTGTTGGCCATAGACTACTGAGAGACGGACATTTCCCAATCTCAATGTGCATAATATGGCTATTTTGCGCTGCTGGTTGCGATAAAGCTAATTTAATGGCATGGCCATAACAGGAAATCTGTTATGGCTCCATATTGGTTGTGTGAAAACCAATTTTGCTACATCCAGTTCAAGATGCCACAGACCAATGTTTATTTAATTCTCAATTAATTTGACTTGCCTCCCTGATTTGGTTGTTTGATCATTAATTTTCGTACGTATTAGTAATTCATCAACGCCAACACACTGAATAATTACAATCAGCTAAACAATTAAACCTGTCCTGTGTTCTGCATTGTAGTTTAAACCTGTCCTGTGTTTTGCATTGTGGTTTAAATCAACTCTGTTTTGCATTGTAGTTTACATGCTGTGGAGGGAAGGAGTATAAGGACTGGGAGGTCAACATGTACCACAACTGCTCCTCTCGGAGCCCACTGGCATGTGGAGTTCCCTATACCTGTTGCCTCATCACTAAGGTAGGTGTTGTCCTGTAGAGCTCCCTATACCTGTTGCATCACCATTGAGCCATTTTGTTTGTGTGTGCTTAATTCAGGTAATGGAAAGGTGATGATTTGTATCCTCATAAAATTCCACCTTTTAACCTGAGTAGGTTGTCGGACACAACTTTCAGACTCTCTACAAAACAAAAAAATGACAAACAAATATGTCCACACATCATCCGTATTGTTCACCAAACGCGGACTTGCAGCACCATACCAACACAACACACGCATCCTCCTAAAATGTAATTCAAATTCCAACACTTGGTATCGGTTATGTTTTGGTTTAGCTCCCATTGCGGCTCTTATCGTTGACCTGATTTAACATAAACTATTTATTCTGGCGGAGGGGATGCGTTTCCATTTTTATGTCGTTTCCAATGTCTAGAGACGTGAACTTTCCTCGACTCTGTCAAGTCACTTAAATGTGACGCTATGTCATTTCAATGTGAAGTTATTACATGTGCTGCTATACTATGGGTTGGGGCTTCACATCTGCCTCAATATCTCTGGCTGATTGGCAACAGCCTGTCCTCTGTGGATGTCCAGGTCACGCAAAGCAGCTGTCCTCTACTGTGTGTGTGTGTGTGTGTGTGTGTGTGTGTGTGTGTGTGTGTGTGTGTGTGTGTGTGTGTGTGTGTGTGTGTGTGTGTGTGTGTGTGTGTGTGTGTGTGTGTGTGTGTGTGTGTGTGTGTGTGGGCCTGTTTACCTCCCCAATTTCCTTTGTCAATCTCCTATTGATAATGATGCACAAGGGTCACCAGAGCATAGGGCATAGAAATGTCGCATCTATTTCTCTTCTGCAGTGCCATGTGCTTAACAGCTTCTGCACTTCAGTCCCCGCCTCTCCAATACCCTTTTCCACTCGACTCTCACTCCTCTGAACCTTGTGATTGCATTCGCTGGGATCCTGCTGTGAAACACGCGCTATCTGGCGTCACGTCTCACAGCCCTGACGCCAAGTCCTGCTTTTTTTTACCACGCCGTGATGCCTGAAAGGCTCCAGCAGGTCATTAGTTTTGCCCCACACATCTGTCCTTCTCCCTTTGGCCCCTCCCTGCCTCTTCTTCGCTCTCACTTCCCCCTCGGACTCTGCACAATTCTGGACAAGCACATTTTGCCCACATGCTCCCCAATCTGTTTGAATCCTTTCCATAGGTATCAATTTCTAGCATGCACACTAAGTCATCCAAGTACATTCCGGTTCCTGCCACATTGATTTCTAATCAACGTCTGTTGCCTCTGTGTAACAATGCGGGGAACAACAACGTTGTATTGACTTTGTGAAAGGCGAGGAGATTGGCACTGTCTCTTGTTTGAATATGGGGCACGGTCCAAAGTCATGTGACTCGGATGCCCTCAGGAAGATGAGGGACAGGCGGGGTTGGCAGCCCACACTAAGTGAGACTCGCGCGGCCAGTCGTGTGACAGGTTCATGGCTAATGGCACACTCTTGGCGCAATTGTTGGCAATTACATTTTCGATATTCTTTTTGTTTTAACCACCCACACAGCCAGCTAGCCCCCCCCCCCCCCCCCCCCCCCTGCAGTATCTCGGGCCGGCACTGGCACTGTTGCCTGTTGATGGTGCTGGTGCTGTAAACTGTCTGATTTCCCCAAGGTGTGTGTGTGTGTGTGTGTGTGTGTGTGTGTGTGTGTGTGTGTGTGTGTGTGTGTGTGTGTGTGTGTGTGTGTGTGTGTGTGTGTGTGTGTGTGTGTGTGTGTGTGTGCGTGTGTGTGGCATCTCTCCCTGTGTGAGCCTCAGACGTTTCATAGGACAGATTAGTTTCCCCTCCACCTCCGCGCACGTCACCAGCACATTGACTCACGCCTGTGTCCGTATGAAGTGGGAGTCATTCTCACACTTTTTTCAGAGCTGATAAACTGTATGCTAATCTTTGCCTTTTTTCTCTCCCTCCCTCTCTCCCCAACACAGCCTAATGAGGTGCCCAACACTATGTGCGGGTACAAGCTGGTGAATCAAGAGGTAAATTGTCTGCTGAAGATGGAAACATGTATCGCATGGTCATCCGTGCTAAGTGATATACGTAGGGGTTCTCTTTCATGAAGTTACCATGATAACATACAACGTAATGCACTTATATTCATGTTTGTGTGTGTGTGTGTGACGCAACCATTTGCATAACCATACCGTAGGAGAAGCAGAGAAACGGGGCAGTGAGGATGGAATATATTGGCATGCAAATTGTGTTCCGCTGCTTTATCAGTTGGCACGGTGACAGTCCATCACACGTTAACATTCAAATTGTATTCCACCCTGTTATGCTATTAGCGAAACCAAAACTAATAACAGCTAATGGACAAGAGTGGACACCTCTTGATAGTTCTGGAGCCTGATCATATTACAGCAAGGGAAGGGTTGGGTTCTGACCTCTTGCTCACCTAAAGGACCTGCCAGGGGCATGCAGTTGCTAATTAGCAGAGTGGCGTGCGTGCGTGTGTGTGTGTGTGTGTGTGTGTGTGTGTGTGTGTGTGTGTGTGTGTGTGTGTGTGTGTGTGTGTGTGTGTGTGTGTGTGTGTGTGTGTGTGTGTGTGTGTGTGTGTGTGTGTGTGAGAGCCGGCAGTGACTAGAGTGGTGAAAGAGTAAGTCAAACTAATTACCAACTAACGGTTCAATCGTTTGGTTTTGAGGACCGAAGGCAGTGCCGGCCAATGATCTGGGGCTTGTAATCTGATGTCATTAAGTCAACACTGCCTATTAGCCCTGCCCTAGTGCCTTTTCTCCCAAATGAACCTCATCACTTTTCAGTAACATAGATTGTTTTATTATATCTTCTACAATTGGCTTAAGGCGCTGTGCGTGTGTTGCCGACTTTTGCAGGTAGTTACGCAAATTGCATAATCATGTTCCGATAGAATTACTCCCTTATTGCTTTTCGAGCTGTTGTCATATTGATATTAATGATGATCCCAGAGTCGTTGCTTGAACAAGTTACATCCATGGGAGCGTTGGTCTGTGAAGGAATCGAATAGCCGCCGTTGTGAGGAGAGATCTGTCGCTGATGTAACAAATATGGACAAACGAAATGTTGTCTCTTGCAGCGCCTGGACCTGATCGATAAAATCCACATCAGAGGTTGCACGGACGCAGTCTTCCTCTGGCTCTCTGACAACTATAAGATCATGGCTGGGTTGCTGCTGGGAATACTTCTGCCTCAGGTACACTGTGTGTGTGTGTGTGTGCGTGTGCGTGCGTGCGTGCGAATCTACTATGAAACAGCTTGTGTGTTAAGGTTCAACAAGCTTCTCTGTGAGTCTTATGAGAGGGGGAGAGAATCGGCTCCTGTCCGTCTGTCCACAGTAAGGTGCTCCGCTGAATTGATTTTCCCTTGTGTCTCTCTTCGGTCACTCTCTCTGTGTGTCACTCTCTCTCTCTTTCTCTGTCTCTCTTTCTCTGTATGTCGCTCTGTGTCTGTGTCTCTTTCTCTGTCTCTCTGCCTTACGCTCTCTGTTTTTCTCTGTCTCCATCCCTCTCTTTCTCGCTCACTCTGTCTGTCTGTCTCGGTCTCTCTGTCTCTCCCCCTACCTCCCTCTCTCTCTCCCCGTACCTCCCTCTCTCTCTCTCTCCCCCTCCGTCCCTCCCTCCCCAGTTCTTCGGCCTGATCATCAGCTGGCTGTACATCACCCGGGTGGAGGACGCCATCGTTCAGTACACGAGCATTCCGTACTCGTCCAGCCAAGTGGACGGCCCTGCGGGCAGGAGCATGATGGACCAGAGTGGCGGGTTCCAGCGGATCCCCATGAAGCACAACCGCGTTGCCAATTGGTACAAGTGCATGCCTGACTACGACTGAGACCCCCGCAAACCCCTTAACCCGTGCCGCCGAGAAACCCTCGCCGTGCTCCATCTACCGAGCGACCCACCCCCCCCCCCCTGCGTCAACAACACCCTGCATTGTTTTGTTTTTTTCCGTTGAATGGCTCAGGTAATCAGTGCCTTGGGGATGGGGGGGATTTTAGCGTCCGCCATTGGATAGCCGTTTTTTAAAACCACTTTACTTTTGTGCTATTGGTTCTGAAGTATAGATGGATGTGGGGGGAACAAAATGACACAACTCCTTAGATTAAACACTAAAATGTAAAGATAGTTAGACTGATTTTGACCTACTCTTCTCGGCCTAATCCGTTTTTCTTACCTGGCCTATGCTAAGCTAAGCTACGCTAAGGTAGCCTGAACTACCCACCCCAGACAGGCAGGAGTGTTATCAAGACAATCAAACTCGCCATTCATCAGGGTTAATATGCAACCACTAATGCAACTCGAAGAGTTCCCTGTTAACCACTTCTAAACCCTAATATGTTATGTCCGCAGAGGGTTATCTATGAAACCATCGTAGCCATATTGGATCCAGTAGCAGTGAACCACTCTTTTTCTTCTCAGGTTTGAATACAAATATACCAAAGCCCAAAGTTAAGATATGTATTGGAGGGTTGAAATCTGCAGATGAACCCCAAGTGTTTATATTCATGTCGGTAAATCTCTGTAGCACAGATACATTTTTTTATGCTTTTAGTTGAATGAGCTTTTTTGAGGTTTGGTGAAGGGGGAAATGTTAATTTTATATCTTATTTGTCGTAACTTGAATACTGTAATGACTCCAACTATCAGTAGCAGTCACAATAATCACATGTTTTGCATGTTTTTATCTTTAAAGGTGACAAGGTTGATGCGTTGCATTGTACTCAGGTTGCATTGTACCTCACAGAAAAGGGCTGTGTTGCTGTATTAAAGGAATACGCAAGGTAACTTATGACTTGTGTATCCCGTTTTATTTAAAAATGTTAATAAGCCTCTCTGAATCTGAAAACCTTACAATTACACTGACTGTCACACTGTGTGATGAGGTCAAATCCACCTGTTGTTTGCCTCCCTGGAAAAGCACTGAATCAATCCTCGACGGGAGAATGTTTGTAACGCTTCATGGAAAATATATATCATTTTTATGTCCAGAGTATCAGTTGTACCTTTTTGTTTAAGTAGTTAGCTAGCAGAGAACCAACTGTTCCTTCACTTATCACAGTTTCATTCAGGAGTGGAAGTGAATTTCACAGCTGTGAATCATTTTAATAATTATTTTCTCAGACCAACTGTTTAGGTTTGTGAGGCCTCGTCTAAATACAAGTGCCCGAGGTTAACAAACCACTTCAGCTGTGTATCCGAAGGTTTTCCACCTCTTGTATTGTTCTTCTATCCGCTGCTTGTAGATGATAAATAATTCTTAACATGCCTTACTTCTCAATGACCACTATAACTGATAGTGTGCTTCACAGTGCCACACTAGGACATTAAACCATCTCAAAGGTTTTACCATTAGGAATGAAAATAAAATGTGTATTTGATTTTGAAACTGTTTTCGACTCGCTTTTTCTTTTGACTTGACTTAATATGTTTAGCCACACATTTGCTATCGCTATCGTGTGTGTTTGTGTGTGTGTGTGTGTGTCCTTGTGTCGGTCACCCTTCTCAAAACCATGGATTTCCAGTGTATTTGTATTGCGTGTACAGTATGCAGCTAATCTTTGAATGTTGCGTATATAGGTCAAGTAAACGCCACACTGGATACTCTCTTTTTCAACTTGCAAAACTGAACGGTAACTGGAGCGTACTCTAACATCACATGCTCACCTGCAAATAGGATTCCCACACACTGTGTTCTGTCATGCCTAGAAACAAACGATAAAGTCACAAAGAATTCATGCTTTGTGTCAAATGGACCATAAACAAAGCAGAACAACTCACATTTCTCTACTAAGGCAATCTCCAGAACACTGGGTCTTTTTTCCGATACCCGAACAAAATGTCCTCCTTTGTTCCTTATGTGTTGTATAAACACAGCTAATTAGCTCCCTCACTACCACCCCTAGTCGTTTGATTGGGAAAATGTCCTCCATTGAATTGAGCTTTCCTGACAGTAGTGAAGACTGATCATGGTGAGTTCTTACATTTCCAGCCATTTGCTTTGGTCGCAAGCACTTGGTAAAGCATTACTTGATGAACGATGTATAGGAAAAGACCTTCCCAATACACAAGCTGCCAACCGATAGTAACACGCTGGTCGGCCACAAACGATCTGCATACATGGTCCAAGTATCTATCATCGTGCGGCCATCCTCCATCCATCGCTAACCTCCAGTGAGATTGGGTTATGGATGAGTGATCTCAGTGTGGTCTTGTTGTTCTAGCCTCCCCCCCCATCCTCCTTCCATCCTGCTGTTTGGAGGCCTTGCTGCCGCGGTCCTCCTGTAAATATTTCAGTGCTCCCACCATAGAAGAACGGGACAGCTTGGTAACGCAAAGGATGCTGTGCAACGTTTTGTGGGTTTGGTCTTGATGTTATAACTTTCATTTAAAGGCCCCTTTAAATAACACCCAAACCACCTCTGCTGAAGTTCACGATTCATTGATTCTTCGGCGAGGCAGTTCACAGACATTGTAACTCAAGATAATAAAGCATGTTATTATAATGGTATAAATCTTATTGTCTTTGCAGTTTTCATTGTTCCACACCTTTTAGTTTTAATTCCCCTCTGAACAGAGGAGGGGAGATAGAGGGAGAGAGAGAGAGATTGAGATCTATCTTAGTTTTACCCGATAGAGACCCAGTTTAGCCACTGTTTGTTGAGCCACACTATTATGTAGTATTCAGTCAATTCAACCTGCAATGAATGATGCAACGATGCAGCCACACAGCTACAATCCTCATTCCATCCACTGTCCTGACGCCACTGACAGGATTGCAAACACACACACACACACACACACACACACACACACACACTATATTGATTTTTTCACTTATTTTCCAGTGAAACTTCTCTTTGTCCTTGGGGCCCATGGTGGCATGGGGGGACTAAGTGTGTGTTGTTGAGGGAGCAGTATTCTGGAACCTCTGCATCTGTCACATTGCTTCCCATTGGTCACCTGTTGGAATCTGTAAACAGATGGCGTTTGATAATCAGCCATTGTTAGTTATTACGGTCAATATCAACCCCTTACCGAAATAATGAATTTGCTACAGCTGTGGCTAATTGTATTGCCTTTTCCCAATCTAAAACATTCTGTTCAAACCCTGTTATTAATTTTAACATTGATTGCATGTTCCAGTATAAAGGCGAGTAGTGTGATAATGGCTCGGCGTTAAAATAAAAGCCAAACAATGCATGCTAAGGGATAAGAGAGAAGTTAGTCTCGTAAATCTATGCTAGATCTCTTGTGTTGCCGCTTGTCTCTACAGAGAAGGCCGTTAAAATGACTTCTCTCATCACTCTGCCACCTGCTGTGGTTAGACTGCCTGACTGTCTGACTGTCTTTCTTCCTGTCAGTCTGAATGCATGCATGGATGCCAGGTATCTGTTTGCTTGTCTGGCTTCCTGACAGTAAGTCTGTCTGCCTGTCCCTCATTTGTCTATCTGGCTGTCTGATCGCGTATACCTGTCTGCCTGAATGCCCATTAATCGGTCTACCTGGCTGTCTGACCGTGAACCTATTTCCCTGTCTGCATGCCTATTTCCCTGCCAATCTGTCTGTCTGTTGTGCTATAAAGTTTAAAATGTTTCATAAATAGATAGGAGGGGCATACAACCTGTTGTGTTTATTATCTTGACAGGTTTCTAGTAAGGTTTTTAGCCAATCCAAATTGAATTCAACGCATCAAGATGACTGATAGCGCTTGGATTTAAATTCCCTTCTTGCACGTTAAATCAAAGCTTATTATGTAAACTGAGACAAAGACCCTTTGCTTCGATGATCCACTATCAAAGTGGAGCTGGGCTAGCCTAGGAGGGACATGTGCTAGGGGGCTACTTGTGCAAGGCCTATGCTAAAGTACACACAAGTACATTTCCTTACATGGTTTTGTTAGAAATGTATCTGATACCTTTGTTGGGTTTTGCGTGAAGATTATAATGCTGCTAGTGCCATTAGAGGCTTTAATCTTGTGTCTCCTACAGTGCTCTAAGTACTAGTATTTTTAGGACAAGTGTCTCCTTGGATTCAGAGAACACAATGAGACGTCAGCCTCCCTCTCCAAAGACCCCCTTTTTGCACGGTCGCAAAAAGGATTCTGCAACAACTTATATATGGAGTAGTTAAGATTGTGTTGCAGACATAATAATAACAATAATAATGATCATAATAAAATATCATTATCATTATTATTATTATCAGAATTATTATCAAAACGATAATTGTAACAAATGTGCCTCTCTCTTCTTCAAGGTGTTCTTCAGGGGTTTCTGACCTGGCCACCAGATCACTGCAGTTGATCCAGAAAGCTGTTGCAACAAATGGTTCTCAGCTAACAAGCAAACCCCCCCCCCCCCTTTGGGCTCTCTCTCTTGACTGCTCGTAACAGCTTTGGCTAAATGGCAAAACAAACTTTATGTAAAACTATGTGCTTGCTATATCCCAAAATGTTTTGAATAAATTAACTGGCCAATTCAGAGGAAAACCAATAGCTGTGAAGGTAATTTAGAGTACCATGTGGCAAGAAAAAACATAATTGGAAATAAGGTTGGCTGGCTTGCAGGAAGTGAAGCAGGCAGGCTGGCGGGCAGCAGCAAACATAGATTAACTTGGTCAGGTGGACGGAGAAAAATAGAAGAAAAAATGGAAATTAAGGAAGAGCTGGGTTCTTGTGTGTGTGTGTGTGTGTGTGTGTGTGTGTGTGTGTGTGTGTGTGTGTGTGTGTGTGTGTGTGTGTGTGTGTGTGTGTGTGTCTGTTTCTGTGTGTGTGTGTGTGTGTGTGTGTGTGTGTGTGTGTGTGTGTGTGTGTGTGTGTGTGTGTGTGTGTGTGTGTGTGTGTGTGTGTGTGTGTGTGTGTGTGCGTGCGTGCGTGCGTGCGTGCGTGCGTGCATGTTATCACACAAGCCACCAAAGCACCTGGCAACAGACTGTTGGAAAAAAATGTACATAGTAGCTGGCCTGCGTTAAAGTGTAGACCAAAAAGTAGCAAGCTAGTGTGCAGGAAGAGTTTTTTTGTTGCTTGGCAACAATCCAGTCCCAGTCCAGTTGCAGAACTATTTGTCTGGGGAAGGGGAATAAATGGTTAAATAAACAAACAATCCTTCAATACTCGGCCAGCAGCCTGGTACATACGACTGAATTACAGCCGTGATGAGATAGGATAGTCCTTCCCAGTCCAATGAACTGCACTTTTTCTCATTCACCTGTGTTCTTTTTTAGTTTCAGCTGCCTTGTTCCACCACTGTGTGTCTGCTCCTCATGTTTCTGCTAGTGTGTTATTTTCTGTATTTCTTGTAGATCTTAGTCTTCCTTCGAGAATTCGAAAAATGACTTGAGTTAAATTATTAAAGTGCAATTATTGTACAACATTTTCCAAACAGAGCAGGAGGTATTCTTGGCCAAAGGACATTTTGTGACCTCAGGAAGTCAGGTGATTGTGTTACGTTCCTTTCTAATCAACCTCCTTTGAGGTGTCCTTGCGCAGGGGACTGTACAAAGTATTTTAACAATAGCACTCTTCTCAGAAGGAACCATACCTCAAACTGTGCCTAACATGAAACGATTTGAGATTAGAGTGAATGATGTTTAATTTGACTTAAAATTGTTTTGTTTTGTCGAGCATCCTTAAACCTGTTCAGCTTTTATTTTATAATTAGTTTATTTTGATGCATATTGAAATAAAATAGTTTATTGGAAGCAGGATGTTTTGCTGAACATGATAAACTGCTGAAACATACAATTAGGAATTAATTAAATCAATAAAAAAGTACCCGCTTGCCTCGGGATTTTACAACAGAATGCATAATGGTAGGTTTTCTTGACAATACTCTGCCCTTTTCAGAGAACACAAGAGAGTTGTAGTAGCCAAGTGTCGATTCCTTGCCAAATGTGTTTCCATAATGACGTGGAAACACAACGTATTTCACAATTAGTACTTCACAAATATTTAAAAGACGTTATAATTACTATCATTACAATGTTCCTATGCTTCCAAAATGGAGGCTGTAATTGAGATGTGACATAGCCCGATGTACAAGCCCCATTATAGAGAAATTAAGAAAATGCATGATAAAAAAAATGTTGTCTGGCCAGTCAGCTAATTTGATTATTACAAAAGAGGCCAACAATAATCAAGTTATTTCACTAGTGAGCTGCAGAAAATATATAAAGCCTATACAGTAGATAGTATTCTATTTTCCTGATCATTACAATGTAAGTAACGCAACACTGAGTGCTTTTTCAATGAACTTAGTAAGTTTATGTGTGTGAGTGTTTGTGTGTGTGTGTGTGTGTGTGTGTGTGTGTGTGTGTGTGTGTGTGTGTGTGTGTGTGTGTGTGTGTGTGTGTGTGTGTGTGTGTGTGTGTGTGCGTGTATCTGTGTCTGTGTCTGTGAGTGCAGGTGCGTGTGCGCCTGTGTTTGTGTGTGTGGTGGCAACTCACAGTTCATCCATCCGGGTGATGCATGGCACCCAGATTGCAGTTAGTGGAGAGGTGAGGAAGGAAACTATCCAACTCATTCTTTCTTTCATTCAATTACAGATACAACTGACTCAGAGAGAGAACGAGAGAGAGAGAGAGAGAGAGAGAGAGAGAGAGAGAGAGAGAGAGAGAGAGAGAGAGAGAGAGAGAGAGAGAGAGAGAGAGAGAGAGAGGACATAGACAGATGGTTAATTAAGCTTTTGAAACACAATCATTAAATGTGACCACAGTGATCGGGGAGTTGTTGGGTGCAACCCACCGCGGCGCGAGCTACACAGTCTGCCCTCCAGTAGCAAAACATATCTTGCTGCTTGACATCTGCAGCCGTCGTGTACCTAACGGAGTAGATGACCGTTCCAGAACCACATGTCGTTTCTTGCATTTTTTATGTAGCGTATATTATGTGCTTTGTGTGAAAGTGTTTTCATTTACTCAGAATGGATTTGTTCAGATCTTTTCAAGGATCTCAAAGAATGTAAAAAAGCAAACTCCCATTACTCATCTTCAATCATGATTTAAAATGGAAAAGAGAATTATTTTCACTGACAGAACAGTAGTATTACATTGTCTCTTTCAACATGTCTGTGTATGCCCCCCCCCCCCCCCCCCCCCCCCCCGTTACTCACAAACATGAGACTTGAGGGGTCCCATGTCCAGAACTGGCATGTACTATGCATTCACCAACATGTCCTTACATGGCTCCAGAGACCGGCATTTCTCCGCATCAGTGATGCATTGTATGAAGAAGTAAAACAGAACTCAAGAGCTACATTTTCAATTATCTAACACCACAATTGTTGGCTCTAGTCTGCATATTAGTAGTTCAGCAATCATTTTGAATTTGAATTGAAACACAATGAAATAAAAAAAAAGAAATGGGTTATAGCCATTGACATGCAATAATGTTGAAGAAACAGACTTCCGAAAAAGCTAGCGATAATATTTTTGGGGAAGGAGGGGTGTGTGTGTGTGTGTGTGTGTGTGTGTGTGTGTGTGTGTGTGTGTGTGTGTGTGTGTGTGTGTGTGTGTGTGTGTGTGTGTGTGTGTGTGTGTGTGTGTGTGTGTGTGTGTGTGTGTGTGTGTGTGTGTGTGTGTGTGTGCGTGCGTGTGTGTGTGTAAAGACTAGGCTGGAGTGCTTTTGGTTCAAAGTATAAAACAGGTAGGCACAAAGAAAGTGATTTATAGTTGTGTTGAATGAGGATGACCCAAGGTTCACAAAGTATTTATGATTTGCTGTTGAAAGGATATTATGGAAATCCACCCACAGTGAGGCTCCACACAAAGACAGCTCAGGGTGGTGGGGACAATAGCCAGACACACCCTGTAGTTTACAGTGTGTGAGAGAGAGAGAGAGAGAGAGAGAGAGAGAGAGAGAGAGAGAGAGACCAGAGACCAGAGACCAGAGACAGACAGAGACAGAGACAGAGAGACAAATGCCATTATACGGTTTGATTTGGATGAAAAAGACAGTCCTTACTTGCATCGCACATTAGTTGATGATAAGACAATCATTTATAATAGTTCAACAATGCATTTCAGTATCAGCAACTCTAGGCTAAAAAAAGACACTTTCAGAGACAAGTTTAGACTATCAACTTTTTTCATTTCTGATTAATATTTTTTTGTTTCAAAATAATTGGATGAATTGGTCGTTGCAGAGCATTGGAATGTTAGGGTCAGACATTAGTAAAGACATGAAACACTAAGGCTAGTCGGACATGGTTTACCGGTTTAATCCATGGCTAATTTATTAAAGATAGCAACACACCGTTTCTTTTATGTCAGATAAAGCTACTTCATTTATTCATTGGGACTATTTTAGAAATCAGAAATGTCAAAATAAACCATTCAGTAAGACTCTAGACAATGCATTTTTCTTTTTCAAGATTATTCTAATTTTAGGTTTTAGTTTTCTCTTTGTCAAAACAAACCAGCACTTCAATTCTTGACTTCGATTTTGAAATTCAAATAACCATTGTAAGGGTGTTTTATGTGTGAGCCAGTTGATAGAGCCCCACAGATTTCAATTAATATGACGAGAGACAAGTAAGCTGCCCTGCATGTTATAGATTTTTTTTAGGTCGTCATTAACCTAAACATCAGGTCTTAGAATCTGAAAACGGACTAAAAATATATATATTTGAGTCCTGCAATATATATTGGGCAGAGTGGTTTTGTCAGCCTGTGAATGTCTATACTTTCTAATATATTGAGAGGATTAAGTGAAAAGGTTCAACAGTGTCCAAAAAGTTTACATTTAAAGTAATTGTGTTATAGATTTTGATATAAACCTTTAGATCCTGCCCATTGTCAGTGACATCCTCACACATTTTCTTTCAGTACAGGCTTTCAGTACACGTACATCATCTTTCAAAATCGATCCAAAGAGTAATTGTTTGAACAGTATCTACCTTACCGAGTTTTTACTGCAAACATCAGGGGGCAGCATATAGACGACTCGCTTACCCAAAGTGCGTCGGCGGAAATGCCTACTGATGTCATTTCCTTCACTCAATGTCTTTGGCGCCGCGAATATTTGTTTGGAAAGTGTCGTTGCCTCAGAACCCGCATACGATACTTATTTAATCGCGCTGTAGTTTTAATAGAAAGGACAGTTATATTAACCGTTAGTGTTTTCCTTTTTGCCTCTCCTGGGCACATCTTTTAATGTGAAATACAGTTGATGTTGAACTAATCATCATTACTTTAATGCAAATGAACGCACCTCTCTAACCTTAATCGGAATGAAAATGGATCGGATTAAATTGAAGAACGCAAAGGTGAGCAATCAGACAGGCTCTTGCTTCATATTGCATTGATAACATGTACAAAACAATGACATTGCTTTGTTGGCATCCTAATCTTTGAATATTCAACGCGCCAAAAAATGGTATTGTGGTTAAAGTGACACGAATGTCATTTTTTTCGCAATAACAAACGTAAACCTCCGATCTATTGATTAACACACTATTCTTATACGCAGCCCCATTTTTTAATACTCCCTATGTCTTGTAGTGCTTCGGGGGATATAAAGTACTATACTATATGACTATTGCATGATGAGCATGTTCTGTCTCCCAGGTGACAACGGGGGGCCAGAGGGACCTCTTGTCCTTCTTCTCCACGGGCAAACAGAAGGTACTCAACATATGCTTTGCCTTTTATCTTTCCCTGTTCTGTTTTACATACATACATACATACATACATACATACATACATACATACATACATACATACATACATACATACATACATACATACGTTCTACCTGTTATTTTTCTAATTTCCTTATTTGTGCAATTTCTGGCACCTGTCAAACTACGTTATTATTATGCTCTCATCCATAATTTACGTCGATGACTTCTCTGTGTACGTATGCTTTTATCTTTTTTTTTTAATTATTTATTTGAGGTAAGAAGTGGTGTATTAGTGCAAACCCAAAGATCACTTACACTTTAACAGGTTCAAAATACTAAGTTGAAAAAACTTTAGGAAACCAGACACTAATATACTACTACCATGTTTCCTGACTGAACAGGGGGAACTTTTAATTTGGATTTAACCACAAGGGCGTAATTGGAAACCAGCAGCCCAATGATGAACTCCCAGAATCCCGGTTCAATCTGTATTGACCGCTAGTTTATTGCCAATGGCTCTGGGGTTAGGTACATGATGGTATCATCACTATACCAATTTACATCCTCTATTGGGCTTGGCCATAATCATTTACTCATGCTGCACCGGTGCATGCAGTTTACTTTTAGAAAGCAAAAGATTTCTGTTGGTGCTGTGCTACAAATTTATCATGGCGGTAAAACCAGTGATTTGACTATTCCCATTATATTTTTCATGATATTTTTTTGGTTATCCACTTAATAAATGTGTTAGTGGTGTGTAAAACATAGGAAATAAATTTAAATCAAAATATGAGCCTTAATCCCTATACATAACCATGTTTGACAAGAACTTTTCTTGTACTTTGTTTAATGGTTCAATGAACTGTTTACATCGTACATTTCTAATCATTGACTCCGAAATCTGATAGTATATGATTGGACTGTTTCCCTCAGGTCTCAAAGTCTACCGTCAAACAGTCGTCCACGAAGACCGAAGCCCGGAGCAGACCCAGTCTACCCCTCCCCGTCCTCTCCCCCATCAAGAGGAGCGTCCTGGCAGTTGTGGAAAACATTCTACCCCTCTCTCCAGATCTCCTTCTGGCCATCCCCGAGACCCCCGACAGCCAAATCAGGCCCTCCTCAGCCAGAGTCCCTGGCCCGAGCCCCAACCCCAGCGCCGAGGCATCCAGTCTGGGGGGGTCCCCTCTTTGTCGAAGCCCCAGCTCCAGACGAGTGGACATGCGGCGGAAAATGAGACTGGACGGAGAGCGGGAGAACCTGTCCGAGGAGGCGGTGGGATCGGGGAAGCGGCTCTTCAGTCCAGAAGACTCCCACGCCGCCAAGAGGCCCAGAACTGGCGACGTACCAGCGATCCACCGCTCGGCCGGAAGCAAAGCCTGCATCCCCGTTGAAACCCTACCTGCCAAGCAATGCCTTACCGAAGGCCGCTTTGAGACGGAGGGGCCGGAAAGGATTCAAAGTTCAGAGCTCTCCTCTCGCAGATCTAACCAGGTGACCCTGATCGGTGTTCAGCAGAACACCGTGGCCTCGCCAACGCCCCTCTCTGAGATGGGCGGTCTTCCCCGAGAGGAGTCTGTGTTTACGCTCATCATGGATCAGAGGGACACCACCCCGGCGGAGGTCGGCGCGCTGGCGCCCTCACCGCAGCGGACCATGCGCGCTCCCAGCACGGCAGGTGGTGCAGACGGAGCTAACCCGTCCAGCCTCGCCGTGACGGCGCATATCGACGACCTCGGCAAGGGAGCCACGGGAGCCACCGATCCAGCCGGGACCTCGTCCGATGGAGACGGCCGTGTCGTGACCTCGTCGGACCTGGGTCAGTTTGGGAGGTGTTTTTTTCACATAAAGGTGACCTGTTATACCACCTGGTGTGAGGGTGGTTAGCCGTTACAAGACGTTTTGAAAATATGCCTCTTCTGACATAATAATAATAATGCAATTTATTTGAAATGCATAATAAATAATCTCCAAGTACAGCTACAGAAACCGAAAAACTAAATAACAAGACACTAAGGGCAATAACACATTAAAATATAGTGATAAGAATCATTAATAAAAACACAAAAAAAGTGGTGTTGCAGTGCAGATTGAATTATGAAAAATCTAAGGACAACTTAAGAATGCCTCCCTGAAAAAAAAAAAGGTTGTAAGCCCTTTTTTAAAAGTGTCCATAGATAGGTTTTTCGCAGATGTTCAGGGAGGGAGTTCCAGATGTGAGGGGTAGCGGAGCAGTAGGCTCGGTCTCCCATGGCTGATGGAGGAGGTGGGTGCTTTGGGACCGGAGGTTACGGGTGGATGAGTGAGGGGTAAGGAGGTAATGCAGGGCGTTGCTGTCGATGCAAAGGTGGGAGATGAGGGCGATCTTGTCTTGAATTCTTGAGGTTATGGGGAGCCAGTGGAGGTTCTGAAGAACGGGGGTGATGTGGTCGTGTTTGCGAGTTTTCATCAGAGTTCGGCCAGCGCAGTCCTGAATGAATTGAAGTTTCTGAAGGTGTTTATTGGGTATACTGATGAGCAGGCTGTTGCGGTAATCAAGCCTGGAGGAGTATAAGGCGTGGACGAGTTTCTCTGCGTCAGAGAAAGTGAGGAAGGGGCAGAGTATAGAAATGTTCTTGATATGGAAAAAGCAGGTTTTGTACCGATGTTTGATGTGGTTTGCAGAGGTCAGTTGGGAGTCAAGCTAACACTGAGGCTGGTAACTGGGGTTGAGAGGGGGATGTCTTTACCGGAGACGGAGACAGTGGTTGTTGTGGGTTGATGGGACCTGATGAGGGCTGCCAATTTGTGTGGGCTTCAGTTTTAGAGCTGTTCAAAATCGGCAGAGATGAGAAGGTCATTTGTTAACCTCAACAATGCTGTCTCTGTTCTATGGGCAGTGTGGAAACCAGATTGGAATGTTTCAAACAGCGAATGACGCTGTAGATGTTCCTGTAGCTGCGCAGCAACAGCTTTTTCAAGCACCTTGGACAGGAATATGGAAGATGGGAGATGGGCCGGTAGGCATTCGGTCGAGGTTGGGTTTTTTTCAGAATGGGTTTGATAACAGCAGGTTTCATCACAAGTTGGTGTGTCCACCTAGATGTGCGCTGGATAGATCAGTCTAGCAGCCTACCCAGTGGACTTTAGCAAACATGATTGCTCATCTATCCGTCATACATCTAGGTGGACACGCTTACTTGTGATGTTAGAAGAAGCTGATTTTCAAAGCGGTTTGTAACGGCTCGTCACACTAACACCTGGTGTTATATTATACCACCTTTTAATGTTTTTCATCCCACCACTGAACATGATTGCTGTGGGTTTTTATTGGCTTGTGTGTTATCTTTTTTGTTATTTCTCTTCCCAAATGCAACCGCAGCACCCTTGGAGTTTCCTCTTGATGAGAAATGGTTTGAAGATGAGATGGAGCAGATCTCTGACCTCTTGGAGCAGAAGAAAGCTAAAGCGAGCCGGTAAGGAACACCCCTTCCCGGGTCTTATTCCCGGGGAGGAAACAGTGGGCCGCTGGCGCTCCCGTTCCTGGAACATAATAATAATAATAATAATACATTTAATTTAGAGGCGCCTTTCAAGGCACCCAAGGTCACCTTACAGAGCATAAAGTCATCATAAATCGTTTAAAAACAAGACATTGTGGAAAAAATAAATAAAAAAATAAATAAATAAACATGCAGTGTATGAACCTGGGAACCAGACGAATCTGCAAGCGCAGGTTTTATTCGCTCCGGGATGTGTGTCACTCTCTCGTGAAGGAAGATTTAAAGCAGAACTGCTGGGCCCGTCGGGCCTACCGCAACCGTTGATCTAATATGGTGTGGGTTTGATACGATGACTCATAGGGCGCACATCAGCTGCAGCCATCTTGGTGTTTTCTTTTTTGCGCCCTATGAGAGTGTGGTTTAAAAAAAAAAAAAAAAAAAACACCAAGATGGCTGCATTTGATGCGGCACACCTTTCGTTGCTCTGATTGCTTCTAGGCAATATATGCACTATTAGTTAGATCTAACTTTGACTTATTATTCTTATTCAAAGTGTTATATTTTGACATTATGAATAAATATTGCACTTAAAATAGCCCCCCCCCCTCGACAATCAAGGCTTCTAGGTCTTTCCAATTGTGTCCAGAGATATTTTGGTCTGCGCCGATCGATAACTTCCCTTAGAAATTGAAAATTAACAGAGAGGTTAAAGACTACTATGCATTTGTAAATTGGTCTGGGGATGTTAGGCTTACATGTCGGTGTATATTATCTATCGAACATTTTCATCAGTGAAGAACGCAGAATATGTCTCCGAGTCTATGACAGTGTTCTGATCGATGAGCCATTACGCTCCTCATCAAACCATGGCCTGTGGCTTCCTCTCCATGCTCTTCCCCTTCCACAGAGTGCCCGACCACGTGGTCCTGTCCGGGGGCATCAACAACCGTTACTGGGTGCTGGAGGTGGAGGAGCGGCCCGGTCAGAAGACTCTGACCATCACCTGCTCTAAAACCCTCCAGCCTACAGAGACCTGTCTGCTGAAGGACGGATGGTCAGTGTCTGGGACCCCCATCCATTTGAAATATCAACTCTCAGTGAAACGTGCAGTGGATTCTTCAGTGTGTGTGTGTGTGTGCGTGTGTGTCTAATGTTGAAGGGCGTGTCTAGAGAGTGCAAAGAACTCTGATTAAGGGCGGTGCAATTATTTGAATGTTGATTTCAATTTTTGGGTGAAACGATCTCTAGACGAGTTGAAACTAATAGGAAAAGGCGGTTTTGGTTTAGACCGTCGTGAGACAGGTTCGTTTTTTGACAACTCGAAAAATAATCGAGTTGAAACTATTATTATTATTTATTTATTTATTTTAAGTAATTGCAGAACACCAGGATAAATATTTGTAAATTATTTTCAATTTGAACATCTTCTATTTGAACATTTTGTGTTTTCATTTACAGTGAACATTTAAGTGTTTTTTTTTGGAGAGATATGCTGAATTAATGCATTATGTTTCCAAACTCAAAAATAACCGTAATTTCAATATTGACCAAAATAATCGTGATTATGTTTTTTTTATATATATATAATCGAGAACTACTCTGATTTTTTCCCGTCTTCATTCACAGTTTTCTACAGTGTCGATGCTGAAAACAAGCTAAACCCCCTTTGTGCAGACGCATAACTGTCCATCTGTATGTATCTGGTCGTGTCTCCAGGGAGACGAGCCCGGTGTCTCGGGGCAGCGTGGTGCACCTGGAGGGCCAGTGTGTGTCGGGCTGCTGGCGGGTGGAGCGCGAGCAGGGCTTCCTGGTTGTGCTTCCTGACGTGCTCATCTCCGGGACCAGCATCTCCAACTCGATCCGCTGCATGAGACGCGCGGTGCTCAGCGACATGTTCAAGGTGAGCGCTCGCCGCGTGCTGTCGAGTCCTGGGCAGGGCTGGGATTTTGATCGCGATTTTGATTCTAGTGGCAAACAATCACAAAATTACAACAAGTTTTTGAATTTTTTTTTTTTTTTTATATAGACCATTTTGTGTATTTTTTTAAGGCGAAATTTCAAAGTTCTGAGTCAAAAATAATTTTTGGGAGAGACATGCTCCATAAATACAACATGTTTTCAAACTCAAAAATAATCGTTTGAATAATCGGGATTTCTATATTGACCAAAATAATCGGGATTATGATTTTTTCCCTTAATCAAGCAGCCCTAGTCCTGGGCATCCCTTCTGTGAGGGAGTGGAGCTTTTCGTTTACTGTGTCATTAGTTTGAACGCTTTCCGTTCTATTCTGTTGCACATGACGCATCAACAATATTAGGAGGCAAGACAATCTGGCTGGTTGATTTGTAAGTCCCTCCCCGGAAAAATGTGCCATTGAGAGATTACTTTTACGATTTATCACTACTATTAATAATTAGTACTACTACTATTACCATTCAAACCTTTACCGGGGGGCTTTTATGTCAAGCATCTTGCAGTGTATTCAGAGATGTATCACCAAGGAGCAGTTTGGGCGAGGCATCTTGCTCGGACCTACAGGTAGGTCGAACGCCTGGAGCTTGGCTTTAAAATAGTACTATTCCATTCTTGACCAGGTCCTGAACAAAGTCCTGTTTCACGCCTTCTCCCAGCCCCACGTCACGTTCTCCGTCTCTTCCGTCTGTAGAGTTTTGACGGCGGTTCGAAGCAGATGCTGAACGGCACCATAGTCCACGAGGTGTTCCAGAAGGCTGCCATGGCCAAAGACTTCTCCATGGACAAGCTGTCCTCCCTGGCGGACCAGGCCCTCCACAGCCCACAGCACCTGGGGGACATGTAAGCAGCGTCCCCACCCCTCACGGAGGGGACATCCCTGATCCTTGCTGTTAGCATGTCAGACATTCAGGCTGATGCCGCCGGGAAATAGCGTAACGTTGGATTTAAGCTTCCTTTCTATGAACCTCATCTGAAGATAAGGACCCTAGATTTACTGTAAAGGCCCCGTGTTTGTTATTTGCTTTTCTTTAACGAAGCCCCATGTTGACTTCAACAGGACTGTTTGTGTGGTGTTTTTGTATAATAATATACGTGACTTGTATTTGAAAATGTTACCATGTCTGATAGACGTGTGTGTGTGTGTGTCTGTGTGTGTGTGTGTGTGTGTGTGTCTTTAGGTACACTTTGGGAGTGACCCAGGAAGAGATGAAACAGGAGCTGCAGGACTACCTCCCCTCCCTCCGAAGCTGGGCCAACGACTACCTCCATCCCTCCACTCCGAGGCCCATCCCCCTTAAACTGTGGGTGAACCCCCCTAGGAGTTATGGAACCACGGGGTGGCTGTTATGTAGTCATTTAGCCCTTGTAGATTGGGACACTTTGGCCCAAAACGACTTACCGGGATTTTTAAACTACATCGTCCTAGCTGGGGTAGGCAATTTAAAGGAATGCTCTTTCCGTCCCGACTGTGGCACCCACAGATTGCAGGCAGGCATTATTACATTTTTCGATTGAAACGACTGGGTGGCTCACCTGTCTGTCTACCTACCTACCCGGCTATCTGCGTGTAGTTTGCCAGTGCAGTCAGTGCCTCTTCCACAAGGCTAGGCGGCCCTATTGCTTTAGCTAGCGTGCTAGTCATGTGTTTTTGGGGGGTGGGGCTATGGAGGGAGCTCCTGGAGGAAGGGATGGGATCAACCATTAAGTTAACTGTGCAATGCGACAGGCTCGTTGGGAGCAGTTGAGGTTAAGTGTCTTACTCAGGGCGGCCTCGTTAGGAGGAGCCGGGGATCGAACTAGCAACCTTTTTGGCTACAAGTGACCCCGCTCTACCTCCTGAGCTAAGTCCAACCCCCCCACCCCCAACACAAACTACACCCACTTCACTATTCCAACCGGCCTGTCATAATCGGTCTCCTCCTCCATCAGAGCGAGCGACCGCTTGGGGGCTCCGATCGGCGGGAGGCAGCCCCCCCCGCCCGTCTACACGGTGGCCGAGCTGGCGGACATCGAGGAGAACATGTGGTCGCCGCGCTTCGGCCTGAAGGGGAAGATCGACGTGACGACGCGCGTCCGCGTCCAGCGGACGGGCCGCGACGGCCGGCGACGCGCCCAGGAGAGGGTCATGCCCCTGGAGCTGAAGACGGGCAAGGAGACCAACTCCATAGAGCACCGCAGCCAGGTCCGTTAGGCCACGTTAGGCCGCGTGTCCCAGCCAGACCATCAGCATATTGTCCCACTAGGCCCAGCGGTGGACTTGGGAGGGGTGGCGCTCCTGCTTGGACCTGTGGTCCAGCATTCGCAGGAACTGTGTTTTCTTCGTCTTCATTCTCCTCACCTGCTGAACATCGATGTCCGGCAGCCTCTCTATCCGATTCAAAATGTTTCTTGGTGTTTCTGTAGTTCACTATTGTCCAGTCTACATACGTGGCCTGCATATTTAAGATGTTGAAGGTGGCAAAAGTCACGTGTTGGGAGGATGTCCGTTATAAAGCGCAGCTGTTTGTTAAGAGAACTTGAAATGAGTGAACGCTGGTTCATTTAGACTGGATCAATGCAGTACAATTAGTTTATGTTTTTGTTGTTCCCTTTATTTCCGGGGATACATCACATCTCCATTCTGTGTCCGACTTTAGGAGCCCTGAAGTAAAGTTTACATGTCGCTAATCTGAACCCTGACAGTTGCAGTCTGAAGTAGCTAACTATTACCTCCATCCTAACCTTATTTGTGTGTACATTTGTGTGCGTCTGCATACGTGTTTGTCTAGGTCATCCTCTACACCCTCATGGTCCTGGAAAGGCATGTGGACTCTGAAGCCGGCCTGCTGCTGTACCTGAAGACTGGAAACCTGCACCCCGTGGTGGCTGGCCACATGGACCGCAGAGGTGCACGCACTCACACACCCACACACACAAGTCACTTCCATATGGCCTATTGGGTTGTACTGCGGCTGGTGTTTACTTCACTCCAAAAACGTCACTCGGCTCACAATTCATTGTCACCTCTTAACTCCATTAAGAGTCGGGATATTTCTGTTGTGCGAGAAAAACTGGAGGTCAATTAGCAGAGTGGCTCCCATGTGCCGGCTCTGCCAGTCCCCTTCGTACATCCATTATAGATATCTGATCTTTATTGGTGTGTTCCTTAATTCTTGGGCTTGGGCTACTGCCATCATATATTTGTAATTTAATCACACAGAAAAGTGTTGCTTCTTACAGTCTGCCTTCAAACCATCAGATGCTTCTGTCAGTTCCATTTGCCCGCACTGAATTAGGAAAAAGGGCATTCGTCCACTCTGCTCCCACCACATGGAACTGGCTGCAAATTTTTTTAAAATGAACCAAAATGATTTCTTTGAACGCTTTTAAATCTAAGATGAGAGCATTTCAGACCACTTCTTTTACTTGTAGATGTTTTTTATGAATTTTAATTTACTTTTTTATCATTTTAATTTCTTTCTATATGTTGTGAGTGTAATATTGTGTGTACATATGTTATTTGTTGCTGCCTCTTGGCCAGGACTCCCTCGAAAAATAGGTTTTTGATCTCAATGGGACTTTCCTGGTTAAATAAAGGTCCAATAAAAAATCAAATGAGATTAGACTATTGATCCTGGGAGTGCAATTCAGGAAATTTATTTACAGCTTCTGCTCTGTTGGCATCAAAAAAAATTTGATCACAAAAAAAATGATGTATTAAAAAAAGAAACGTCTCTCAAACTTGACTTGATGTTGCACTCCACTGGCCTCCAACCTCCCGTTCTGTGTCGACCCCAGAGCTCCTGAAGCTGCGGAACACGCTAGCCCATCAGCTTAGCAACGTGGTGGAGACGGGGGCCGGGCGGAGCCGCCTGTCCCAGCTGCCGGAGGTCCTGGCCAACAGACAGGTGTGCCAGTACTGTCCGCAGAAGAGGAACTGTGCCCTGTACGAGCGGTAGGAGGCCGAGGGCGACGGGTCATCGATGCCAGGTCGTTGATTGTCTTGTTTCATTCGACAATCAAGCGATTGGAGGGCAAATTCTCTGAGAAAATAATGATAATGACAAGATGGTCGTCTTCCCCCGGGGACCCCCAGGGTGGTGGAGGGCCCACCTTCGGACGTCCCCCAGGACGCGGTGACAGACTTCCTGCTCGAGGAGACGGGTCACCTGACTGGGCCGCACCTCAGCTACTTCTCCCATTGGCTGCTGCTCTGCTGCCTGGAGAGCGTCACCATGGAGCAGAAGAGCAGCCGCAGGAATGTGTGGCTGCAGTCTGCCGACGAGAGGTACAGTGAAACGCACGCAGGGTGAAAGCGAGACTAGCGTACAGTGTAGAGGCAGGGGAATGCCCTAAGGATCCGTCCGACTTTTTTTACCATTTTATAGTATATTGTCAAATGTTTTTTATGCTACATTTCGCAATATGGACCGATTATCAGATATAATGTGTAATGTGCGTTCATCTCTTAATGAGTTCACGTTGTAAAAAATGTGTCGACGTAAATAAAACACACTCAACAAACTGTAACCCAGAGTAAACTTCATAACCACTGGGCATCGTTTTCACTCGCTCGTTGTCACATTTGCCAATCAAAGCAAGATCAATTTCCCAGCACGGCTCAAGGTTGAGCAACAAGCTTGCCCGTCGTATTGACTGATCGTGTGTGTGTGTGTGTGTGTGTGTGTGTGTGTGTGTGTGTGCGCGTATAGGGAGAAGAGCGGAGGGGCCGTGGGAAATCTTGAAATCGTCGGCCCGGTGACCATCCAATCAGAAGGAGTGTTCTTGCATCGCTTCCAGCGACGCACTCCGACCGCGCGGCAGGAGCTAGGCGGTGGTTTGGCGGACGGAGACCGCGTCGTCGTCAGCGACCAGGAGGGTCGTCTGGTCGGCCTGGCAACCGGCTACATGTGTAACGTCACCAAGACATCGGTTGGCTGCACTCTGGATAGGTGAGCACGCACACACGCACGCACACACACATTTTTATTAGGAGTTGTATATAAATGGCTTCATAAAATGATGACAATTTAAAACGTATTATAAACCTAATGAATGTTATTGGCTACATGATTCAATTACATAATGATGAAATTAAGATGTTATTCGATTCGGGTACTTATGTTTCGTCAGACCCCATTTTATTATTTTTCTTCACATTCGACCTCGCCAAACCAACATGAAACCCGTCAGTGTGTGTTTGTTTATCCCAGGGACCTGTCCAAGTTCAGCGAGGCGTCGTTCAGGTTGGACCACGACGAAGGGGTCTTCGGCCTCAGCACCCATCTCACCAACCTCTCCAGGCTCATGGAGAACAGTCCAGACAGGTAGACCCACTGCCTCTTTGATAGATTTTTAACCCGTTCACACACACACACACACACACACACGCCTACGGTGGCATCCACCTTGCAAAGGCAGCGGCCACAACACGTTTGAGGAGGAAACACCAGCTATGGTGTCTGATGTCGACGGCCATCTGCCTTTTGTGCAAATGGCAATCAAATACGTATTTACATCGACTTGAACATGCAGTGAAGGACAACGCCCTACACACAATGGTGTTATTTTAATATATAAAATTTAGAATACGTTTACAATACGTAACTCTGTCATCAGAAAGTTAAAAATATATATCGCTGTCAGTACAGTGAGGATGTTCTTAGAACCAAATGCAAAGCACCAACAATCACTATGTTATGTCTATGTTAATCTCTGTGTGTGTGTGTGTGTGTGTGTGTGTGTGTGTGTGTGTGTGTGTGTGTGTGTGTGTGTGTGTGTTTGTGTGTCCCCTCAGTGAGCGTCTAAGGGAGCTGGTGGTGGACCTCCGTCCTCCTCAGTTCATCGACAACCTCAGCTCCGTTCTGCCCAGAGAGGCTAAGGACGCAGTGGCTGAAATTCTCAAAGGTTAGGTGCCCCTTCACTCCGCCCTGCTCTGCTCCTCGACTCCACTCCTCCTTCAAGGGTTCTTCCTTGCTTATTAAGGGGTTTTTCTTTCCCTTTTGGGGGCTAGGGTAAGGGGGGTCTCATAAATATTTGGCTTGATTGATTAAGGGCTATACAAATAAAATCTGATTGAATTCTGGACTGAACGGCTCAAATAAGCTCATGGTTTTTATATCATTTTATTCCCAGCCTTTACTTTGCCTCAGCTTCACTATAATGTGCCAAAGTTGATGGAAGCTCAAGCCGTGCATGGGAATCAGTGCCTCTGTGATAGTGTGTGTTTTTACTTGATTTGGATTCACTTGTCTGTTTTCTGTGTGTTCTGTTTATTCTACAGACTGCCACAGAACACATTCTGGATGTGTTCTGTACAGTCATTTTCTCCTTTATAACTCGTGTGTGTGGCTGTGTGTGTGTGTGTGTGTGTCTGTGTCTGTGTCTGTGTCTGTGTCTGTAGGTCTGAACAAGCCCCAGAGGCAGGCCATGAAGAAAGTGTTGTTGTCCCAGGACTACACGCTGATCGTTGGGATGCCCGGCACGGGCAAGACCACCACCATATGCACCCTGGTGAGAGACCCAACCTGTCAACCTGTCAACTGGGAGCTGTACCTTCAGCTCCCAGTGTATTCCTGTCTCCTCTTACCTCAAATCCTCAAACAGCCTTATCGGTTTTTTTTTGATTTGTTTCGTTTTTTTCTATTTCCTTAGAAATAGAAATAATTGAGAAATTATTTCACTGCCGCTCTTCCTATCATTTAAATTTTTAGTCCAAAACAAATATTTTATTCATGCCAATGAAATCCTTAAAGGGCTCATGTCATGCCACCAGATTAGCTGGTATAAGCCGTTTGGCACAGGGAAGGAATGATTTTCATAGGGACGTCACAAGTGGGCGTGTCGACCTGTAAGCTGGACAGATCAGTCTACCAGCCTACCCAGTGGACTGTAGCAAACGTTAATCATCTATCCTTCATATATCTGGTTGGAAACGCCCACTTGTGATGTCACTGTGAAAATGTTTCCTTCCCTGTGCCAAACGGCTTATACCAGCTAATCACACCCACACCTGGTTGCATGACAAGACCCTTTAAAACAAATCTAATTTCACCTAGGGAACGTAAATAAATGACGCAAACACACCAGCAGCAATAAAGCAATGTCAATTGAAAATGTAAAAAGTTGCCAATTGCGAAAGCAGCAGTATGATCCCTCCCTGTGTCCGTCAGGTGCGTATCCTGCATGCGTGTGGGTTCAGCGTGCTGTTGACCAGCTACACCCACTCAGCCGTCGACAACATCCTGTTGAAGCTCAAGCGCTTCCGGGTCGGGTTCCTCCGCCTGGGGAGGGGGGAGAAGGTGAGTTTCGGACCACGAGTCGACCTTTCGGTGGTGACCATCAACTGGCACTCTGTTGAACTTCTAAGACAAAACAACGTTTTAGCTCTTCCACCTTCTGTCTCTTCACCTTCTGAAACCTTTCCCCCTTCCGACCAATAGTCGGCTTTTGTTAAAGAAAAAGTAGCTTGAAACTGGAAATCAAATCAAAATGTGCCATTGAGTGTGTATTATCTTTTATAGACTTATGGAACTCGGGTTTAAATGAAATAAGAAGCCTATTGCTTCATAATTTGGTATTATTTGTTGAAAGGCTGTTGATATTGTAGTTCTATAATGTAGTTGTCTCTTCTCCAATGTAGTGCAGTCCAATCTTTATTTTTTTATTGTCTAGATGTCAGTCTCTCACTCCCTGCCTCTCTCTCATGCTCCGTGGTGTTGTCTGTGTCTCTGTCTGTGTCTCTCTCTCTCTGTGTCTCTCTCTCGTGTGTGTGTGTGTGGTCCTCTCTCGTGTGTGTGGTCCTCTCTCTCTCCAGGTTCATCCAGAGATCTTGCCCTACACTGAGAGTGAGAGGAGGAAGGGAGTGGACACGCTGGCGGCGCTGGATCAGCTCTACAGCAAGGAGGTGAGCCCCCTCACCAGTCCTTTAATGAGGAGATCCACCAGTACCAGGAGGTGAGCCCCCTTCATCAGTCCTTTGAAGAGATCCACCAGTACCAGGGGGCATGGATTGAGGACCAGACGCACTCCAAATAAAATACATTAGTTTAACAATCTGCTTAATTTTGAGTGCTTTTTCCCTCTATGGGCATGGTCATTGAGGAGAATATATTGTTAATTAATAGAAAAAAATAATTTGTTGGATAAATAATGGATTTTAACAAAATAGCCGTACACTCACTTGTAACGAGGTCATTCTTCCAAGAGTTTATTCAGAGTTGGATTTTAAAGGGAATAAAAACAAAGTTGATTCAATTTTTGGACAAGAATATCCCAATTCCTGGCCAAAAATGAACAGCCAATCCCTTCCATCCCTCTCTCCCTCCCTCCCTCCCTCCCTCCAGCTGGTGGTGGCCACCACCTGCATGGGCACCAAGCACCCCATCTTCACGCGGCGCAGGTTTGACTTCTGCATCATGGACGAGGCGTCTCAGATCAGCCAGCCGGTGTGCCTGGGCCCTCTGTTTTACGTCAAGAGGTTTGTCCTGGTGGGAGATCACCAGCAACTGCCCCCCATCGTTCAGAACCAAGAAGCCCGGTAAATGACTTTGTGTGTGTGTGTGTGTGTGTGTGTGTGTGTGTGTGTGTGTGTGTGTGTGTGTGTGTGTGTGTGTGTGTGTGTGTGTGTGTGTGTGTGTGTGTGTGTGTGTGTGTGTGTGTGTGTGTGTGTGGGGGGGGGTGAAGGGAAGTGATGGGCAACTATTTTGTAGCGAACATTGATGAAATGTAATCATATGGAGCCAAAAACAAGGAAATCTCCTGGGAAAGAGTTTGTGTTTCGCAGTGCAATGAAGTCCTCTTTCTCTCTCCGTCTAGGTCTTTGGGGATGGATGAAAGCTTGTTCAAGCGCCTTGAGCTCCACAGTGAAGCGGTGGTCCATCTTAATGTTCAGTACAGAATGAACAGGTCATTAACGTTTTCTTTTAGTAGTAGTAGTAGTAGTAGTAGTAGTAGTAGTACACTGTTTTGAGCACTCCTGTATGTAAATATTGTCTTACATATTTTTTGCATTTTGCACATATATACTTTCATTTTACTTTTTTATGCACTTGTATATGTCGTTCATTATTGACCAAAGTGTGTCACATACAATAATATTCTGGACCAATGCTGCCGTGCCCTATACGTGACAACAGCCACTGTTCATCACAGCACCAGGACGTCATGCAGAGTTGTTATGCAGAGTCGCCCTGCGTATCGTGGTTGTGGTTGCACTGGGTAGTCTTGACGCCCTGGGCGTTCCTCTGTGTCTGCAGGCCCATCATGTCTCTCAGTAACTGTCTGATGTACGACGGGCGGCTGGAGTGTGGGTCTGAGAGGACGGCGTCCGCCCGGCTCGCCTTGCCCTTCCTGGTGTCTGTCCAATCAGAGCTCAGCTCGCACTGTGAGGCGACCCCTAAGGATCTGACGTGGGTGCAGGCTGCACTGTTGCCCGGCAGTCCGGTTTGCTTTCTCGATACCACCCAGGTACTTGCCGTTATTTATTTCAGATGATACCTCTACGTCATGAAATGATCCTTCCCTGATTGGTCACAATGGTCAGTAACGTTCCAAGGGTGTGCATTATTTTTGAAATAACGGGGCACCTGCCCTCTTACCATTTCTGTATCAATGCACGAAAAAATCCAAATCAAATAAAACTATCAACCAGCCTCGCCAGCGCAAAAACTGTTGACGAGGGTTGATAGAGAAACGTTATAAAGGAAACTAACCCTATAATCACGGTTGGTCACTTGCAGTCATGGAATAAACCAGGACAGTTTGAGGGAGAGGTGACCCATGTTAAGGTCACATGTTTTGTTTTGCAGGTGCCGGCCTATGAGACGGTGGAGCAAGGAGGCGTCAGCAACCACACCGAGGCTGCTCTGATACACACCCTGCTCTCTCTCCTGATAAAGGTACTAGCACACAGCCAACGCCCATCCACAAACATGAGGGCTGTTCAGAAGGAACAGCAGCAAAAGCTCTCACGCAGGCGCACTGTGCTTAAATGGTTCATGTTTGTTGTAAACGCTTTGCAAAAGGGGTTTACTGGACCATTAACCACAGTTTGCATTTGATCTTCTCCACCCGATTCTAATGTTCACTCGCAATCCGCTTTTAAACTAACACTTTTAACAATGTTTGTTACTTGGACTATTGACTGTTTTTTATTTGTCCCTCTTCTTCAGGCCGGCTGTAAAGCCAGTGAGGTGGGCATCATCGCCCCCTACAGGCAGCAGTTGAAGAGCATCTCTACCCTGCTGCAGGCCACTGCGTTCAGTGGCGTGGAGGTGAACACGGTGGATAAATACCAAGGGAGGGACAAGAGCGTCATCTTGCTCTCGTTCGTCAGAAGTACCCAGGAAGAGGGGAACGTAAGAAACAAACACCGCTTTTGTGTGTGTGTGTGTGTGTGTGTGTGTGTGTGTGTGTGTGTGTGTGTGTGTGTGTGTGTGTGTGTGTGTGTGTGTGTGTGTGTGTGTGTGTGTGTGTGTGTGTGTGTGTGTGTGTGTGTGTGTGTGTGCGCGCGCGCGCAGAAAAAGGTTAAAAGTTAAAGTCTAGCCGTTTAATTTGAAGGTGTCAGCTACTCTACCCTTATTCTCTTTGAGTACAACACAAAGAAATAACTGACAACATGTCATGTGTCTGACCTCCTGTCTTCCACAGTTGGGGGAGCTGTTGAAGGACTGGCGGCGTCTGAACGTAGCGGTGACCAGGGCTAAACACAAGCTGCTCATGGTGGGCTCTGCGGCTACGCTACGTCGCTACGCACCGCTGGAGAAGCTGCTGAACCATCTGCAGCAGGAGAACATGATATCCTTTTTATGCAGAGCTCTGATTCCCTCCGTGATACTACACATATTGTATTAAAGTGGTCAACTTTCTATCAAAGAATGACACCAAAGACAAGATTTTGTTTGAAATGAAAACAATACATTATTCTCATTATTCTACGTTATTTTTGTGTTACAAAATCTATATTCATTAATTTAAGTTAATTCATTATTCTTTCAATCTAGAATGAGAATATTCTATTTTCACATTTTCTTATAGGTTGTCAGTTTAGATAGAATTTTACCTAGATATATTTTAAGTGTGTCATTGCACAAAGCAAAATATATAATGTACTTGGAACTTTAAAGCTTTTCTTAACTCCGTCTTCACATCATTCAGCTCCCTACAGATGCACATAAAGCTTTTCCCAGCATGCACCTGTTATGAGGTTCCCGTGGAAACCATGGACCTGTAATGCCTTTTTCTAGCTAACCATGCAAGAAGACACTGGATAGGAACTTGTCAAAGTGTTGGTATGACTAAACCATATGGTAATGCGGACCAATGTCTTAATTGTATTTTATATTTGTTTAATTGTTCGTAAGCTAATGTTTTCAAACTGTCAAAATGAAACGCTGCTTTTCAAGCTACAACTGTGCTTTTGACAATAATGCAATGTGATCAGATTCACAGGGTAAGCAGTAGTACATGTCCGAAAAAAAAAGACAAGTACCATTAGAATTCTCTGGTAATGGCACACCATTCTCGTATGTCTGAGTTTGTCATAAAGAGCTATTTATTTATTTTGAATCAAATAACCTTCAGCTTAAAACGCCAAAGCGTGTTGGTACACTGTGAGAAACTCCAATAAGCTTTTGTCATCTGACCATCATTCCGTTAGTAGATGTCTTTGTCACTGTCTGATAAATGTGATTTACTTTGTTAATTCTTTGAACCATGGTAAGCTTTTCCGTTTTAAATCACTCATAGTTTTTATATCAACATAATATTGTATCCCTCAGTTTAAGTTGCGGTCTCTTGCCTGGTACTTCACCACAGCATCACTAAGGCAATGCACATGCAAATACCTCCGACTTCAGTAACATGTAACTTATAGTTTAGATCTAACACATTTCTTAGGTTGGAATCAAGCCGTTAACTTAAAGGTTCTAATTTATTCCATGGGTTGTATTTATTGTCACTGATTAATGAACTACACCAGGTCCAGCATTATAAGCTACCTCTGATCTCACATATTGGATCCGTTAATTTTAACCTTCTGGAGTGTATCTGTTTTGTATATTAAACTGTTCAATAAATAATTTTAATTCTGCAAATTATGGAACTTGGTTTTTCCTGATTTAGAAAATATGGATTCATTGGATGACCAGTGTAAACCAAATTTTGATGATCTTTAATGAGATTTTAAAAATTGTGGATAAAAAATTATCAAACATCAAGCTTATAAATTCCACAGCCTCCATATGCATATCAGCCGACCCCAATCTTGCAGAACATGGTTCTAGAGTGTCATGGTTCCCTTCAGTACGAAGACGGCCTGTCCAGATATGTTCACTCTCCCGTCATCCCTCACCTCCAGCTCCAGCTCTCCCCCTCGCTTGGAACACTGGTAGGCTGCACATACACATACACGGTTCAGGTAGTAAGCTGGTTCTAAGTTATTGGAACGACATCGAATCCAATGTTAAAAGTACGTTTTCCATGTGGAAAACATTTTCTTGAAATCGGAGGTTAATACACTACCTAAGTACAATATTATATTGTAGAAATATTAAGAATTAATGGGATAATGAATATAGGTTGATTACCAAGCATTTTCTTCTTTTGCAGTTTGTCTGCCCAATAGCAAGCTAAGACTGTATGTGCAGAACCTGCAAGGGAAAACGAGCAATTTCATTACTTGAAGTAACATGGTGTGATCATTTTATTAAATGATGATGCAAACCAAACTATTTTATATGCAAACATAAACCTAAATAAAATGGTCTGTAAAGAACTGCTTAATGTAGAAACATCTGAATAATCGTTTCATAATGTAAATATTTGTGCTACTCATTTAGATTTGTAATGTGATTTCAAGACTTGACTTGATAAATTCCCTCCCCCCACCCATACAGTGTGTGTTTTGTATCTGAGCAGTCATTTTTTCATACCAGTGACTGGATCCTCTGAGATGCCGTTCCATGGAGAGAAGAAGCGTGAGTAGAAATCATAGCCTGGCTGGCAATCTGGGGCTCCTAGAACAATGTATGGACATTAGTATTACGGAAAAGGGACTGCATTTGTTTATTGCTTTACAATACTGGCCAGCATTCACCCACACACACACACACACACAGTGTCAAACGTGCAAGGCAACAGCCAGCTCGCCAGGAGCAATGAGGGTTAGGAGTCTTGCTCATAGACACATTGACACTAGGAGGAGCCGGGGATCAAACTAGCAACCTTCCGGTTACCAGTCTAGCCGCTCTACCTCCTGAGCCACATGCCAACCACATATGGGTCTCTTTCTAGGTCAGCTGTAGAGGAGCATTGTGCAGAAGAGACTACCTTTCATGGTGATGATGAGTCCTCTGACTTTGCCACTCTTCTCACTGGAGAGGAGAGCGACTGGGTCCACCTTCAGACAGGTCAGAGCTGACCTGGGAGAGAGGAGGTCATGTATGTAGTGCTTTAAAAACAGCCCTTTCAGCGTTATTCATATAATACTATGACAAAAGGCAAGAACAATTAAATATCAATATTGTTTGAATTACGGCATGTCAAAGACTAGGATACAAGGCTTTGGAAAATAAATCAAATAAAAGTGATCGCTTTGTCGTTTCTATCGTAAGCATTTGTACTGATGCATCAATCAACCCGATACACAATGGCAGCAAAGTATGACCCAATGCCATTGATACCCTATAAGAATGTGTTTCAGTTCTGACCTCTCACAGGTGTCGGCCAATCGAACAAGGAGTTTCTTAGTGCTGGGGCTTAGATACACGTCCGTAACCGGCAGGTTCCCTACAGCAGCCTGCATCGACGCAGCACACGTTAAGAAAAAAAACTAAACTCACACAGTCCATCACAGACAGACGCATGCCATTCTCAGGGGTATTATTTGACTTGACCAAGCACATTAAGATCAAGGTTAATTATCCCCTCAAGGGAAAGACATGGTGTTGATTGCATTCACGGCTGTCTCCTACTCACCTTGAGGAAGTCCTTGAACTCATTGGGATCCTGCAGATGGCAATCACAATGTGTTGATTGTTGGCGTCATTTCTATGCATTATGTAAACCTTTTGCTACATCCTTTGGATACTTCACTTCACACGTTGAGCAGTACATGTGTGCTATAAATATAAATGGTGTTAATCAATTATTTTCCTCTTGATGCCTATGTTCACTGATGTACTAACGAGTAGTGTGTTTGTTTGTGCTTTACTCTTCAGTTCTTTTTGAAGGAGCACTGGGTGTGTTTGAGCTCTGCAGCAGACATCTCTCTCTGGATTCAAAATGGTACGCTGACCTGCCTGATGGGCGGGTTGAGAGGGAAGTCCATCACAATGCGTTCCCCACACCGGGTGACGGACAGCTCGCCACTCTTCGTCTCAAACACCACTGCTGGATTTACATTTTCTACACGAGACAAGACAAGCCAGGTTTTCACACAGATGGTTCATACATCAGGCAGCTCAATCTGTACAGCTTTAATTTCAATTTACACATTAAAATCGTAATGCAACCAATAGGTTGTTGAAACAAAATAGCATTGGGTAACGTTTTTGAGATTGTCTAACTAGAAGAAGTGCTTTGAGTGCGTCTTACTCTTGTACTGAAACAGAACGGCTGCAGTGGCCAGGGTGGCGTGTCCACATAGATTCACCTCATTGGTTGGTGTGAACCAGCGGAGGCGGAACCTAGACCCTGTCAATCAGTGAGATTCTCAAACATTTGGAAAGAGCTCTTCATGTAAAATAACTGCTGCATATGATAAAAACACCTCTCTAGTCAGATTTAAACCACCAAAAACCAAAGTCAAGTTATTTTAATCTTTGTTTATAGCATACCTGAGGGTTTGATATGAAAGTTTGTTTACTTTGGTGCTTTAAAAAAAAAGAAAAAAAAAAGATATATATATTTGAAGGTAAAGTGAAACATGTGTGTAGAGTGTAGAAACTGTTAGCTGGTTACTAAATCAGTCATTTTATTTCACATGCAATGCCTTTCCAGTTAAATGAATAGCAGGGTGGCTGACGCCTCCCCTCGGCACCCCTGGGTGGCGCCCCTGGTTCCAGTTAGTAGAAATCCCTGTACAATACCTACAACCTGTGGTTGAACAGATCCTTGTCATGTGTAGACTTATGTTAACAAAGCTTCTGGCCAGACTGCTGAGGATGGGTATTTTATCACTAGCTATACAATACCACCAAAAACAAACCCATGACTGTCCCAACAGCCAATCTCTCACATATCAGTTTGATAGTTAAACTAAGTCTAATACTAGTAGGCTATACATCAGCTATATATCATGGTTATAACTGACCTGTGGTAAAGTCATCTGAAGGGTTGAGTCTGGTGATAAAAGCCGACTCTGACAGGTTCATCTCCGCTGCTATTTTTTGGTAGACATCATCGTCAAGTTCCTGATAAAAGTGTATCAGTGAGAAGTTTCAAAAATAATAAGGCATAAATAAGGTAGCCTTAATTGTTTGGTCTACTATAGAGACAAGTGTAAAATATTGGCTATTTGCTGCGTTCAAAGAAGTTCAAAGTCCAGAAATAGTATGCTTCAGAGAGTGTTAGTCCAAACGGTATTAGCCAATAGCCCTACTTCTACAATACTTTACACTTAATAATACATTGTTCCATTTATCATTCAAACATTAGGCTACAAACATCTTATTTATTTATTTTTTGACATGTGCATGTATTTGGATATCGTAAAATAAAATGTTCAGCCTAGCAGGCTTTAATTTAATCACACATCAAACATTCGAGTTGGAAACATGGAAATAGGCCTATAATTAATAATAATAATAAAAAGACGAGGGCAGACGACGATCATCATAAAGATTACAGGTGTAGGCAACAGATGCACGGTGCGTTAAAATAGTTGGCCCTAACATGTCAATACTCACATGTAAAAGTGGACAAATTGCGGCAGGGTTCCCTTTGAACGGAAGGTTTGTAAAAGCGTCTACTGTAAATACTTCGATTTCCATTGTAATTGAAAGTGAACTTTACAGACAGACCTGAAGAAACGGTAATACTCAGTTACGTGTTGCCTGCTCTGAAGGGTTCGGGTCGTTTATATATCCTACCCTCCCCACTCACAACCCCTACTAAACATTCTGTGAAATAGATACATTAAAATTAAAATAATAGGACCATATGGTGACATGTTAGGGTAGGATAGTATAACATCACATTTATCGTCAAGACAAAAGTTGGACATTTATATTTCTATGTTTGAGTTTTAAAGCAGTGCGCCTCGAAAGTAAGGGACATCGGCTTTATCTCGCGAGATTACACCTGAGCGGGCACCAGTCGAGAAGTCACCTGAGGCTGAAGTCAATACAAGACACTGGGGACAACCAGCCTGTGAGGTCTGTGAGTCTATTCTTGCTATCTTCATTTGATGCAATTTCACGATTGTGACAAACAAACTGCAATATTGATTTTACAATATGCATGGAATGCAAGTCTATAGCCTTGTGTAGCTTGTTGGCGTCCTGTCTGCTAATGTTGCTAGCTCCCGTTAGCCGTAACGCTATCTTACCAACGCTACCAAGCAAACGTTGGCTAGCACATTAGCGTTCAACAAGGTTACGGTACACGGCAAAACGATTGCTATGCTGTCAAAATGTTTCGATATATCCACACGTTAACCTAGTGAATTGTGTGAATTGAGTTGAAACTGCTTTTGGACGTTTTAGACGAATTGTTTTGGCGCTTGTCACTGTGGGGTTGGGCTGTAACTTTAGTTGTAGTCCAGGCGTAACACTTGGCCTGGACAGCCAAGCTGGTTCTAGACAGAAGTCCTAGTGGGTTGGGCTCCAACTCTAGTTGTAGTCCAGGCTGAACACTGGTCCCTGACAGCACAGCTGGTTCTGGACAGTGGTCATGTTGGGCTGGGCTGTAACTTCAGCTGTAGTCAAAGCTAACAACTGACAGCCCAGCTGGTTCTCTGGACAGCGGTTTTGTGGGGCTGGGCTGTAACTTCAGCTGTAGTCAAAGCTAAGCTCACTGTCATATCGTTATTTTCATTGAGGTGTACTACAGTACTAAGTGGTATCTTTAACTGATAACAATGCGTTTGCTATAACGATGCTGCTTTCTGGATTTTCATCAACATATGTAAATTAATGTAAATACGGGATAAATTGCTCTTGAACAAAATTCTGCCCATATATTATGGAAAACAAGTAAGGAAGCCACACCTTAAGTCCAATAGCGAATTTACACGTCTGTGCTCAGGGTAATGGGAAATATTGATGTTTTCGTGTACAATCATGTAATAACGCACGTTTTTCATGCAACACATGTTGTTCTGCTTATGGCAGGAGTGATGTCTTCAAATGAGGAGGGTTATGTGGTACGCATCCGAGGTCTTCCCTGGTCCTGCACTCAGGAAGAAGTGGCCAGTTTTTTTTCTGGTCAGAGTACACTCACTCACATGTGTTCACCTATATCAGCACATTGGGCAGATAGCCCTACATTTCAGCCAACACCCATGCAATACTGCCTGACTGGGTCACATAAGCATCCCGTTAAACAGTGAGGCAGATTAAAAACCTGTTCCACCAAATTTACCTACAGGAATCATTGGGGCCAAAGAACGTACTCTTAAAAAAAATATGTAGTCGAGGAGGATGATATTCGTATTTCTCTCTCGACACTATAATCCATATTTTATATCGCTTAGTTTTTAAAGCACATTAACAGTCCCCCACATTATTCAAACATTTCGCTAAAGTTTGGATTACAAGCCACCCTCCATTCCACAAAGCTCAGTCATCGGTTACATTGACAACACCATAAGTTAGCGATCATGCATTCACAGCATTTCCTGTACATTTTGTTTGAGCTGGTGTTTATGCTGAATTTCTTAACGGTGATGCCCGGTGGTTGGGTGGCTTTGTGTGTTCAGACTGTGACATCGTGGGCCAGGTGAACGGCGTGTGTTTCACCTTCTCTAAAGAAGGCCGTCCGAGCGGAGAGGCTTTCGTTGAGCTCATAAACGCTGAGGACTTTAAGAACGCCATCGCTAAGGACCGCAAATACATGGGGCATCGCTACATAGAGGGTAGGTGACCCCCAGGATCTCTCCATATCTCTACATATGCTACAAAGAGTGAACATAAAATACATATACACAATCCACCATAGATGGGGAAGAATTCATTTTTGTGTAATTAGTGTGTTGTTAACTTCTCGGCATTGACCACAAACTTTCATACCTTTTTTTAATTATCTTATCTTTACATAAAATACATGAACACAATCCACCCTAAATATTTGGCCTGTTAAGCCCTTTGATACTGTAATGGTGATTAAGGGCTATACAAATTGAATTGAATTGAAAGAATACCGTTTTTTGAATTTGTGTGATGTTACCTGCCCGGCATTGACCACGGACTGCCATACCTTTTCAATAATTGTACCTTAAAACATAAAACACATTAACACAATCCACCATAACCGGGGAAGATTTCAGTTTGGTTGAGTTGGTGTGATGCACACGGGCCGGCGTTGACCGGTGCAGACCTGTTGTATTGTGTTTGGCTCTCGGTGCAGTGTTCAAATCGAACCGCAGTGAAATGGACTGGGTGCTGAAGCGCAGCGGGCCCGCGGACTACGACGGCTGCAGCGGCTGCATGTTGAGACTGAGAGGCCTGCCGTTTGGCTGCAGCAAGGAGGAAATAGTTCAGTTCTTCTCAGGTACTCACGCAAACACGCAAATGGCCATCCAGTAAGCTGCTCTCTTTGTATCTTTGTATTTGCGTCGGTGGAATGTTGGTAGGATATTGGCGAGAATTTATTTTTTTGTTCAACATAAACTTGCATAAACACTCACAAATAAAGATGGATCATGTTGCCATCTTTAATGCCAGTGTTTTGTACATCTGCCTCCCCTTGTCCAAATATCCATACCGTTGTTGGAATTACTTGTTAAAATGAAGTTACGTTTTAACAAAAAGTTTAAGGCGTTCGTATTTAAAGGCTGCATGTGTGTTTTGTATTTAGTGTGTCTGTAGTATGGTTTTACTGTGTTATGAAGTGTGTCCATTCCAGGGATGTTTATCCAGTCACTACTATTGTTCTGTTAAAGGACTGCAAGAGGCATTTGGGGGTGTGTCATATGCTACATGCAGGGGTGCAGGGAAAGGTTTTGAATGGGTGGGGTGGTTTTGCTGTTCTGAGTTGTAGGGAAGTGACCCCAGGACAACTTATCTGTGGGTCAATGTCCATTCCTTTAACTGACTAGTCTTTTTAGGAGAGCGGCCAATCACTGATTAACATTATTGAATGATGAGGTTATCCAATCATGTGTTGGGTGACCTATTAATTATGCCATTTTTATAATGTTTGTCAGTTTCTTTGAGCAATATCGCCATTACTAATTCGGTAACCAGGTTAGTTTAGGTGTTAAAAAAATTAAAGGACATTTTAATGCTGACCCAGGACAGTGTTTGTCGGTGGGGCCACCTCCTTAATGGGCACATTTTAAACATTATATCTGCCTATGCCTATTTTAATGTTATTGTACATAAGTCAACCGATGTGATTTCTATTTCCCCTTGTTTTTTATGATTGTAAAATGTATTTGTGCAGGGCCAGTTGTAGTGAATCAGCGGGTGTTCCATCAATTTCTACAGCATACATATCTCTCCCATCTATCTACCCACCCCTTTATGTATTTATGTGTGCTTGGGTTGAAGGGTTGAGAATCGTGCCAAATGGGATTACTCTGCCAGTGGACTACCAGGGGAGGAGCACAGGGGAAGCCTTCGTGCAGTTTGCCTCAAAGGAGATAGCAGAAAAGGCTCTGGGGAAGCACAAGGAAAGAATAGGGCACAGGTGGGAGAGAGGGGAACGCGATGGGATGGGGCCAGCTGGGCTTGACTTTTACACTGGACTCAATTCTGGGCGGGCATATTTTGTCGTGTTTATGGTTAAATGAATAATGAATATTTGGGATGGGTGTCGGGTAATGCAGTGTGTGTAAATTAGAGGGATATCGTTTTGAATTGATTCATTAAATTATTACACTGCTTATTGGGTGGGTGAGTTTGTAGCGAAATGTAAATCTGTTTTTGGGGCCGGGTTAAATGATAGTAGTGGATGGTTACTTGTAGGCGTTGTAATCTTTCAACGGGCAGGGTAGGCTATGGGTCTTGGTAACTTGGGTAGCATTTTATCTTCCCAAGTTTCATGTGTACTCTTCCTCTGGTAAAAGAGTTCGAGGCATCAAACAGTACTTCCTGCTTGAACATCAATTGAATAGTTGTAATGATGTAATCTGCAGCCAATCCGGGGCCCTAATGATGGCTAAATTCTCATTGTTTACTCCTCGAAATCTTGAGCCCAAGGCCATTTACGTATGGTTAGAATAACTAGGCTGTGGCATTGTCCTCAACGGTACTCCTATGTACTAGACATACATACGAGCACTTTGTGGAGTGACTAGAGGAGAAACACTAACCCATAGCCTTGTCTTCCAATGCCCTTCCGTTATGTCCCAACTAGAGTGGGCTAGTCATGTTTTAGCGGGGAGTTCAGGCTACGCAGGCTAAGCTACAGGCTAAGTTATCTTAAGGCTGTTTGTCGTTTTGTCTGCCTCTCTCTATATAAGTCAAGCGTAATGTGTGAGGCTAGCACTGCCACAGCCGATGGGATAACAGCGTCCCCTGCCCTGCGTCTCCCCCTCCAGGTACATAGAGATCTTTAAGAGCAGCCGCAATGAGATCCGGGCCTACTATGAGCTGCCCCGCCGGCCCATGGGGCAGCAGCGGCCTGGCCCCTATGACAGGCCCATGATGGGGGGCCCCAGGGGGGTTTTCTTCGCCCCGGGCCCCGGGCGTGGAGGGGCCCTCATGGAGCCCATGCGGAGCGGAGGGGGCTACGGGGGAGGTGAGTGACGACGTGGGACTAGTTTCGTGGCGATGTTGTGTCTAGGACGGGTGAGACTGCTAAACGCAGTGAGAGTTCTGAGATGTAGCAAACAATGGTTGGAGGGTGAAGGAGAACTGGATGTATGCACGGGAGAGTCTTCAGCAGGAACGCTACCTCGCTGTTCAAAGAACGGAGGTTTGCTCGGCGGTGAGATGGCAAAGGAAGGAACATAGCGGTCTGATCGTAAGACTGTCAGAGCAAGTCTTAAAAGAGTTAAAGCAAAGCTACATGGGGATTCTCCATCAAAGCCATCACACACTGCGAGCTAGCAGGTAGTGGTTACCATGATTTTAAAGGTGACACATTATACCACCAGATGTGGTTAGTCAGTGTGGTTAGCCAGTACACGCTGTGATGAAAACCTGCCTCTTCTGACATCATAGGTGGTAGTGTAATATGTCACCTCAAAGCTTCTCCCCACGTTGATCTAACTTGTCGCTGTCATCGGGGGTCGTTCTCTCTCTAGGTTACGGAGGCTTTGACAACTATAACGGCTTCAACAACTACTGCTTCGGCAACGGCATGTTCGACGACCGCCTGAGGGGGGGCGAGCGAGGGGGCAGAGGTAAGGGTCCGCTCTCGTGTTAGGCTTTGAACGCCATTTTGGTCAGGCAATTTTGTTCCACTTTGTTTTTTTCTACTGCGAATTGTAAGAGTCAACATGATGTGCATTTGCACGCGTCTGTCCAGGGATGGGAGGACACGGACACGGGCACGGACACGGACACGGACACGGGCACGGACACGGCGGGGGAGGGGACGGGGGCTCCGGGTTCCACAGCGGCCATTTCGTCCACATGAGAGGCCTGCCGTTCCGCGCCACCGACGGCGACATCGCTAAAGTGAGTATCGGCAGGAGGCCATGTCTGGAGTCACTCGTGGTTTTACCGGAGAAAGTTGAATCCCTCTTCAAGGGGATTAGACGGTTCGATTTTTGCCGTACCCTCAGAAAGTGTCTCTGGTTTTGTAGAGAGCGTCGCCATTTTACCCGAGATGCTATGTGTAGATCCCTTAAAATGTACAACACTGGGCTTGTGTAATTATTACCTATTCATAGCAAACACAATGCTGGTTCATATTTTGAATGATCTACAATTATGGTTTTGACAAATAACCCTCTTTTTCTCCAAATGGCTAGACTCTTAAAAGCCTTACTGCTAGAAAGGCCCGGGGTGACATTGAATATTCGGATATGTATTGGGCTGCTATTTCACTTTTAAAGTGTAGCACATCCATACGACTTCACATGCAAAACAATCAAAGCAACACTCGAATGAAAAGTGGAAGCCATGGTCTCGACCGTTGATGCGCGCTGTCGGCCCTCGTTGGTGTTGCACCACACTGGTACTAATAAGAAACGGCCGTACCCCTTTTCCCTTTGCCCTGCCGCAGTTCTTCTCCCCCATGAACCCCATGCGGGTGCACATCGACGTGGCGCCCAACGGCAAGTCCACCGGCGAGGCGGACGTGGAGTTCCGCTCCCACGAGGACGCCGTGGCAGCCATGTCCAAGGACAAGAACCACATGCGTAGGTTCTCCCCCCTCTCACATGCTTAGGTTCTCCCCCCTCTTACATGCTTAGGTTCTCCCCCCTCTCCTCATGCTTAGGTTCCCCCCCTCTCCTCATGCTTAGGTTCTCCCCCCTCTCCTCATGCTTAGGTTCCCCCCCTCTCCTCATGCTTAGGTTCTCCCCCCTCTCCTCATGCTTAGGTTCTCCCCCCTCTTACATGCTTAGGTTCCCCCCCTCTCCTCATGCTTAGGTTCCCCCCCTCTCCTCATGCTTAGGTTCTCCCCCCTCTCCTCATGCTTAGGTTCCCCCATGAGGAAGGCATGCCACTATTGAGCACAGGATGGGGCTGCATAATTAATCGGATTTTAATTATTATTTTTTTTTTTAAGTTCTCAGTTACGAAGTGTATTTTTTTGGAGAGAAATGCTGAATTAAGGCATCATGTTTTCAATCTCTAAGATAATGGTTTGAATAATCCTGATTTCAATATTTACCAGAATAATCACGATTTATGATTATTTATTTATTTTTTCATAATCGAGCAGCCCCAGTACTGGCCTACCTTTCTCATGGAGGTGCACAGACTAAACAGCCTTGTGACCAAAGGTGTCCGCTCTCAAGTGGCTTCTGATCTGAAGCCTCCTCGAGGGGCTCTGGTGTGTTCGGGGATGTCTTGATGGCATACCCGCACACTCCACATGATTTGGTCCAAAATGATGACTCGCTGTATGGTTAATGTCTTAGTAATTATCTTTCTAAATCCTACCTGGACACAAATCGGAGTACCCTTTTTACTGAGTATGAGATGGTGGGGCTAATTTAAGCTCTTTTTTTCCACAGAACACCGATACATCGAGCTGTTTCTCAACTCGACGTCTAGCGGGGCGGCAGAGATGAGTAAGAAGTTCTCACTACCTCTGTGTGCGTAACAACTGTTAGAACCACTGGATCCCATCCTTATTGCCTGATGTATCCCATAATATCAACACTGTCTACACACCAGCACCACAAGCAGCTGGTAACGGATAGATTATTTTCCACAAATAGTATGTTTTAATGTTACTTCTGGAGCAATGCTTCTTAGATGATCGAGGAAATGTACCATAAATTCACGTTTGGGAATTCGATGTGTTCCATGAATCAAGCAGTAACTCTCAGTTTATCTGAATGTATCCAAATAGTATTGGTAAGTGTAAAGGCAACACTCCCAATGATCTCTGAAATACATCCTCCGTTGTAGATAACTTCTCGAAACATACTCGTCAATTTTAATCGTGACATTATATCATCATGACTGTATCTTCTCTGAATCTTTCTCCAGGTCGCGGGAGCAGTGGTTACTATGGAAACTCGGGCGGTGGCTCGCGGAGCGGCGGGTTGCGGGGCGCCTTCTGATGACATCATCACGCTCGCCTCGACCCCGATGTTTTATGTTCCTCATGGCCTCGTTTCTTTTTTTAACTCTGCTCGGTTCAGCAGGGCAGATCTGGTGTCACTAGTTGTTTAAGTGAGAAAGTTGAATTCCTCTGGGTTTAGACAGTTTTTTTGCCGTACCTTCAGAAAGTGTCTCTTGGGTTTTGTAGAGAGCATCGCCATTTTACCAAAGATGCTGCGTGTAGATCCCTTAAAATGTTCAACTTTGGTTTAGCGTAATACTACCCATTCATAGCAAACACAGTGGTGCTGGTTCATATTGAATGATCTACAATTATTGTTTTGACAAATAACCCTCTTTTCCTCCAAATGGCCAGACCCTTAAAAGCCTTACTGCTAGAAAGGCCCGAGTTATGTTGAATTATAAATCTCATAATTGATCCGAAGTGACACATTGAATATTCAGATTTGGATTTGGCCGGTATTTAACTTTTAAAGTGTAGCACGTGCTTTTCATTTCCCAGCACTACATTTGCCTGGAGCTCTGTGTCTCTCTGCAGCAGCGAGTGAAGCATACGTCTCAGGAGAAAGAGAAGCATGGGGACGCTGTTCAACGCAGGCCGCTTTGTTAGTCCTGCTCCCCAGCTTGCTAAGGGACCGCGACTATAGAGACAGTAGACAGTAGTCTACTGAACAACGGCGTTTAACTCCACTGCCAAAGACTGTTGTCCAAATCGCTGGTGCTAATAGGGCTAGTATCCAACAGCTTTTTACCTCCCCACAAACAAGAAGCCATTTGATCTGCCTTCCCCAACAGAGCACCTATTGAAAGACCAGATCATATATATTGGGCTACAAGACTAATACCATCTGACAACACCCCTGGTGCGTTTCCATATGAGGCCAGATAAATGTGTGCAAGGGATTCTAGATAAGCTTGCTTGCTTTGAAACATTTGATAAATGTGAGCCGGTGTGTTTTCTATATGAATGTTTTCACATGTTCATTACAAAAAAAGAGTTGGGTATTTTCCATTGTTAGAATGGAAATAAAACAAATATCTATTTGAGCTCTGAAATTAGCTGAAACAGCTGTTGTACATTTTGCTTAATAAATTTTATATTTAATTCCACCTGTTGGTATTCTTTGTGTGTGTATTCGTTATGTTTCACTTAAAGGTCCCATGACATGCTATTTTATGTATTCTTTAATATAGGTATTAGTGGGCAACTAACACAGTATTCAAAGACGTTCCCGAAATTCTGCCGTGGTGCAGAGTTACAGCCACTCCGAGCCAGTCACACATTGAGCTTCCCCCAAATGCAATATCATCCCACTGCAGACACAAATGGGCGTTCTCGTGTGGTGGGAGTTCCCATTTACGCAGACTGGAACGCCCCCTTCTTATTCTTCGTCGACTTTCTCGCTGAACTGTATTAAAATTTCCAAGTGTACTACTCCGAAACCATGTAAATAGTGTTGTAAATAAACTTCCAAATCTTTTCAAATCTTAATTGGCAAATTACTTCTTTTTACAATTTATTCGTTACCAGCATTCGTAGTGTTGATCAGCAGTGAAATAGTCTGTGAAATAGTGTTACCCCTTGTGGTTTTTTTCATGACGACCAATAAAAAACGACTTATATTTTATTTGACAAAGACAACAGTGTTACCCCTTATGTTGTTTTTCATGAAGACCAATAAAAAACAACAGTGGTACCCCTGTCGACGATTTTGCAGGGATCCATTCCGAACCTGAGCTGTTTGGAGTATTAACCTCCGAACTTATCAATGCAACCTCGACAGGGGTACCACTTTCGTTTTTTATTGGTCGCCATGAAAAAAAAACATGAAAAAAATAAATAATTGGCCTTGTCAAATAAAATATAAGGGGTAACACTGTTGTTTTTCATCAGTCATCATGGGAAAAAAACATAAGGGGTAACACTGTTGTTTTTATCAGATGAAACGTAAAGGGTAACACTCGTTTTTTATCTGTCATGAAAAATCCATAAGGGGTAACCCTGTCGAAATGTATAGAATAAAACATAGGGGGTAACACTGTCGTTTTTATCAAATGAAACATGAGGGGTGACACTGTCGTTTTTCTTTGGTCGTCATGAAAAAAACCATAAGGGGTAACACTGTTGTTTTTTATTGGTCGTCAAGAAAAAAAACATAAGGGGTAACTCTTGTTTTTTATCGGTCGTCATGAAATAAACATAAGGGGTAAACCTGTCGATATTGATCAAATAAAACAAAGGGGGTAACACTGTTGTTTTTCTTTGGTCGTCATGAAAAAAAACAAGGGGTAACACTGTTGTTTTAATCAAATGAAACATGAGGGGTAACACTGTCGTTTTTATTAAATGAAACATAAGGGGTAACACTGTCGTTTTTTATCGGTCGTCATGAAAAAAACATAAGGGGTAACACTGTCATTTTTATCAAATGAAACATGAGGGGTGACACTGTCATTTTTCTTTGGTCGTCATGAAAAAAACCATAAGGGGTAACACTGTTGTTTCTTATCGGTCGTCATGAAAAAAAACATAGGGGGTAAGACTGTCCTTTTTTATCGGCCGTCATGAAAAAAAACAAGGGGTAACACTGTTGTTTTTTATTGGTCGTCATGAAAAAAAACACAAGGGGTAACACTGTTGTTTTTTATCGGTCGTCATGAAAAAAACATAAGGGGTAACACTGTTGTTTTTTATCGGTCGTCATGAAAAAAAACATAAGGGAAATAATAGAAAAACACACATACATTTTAATGTCATGTATATCCTCTTTATTGATGATTGATCATTGTGAATTTTCATCGCCCTCAGTGGTGCAGTGGAGTGTACTCTGCCTAACCCACTGGCGACCGCGGCTCAATTTCTGTGGAAAACACAATATCTTTAATTTGAAACGTAATGCTATCATGTCATATATAACCACAGACTTATTTAAAATACAAATCTCAGTGGGATGTGGAGAGAGCTGTGAGCTAACCCCCTGGAGACCGGGGTTCAAGTCCGGTTGATGTCCTCAGTTGGAAGACTCTTAGCTCTATTTCATGCAAAATTATAAAGTCAAGTATAACCATTGTGTTGACTTTATTCTGTGTCTTGATGGTGCATTGATAAGTTCGGAGGTTAATACTCCAAACAGCTCAGGTTCGGATCCCTGCAATAAAGTCGGCAAGGGTACCGCTGTCGTTTTTTATTGGTCAACATGGAAAAAACATGAGGGGGAACACTGTTGATATTCATCAAATAAAACATGAGGGGGAACACTGTTGATATTCATCAAATAAAACATGAGGGGGAACACTGTTGATATTCATCAAATAAAACATGAGGGGGAACACTGTTGTTTTTCTTTGGTCGTCATGAAAAAAACCACAAGGGGTAACACTGTTGTTTTTTATCAGTCGTCATGAAAAAAAAACATAAGGGGTAACTCTGTTGTTTTTCTTTGGTCGTCATGAAAAAAACCACAAGGGGTAACACTGTTGTTTTTGATTGGTCGTCATGAAAAAAAACACAAGGGGTAACACTGTTGTTTTTTATCAGTCGTCATGAAAAAAAACATAAGGGGTAACGCTGTTGTCTTCGTCAAATAAAATATAAGTTGTTTTTTATTGGTCGTCATGAAAAAAAAATTAAGCGGTAACACTGTTGTTTTTCTTTGGTCGTCATGAAAAAAAACACAAGGGGTAACACTGTTGTTTTTGATTGGTCTTCCTGAAAAACAACATAAGGGGTAACACTGTTGTCTTTGTCAAATAAAATATATATATATATTTTTTTCTTTTAAATGGAATCCAAATCATATGTAATATGTCTCATATTGGAAACTTTGGTTGGCTTTTATTTTGAAACTCCACATCAGAATGTTCTGAAACCTTTTGCGTGACCCCATTGGGTTGTGAACTATAACCCTGAAGTGAAATGAGCCTGAAATAACACATTTTTAAATTGAATCCAAAATCATATGTAATATGTCTCATATTGGAATGTTTGGTGTGGGCTTGTAATATGGCTCATATTTGGTGGGCTTTTTGAAACTACGCATCAGAATGTCCTGAAACTTCTTGGGTGACCCTGTGGGGTCTTGAACTATCGGCCTTCAGTGAAATGAGCCAGGAATAACTGGGCATTTTCTTTTAAATCGTATCCAAAATCATAGTAATATGTCTCATATTGGAATGTTTGGTGGGCTTTTATTTTGAAAGTAAATACCACAACGGCCGTAAACTTCCTTTGATAGTATTTGCTTTTATTGACTGTCTTTTTGTATGTACCCGACGAATGCTTTTATTTTAAACTAGTTCTGAGACGCTATTACCGTAATGGCTAGTATATGGCTAGTACAGTGGTTAAATTGGGATTTTCTATGTGGGGGGGCTCTGATCCGGAGGGGCCGCCGCTCCCCATACGCAGAGTACGCAGAGCCAAAATTAAGGTTGCAAAAAAAAAAATCCATGATAGTCGTTATATTAGTACATTAAAGAAATTATATACATTTGTTTTGAACAAGCCCACCGTTGTTTTTTTCTTAATTGTGTACCCTATTACTCAATTTGGGCAAATTCGATGTGTTGACCTATACCCCCCCCCCTCCTTCCCTGAAATGGTACACAGTCTTCAGTTCAACTCACCGTTTCCCAATTATACCCATATCATGTGACATATGACCTGCCATTAATCAGAAGAAGAAGATACCAGTATCAAGCTGAATTTAAACGGTACCAAAACGAAAAGAAGAAGTATTTGAACGGTGCCAAGTAAGAGCAACATGTACACTTCCTTTGATAGTATTTGCTTTTATTGACTGTCTTTTTGTATGTACCCGACGAATGCTTTTATTTTAGAACTAACGTTAGCCAAGTGGGGGCTCCATGATTGCTAAATCTAACGAGAGGTAAAATTGCCATTAAGGAAGGAAAGCATAGTATGCTTTGCGCCTGTGCTTCGCAGTATGCCTTGGGTAACCCAGTATGCCTTTCGAAACACCTCGTGATTGGTAGATGAAAAGCTACCAGGAACGCCTAATGGGCGTTCTTGTGTCATGACGGAAACGCCCAAGCCTCCTTGTCGTGGTTCAAGTTCTTGAGGGAGTCAAAGCCAAAGTTCCCTCCCCCCAATTCATTCTCAACCTTGGCTGAGATAACCCCCAATACGAGTCTCGTTGTAGAAATACCAGAGACGAGAGTCCGACGTGTTATGCGCCATCACACCAACAGCAGAACGGTTATCCAAATAACAAGGAAGTGTACAACACTTGCGTTACAGTCCTGGAGCTCTATATCTTAATAATATCATATAATACATAGATATCTATATCATATAACATATTGTGTGCGCGTCCAGACGATATTATGAATCACAAACGACTTTGTCGGGTTCTGCGACGTCTCTGGTTCTTCCACTTTCACATCAACCTGAAGTCGACTGAACCGCGCGCTGCCTGCTGCCGGCTGCCCGCTGCCGGGCGATGGTGCCTCGCGGCAACCGGCGGCATGTCGCAGTTCATGTACTTCAGCGAGTCAAACCAAAGTTCCTTTCCCCCAATTCCTTCTCAACCATGGCTCAGATAACCCCCACGACAGTCTCGTTGTGGAAATACAAGACACGTCAAAGAACCGACAAGAAACACTTGCGTTACAGTGTGTGTATTCATTCACACACACACACACACACACACATGTGGCGCTCGCACGGTCGAGTCTCATTGGCGGGCCAACGTCTCTGGGCGGGCCAGGCAGAGTAAGGGGAGGAGCTGAGATTCCTGATGACGTCATGAATACAGACATTCCAAATCAGCGCGCTTGAGCCTCCGTTTTTTCAAAGGCGAGCAGAACAGCTAGTGCTAGTTTTACACCAAACGCAAGTTTTAGCCACTGGGGGACCATAGGCAGGCTAGGGGAACTCATATTTGTGTTAGAACACCTCACAAAGTGAGATTTTCATGTCATGGGACCTTTAAGGTCTTAGTTTTTGATTAAATGGTACATTATATAATTGCACATCAACAAAAATTTAAGCTAATAGAAACTTTCTGTACCCTGGCTATCTTAAATTGAATGCTATTCCTTTGGGTTCATGCATTCTACATTTGAATTACTAGCATCTCCATACATTAAGTCTTGGACAAATTGCCATGACAATGCATAAAAACAAACACGCATCTCAAGTTTGTAAAATTTATCAAAAACTGCTTGTACCAAGGCAACATGGTTATAGACAGTGAATCCATCTTAAATATCTTAAAACACATACATTATGTAAACAATATTGATAAAGAAAATGTATATACACAACATACATTTAAATCAGAAATGCATGTAAAATATGCCATTCTGGATCTGCTTCTAATCCAATTAAATTATCACGGGAACAGATTTTAAACAATTTAATTACTCAATTATGTGCAGAGTTACATTTGTAGATCCAAACCATTTCTTGAATTGTAAGAAATACGTTTGTGCCAGCAAATTATTAATCAAATGATTATTCATACAGTAAGGACAAAGTGGTAAAGGTCGGTCAGTATTTAAACTAAAATGATATGATTTATATTAGAATTTACAAAAATCAACCATACACTCAAATTTGTATAATCATTCTTTCATTAAACAAATAAGCTAATTTATTCTAAAAACACTGGCTATTTGACCTATTTCCTTCTTGAATAGCTGTAATAATAAATACCAAGTTGGCTTGAAGGCAATAATCCATTCATGAAGTCAATGAAGTTGTTTGGCAAGGATCAAATAAATATTTAGTGTCAGAATGCGTAAGAAACTGAACAAACGCAAGTGAAAAGTAAGGAAATGTTTGACATTTACACAACAAACAATGATGAATCACTAGGCTAATTTTGGCATTTACTTTTCAAAATATTGACTAGTTTGGGTTGAAATGAACTGAAGCTGACCAGAGAATACCAACAACAGTCATGGAGGAGTCTCAACACACACACACACACATGGTGTAGCAACCCCTATGACAACCAATGTACTGTTCCTCACCAAGAAGATGTCCCACAAGCAGCTCATCTCCTCGGCAGTGGCCTCCACTCACAAACCATCACCTTGATGGTGGCGGCGGACTGTAGTCGCAGCTGAAACAGGATTGTATTCCTGGGACGCGAGTGTGGGGGTTCTATCTATAGTCGAGTATTCTGTAAGAGGTTCTCTATATATTTCTATTGCTGATTAAAGCTCCTTTTAGTCAACGCAAATGTTTTTCAAGTTTACATCTCATTACTCAGTACTCATTCCTGCCACTTGAAAACAAGGGCAGGCAAATCAGTCTTTTCAGATATTCAGTGCTCAGGGAAGTTGACGCTTATCATATCATATAGAGGTTTGTATAACCAGGCAGTCTATACTCCATCATCCATCCATGTATAGCTTCTTACTCCTGTTTGGTGCTGCGGCGATCCCAGCCGACATCTCATTGGTGACTGAGCCCAGGCGCTGGTCCATGTGCTACCTTGCCATCCTTTACTATATCAGTTCTAATATATACTGATTATTTGTGTACATATGTACTCTGGCACATTTACAGTACTATGTAAACTACTTTGGAGGTAGTTACTCAAGATAAACATCTGATGTAGAATCAGTCATCCCTTTGAAAAGGGGCCAGCAGCTGTATTGAGGAGATAATGTCTAGCAATGGCTCACATCATAGGTTTGAGCAACTTACACAGCAACCTAGATGCTGACAGCAGAAAGTCAGGATTTGAAAGTGTTTTTGTCATAAACCAAACAGACATAGGCAGTCGTAGACATCCAATACTTTTATCCATCGTCATGGTTGAGTTCAATGATTAAACCAGTAGAAAATAAGCCTTCTATTAACGTATAGTAATAAGTATCATGACTTCTATAGAGCTGAATTGAATTCAAACATATCTCAACTTGAATTGATTGTTATTTGGTTCTCTCGGTCTACGATGCACAATCCTTTGTTGCCTTTGCCCGAGTGACTGAAAGTGAAAAATTTGGCCCTTGTAAAAATAAAGAAAACAGACGCTACAAACAATGAAGCAATACATGACGCAGACGTGACTGCATTTGTTATAACTTATTATATATTTTGTAGAAGAATTAGATCGACAGGGTTCAACCTTTCCATGCTTCGTTGATTTCTAGCAGCACATACAGCAGACTGAGATTACAGGGATGTGGACCACCTGACATCTGATTGGAAGATACACACTGGAGGGCGGGTTCTTAGGCACCTGATGCTCAATACGATTGGAGGAGTGTCAAGAGATGTCCCGTCTTCACGTAGGATTGGAGGAGCAGCGCTGCAGGAGGAGGGCGTGGCAGGTGTCGCAGACTCTGACTGGTTTAGGGGAGGCGGGCAGTGGAAGCTCGTTGTCCGAGCAGCTGTTGCAGAATATCTCTCCGCAGTTTCTACAGTGATGCTGGTGGGACACAGACAGAAGTATTGATTTATTTAAAAAACTTGATTTGTTTTGATTTGTCCTTTTTTAATTGAAAGACTTTTTTGAACCAAATGAAGCATGAACGATATAAAGTCATGTTATTTCACAAAACATCCTCTGGAAAGTATCAGTTTCGAACCACTGCAGACACAAGGCTTTTAAAAAATGTCCAACCATTCACCATAGTGACCAAAGAATAGGAAAAAGTAATAGTCACTACAACACCCATAGTGTACTTAATGTGCAAAAAAAGGATGCAAGTATGGCTGTAGTATCTTTATGACATGGATCCTATATAGAATATTGCCCAAACCATTCATATCTAGTCTATCTAGCTCTGAGAATCTTCATTGAACAGACCTTCCTTCTGGAGATGGAGAATTCTTTCTCACACAGCTTACAGTGGCTTGCATCCTTGTCCTTCAGCCACACCTGTCCCCCCTGAAAAAAACACTGCACATTACTGTTGCACACAAAGCTAACATTTCCAGTGCATTCAGTGCCTGCTAATAAATGCATCCGATATTTCTCTGGTTCTCTTTGACCTAATATACCTGAAGGGCTTTGTTGGCGTCTTTGATGTCTTCAATCTTCAGCTTGGACCTGAAGAATAGGAGACCGCCATTAGGAATAGACACACTCTAGTAGGCCAAGGTGTGTGTGTGTTTGTGTGTGCGTGCTGCGCTTACTCGCTCAGTTTAGAGCCCAGCTCCTCCAGAGCTTGTTCCTGGTCTTCACAGATGCTCTTCAGCTGAACGTTCTCATCATGGAGACGATGAAACTCCTAAATGAAGACCCCCCCACGCACACGCACACACACACACACACACACACTTGAGTGTTGGTCTCAGCCTCCTCTAGTGTGGCCAGACTCCATATTCAAGTTCAAAGGCAGGTATTTTATTGTCAGATGCTCACGAGTCGCAGTGGTCACTGAAACGATTAGGTCAAGTCACCAGCCACTACCTATTCACGGAATATTATAAATAAAAAAAGATAGATGACGCTACCAAAATAAATAAATATCTACATTTATATCTAAAGATAAATATACTGGAAGGCAATAAGTATATCAGGCTATTTGTATAATAACAAAAATAAACTTAATCCAATTATATACAAAATCCAATAACGTTCAGATCCAAATCAAAGTTATACGGAATTTAGAGCTAGAACATTAATGATAAACTGATTTGTTAACATGGTTATGAAGTGACGAGTGAACGTCAGAATGTCCCAGACTGCGGAGGCACATACCTGCTTCAGACCGCCGATCTGCAGGGCCTGAGCGCTGAGCTGTGACACGCTGTCCCTCTCCCTCTCCAGATCGTTCTGTAATGTCTGCCGCCACTCCTTCTCGATCTTTAAGTCTGTCTCCAGCTGTTGGCTGCATATGACAGCAAAGAGCAATCCCGTGAACTTACGGTGTCGTCAACATGTCAGTGTTACAGAAATCGCAGACTGGGGATGCGACTCATCAGTGTTCTCCCGTCGCTTTATGCTGACTTTGGCTTTGGGTTCACGGCCTGCCTCTTGCACAACTGGAGCAGTAAAGCCGTGGGGGAAATTGCTGTCACTGCATTGTGCTCAAGGCCAGTTTGTTGCATAACTCACAGAATGTGGTGCCAAAAAACAAAATGGAGGTAGCTGGAGAACTGGTTTGGTACCACCCTGAATTGTGTTGTGGCATGCATGTATGCATGCATGCATGCACGCACGTGTGGACGTGCACGTGTGTGTGTGGGTGTGTGTGTGTGTGTGTGTCCATTTTTTTTGGTGAACTCAAGATGCCGTTTTCCTTTGTCTCGCTTACAGTTGTCGTTCTCGCTGTTGGATCTGCCGCTGCATGCTGTCTGCCTTGTTAGCGAAGTCCGTCTTGAACCTCCGGGCGCCCTCCTCCGCCGACAGTCGGTGTCTCTCTGCCTCCTGTAATCTGCACCATTATAACCAGGGATAAACTCAGGGCCATGGAGAGAAACACTGGGGCTGGGGGGGAGGGTACGGGCGGGGACGGGGGTGGGGGTTTGTGTGTGTGCGTGTGTGGGGAGGGACAAATTAAAAGTGGGATGGATGGATGGATGGATGTGAAGGTCGGGAGCGATCTGAAGGTTACAGGTCACAGCGAAATGGCAGTGACCCACGGCGGTCAATAGCAAGCGATGGATCGAGAGGGAAAGTGAGAGAAAGCCACAGTGGTTTTCATTTGCACCCCTCTAGTCACACAAACCCCATGCACAGACATAAGGGAGTACGGGGAGGGTTAAGAGAGGACTAGTGAGGGCAGGGTAGGGGGGGTGGAGGGAAGAAGTCTTTAGAAGTGGAGGGGGGGATCAAGGAAGGAGAGCAGAAGAAGGAGGGGAGAGAGGAGTTCTACAAGACCACACCTGGAGTTAAGATAAGTACAGGAAACAGCATTACCAGTTTAGTGGTATGGAAGCATGCAATCAAATACGTTGCTCTGAATGTCTTTTCATAATTTAGTACTCTTAATTTATTGATCTGCTGTCAATAACTATGTTTCGCAATATTAAAAAAGAAAAAAAAAGCAGAATCCAAGTTAAAGTTTCCATTCTTTTGTAGGGCTCATTTAAATTAAATTAATAATCTCTATAATAATATAACAATAATAATAACAGCTATATTTTTAAACCTTTTCGTGGTTATTATTACTGGATGGCAGTTTCTACCTGATGGAAACAATATTCCAAAGAGGGACTCAGCGATCCACTTCAGATTAAATTATTCTCAACATTCTCACCCCGACTGGTGATAAAAAGCACCAAGTCTAACTGAATTTTTCCGACATCTATGTTTATTAGTCACAGTGTAAAACACATTGTCTGCATTTGAAATGGTTAAACTGGTATCATGTTCAGATAGGGTTGGAATAACTTTTTACAGTACAAGAAAAGTAGAGTTAGAATAGGTATAAAAGTAACTTCCTATGAGTCAAGAAAACACAATGAAAACATTCAGGGTGACTCGACATGAACGTAAACTACATTGCTTACATTCCATTAAGATATGAAAAAAAATGAAATCTATATTCTTCCAGACATACAAGACAAAATAGCCAGAATCAAAGAACGGACCATTATTCGATAGAGCCAGGATCACATGAACGTCCGCTACACTGTTTTACAAATCCAAGAAACACCTTCTCTAAACTCTACCATACACAAGGAGGATGAAGCAGTAGTGAGCTTGGGTGTGTTGCTCATTGTACAACTTTGGACTACATATTGCATGTCAAATAACCTGTCCATGCATCTCTGAGGTCAACTATTCATCTTCTTTCTACCTTCGAGATTTTAATCAGCTGGCAGTTTTTGCCGAACTTAAGTTGTATTCCCACGGTGCCTTCACGGTTTATACAACACTATAATGATCACAATGATGTTACCCCCCTGTCTTCTCGATTTGTTAAGCAGTATTGTTCAGACAAAAACCGCGATGGATAGGCTCTGAACCTAGACTGAACAGTAAGGAAGTCCATTATATTCATTCTAACTCACGGGACCAATAATAAAAAAAAAACAATACTTCAGTCTTCAATTAAAGCTAGAATCTTCTGCAGATATACCCCTCATTGGTTTTGCTTAAATAGCCTACCGAATATAATTATAGTATAATGCTTAGCATGTGTATTGGTGCTTGTATTTATGTACATGTACATTCAAATAAACATGTGTGAGTGAATTAACAAAAGGTTATCATTAATTAATTATTTATACAGGTTTAAGAAGGTTATTTCTGATCAACTGAAAAGAGTCACCAACAATGCTAACTGAACTCTGCTATATGAGCAGCAGTCCAGTCTTCATATTTCAGAGGAAATTATCTTCCAGATCCTGAAAAAGAAACCGCTAATCGTGATGTCATTTTAACACGACACAACATGACACGATCTGAAGATCCGTTGTCCCTTGAACTAACGTGATCATTCCTGCTGATGCCATTTGTCTTCTTTACAAAAACCCAAACAAACCACCCGATACAAGTCTCACCCTAAAGTATACTGAATGTTGAGTCGAACACACAGTCTGGGTTAACCAGTTTAGCATAAGAGTGAAATCGTGGGACTGTATTACGAGTATTCATTAACGCCTGGATGTCGTGTTCAGAAGGAGATGTCCTTAACCAGCTTGTATTGATGCTCTGTGTCATTGGAGGCACACTTAACAAATGACATGGCTAATGTTCTCGTTTGACTCAGTAAGTCCTTATCACTGTAACACAGACAAACACCACACAGACACACAGACACAGACACGCACACACACACACACACACACACACACACACAATGGGGTGACCGCATATGCATACAAAACAAATCAATGGATCAAATGAAAACAAAGTTAAAACAGATGATATAAAATGGATGGATGGATGGCCGTATGGAAAAGGAGGGAAAAAGGAAGAAGGAAGGAAGGAAGGAAGGAAAGGAGGGAGGGAGGAAGAAAGGAAGGATGTCAATACATCAGTGTTCTAGAGCTTATTCACACACAGAGAAAATGGCTCGCTCCTCACTATCATACCACGTGACGAAGTATTGATATAGAATTAGATTTCAATCCCATTGATGATGTGCACATTTAAACCAAAGCCTGGCAAACACTCCTGGTTGGTATTGACCAGGTCTTCACAGGGGATCTGTAGGCCAGGAGAGCATAGAGCTTGCTTCTCCTAAACTAGACGTATGTGAGAATAATATAAATCCCATTGATGGAGTCTTTCAGGAACAAAAATGTCAGTGAACTCCGTAGACTTCAGCTGCTTGGTCCCGGCTAAGCCCGAACTTTGATTTTAAACCCTGGTCTAGAGTCAACAGTTGAGACAGCGTCTAACCTGTGCTGTACAACAAAGCACACCTCTCGAACCAATCACAAAAAGCATGGAACTCACTTAAACCAATGGGAGAAAAGAGAGGGGGGGAATGGACCATGTTGACTGGGACATGACAAAGCTAGGTGTTCAAGGCAATCAACCAATCAGCAAACAGCTAGCCCTATTGGTGCCTAATGCTATAGCAACACAGAATGCCCTAGATCCTCAAAAAATAAAACCTTGACACCTAAATTATCAGATGCTATGTTTACCGATTTATTAAAAGTAATTTATTATGTTTTACATGTGTGAATATATATTTATATACAGGCTACATTTGTTGTCATTGGTTTGGACTGTTTGGAAAAATCCTGTCAGTGTTATATAGTGTCAATCATTCCCTATTTCGGTTTGAGGCCGCCCAACACAGCTGGTCTGCTCTTACCTTTGCTCCAGCTGCTTCATGGTGGCAGAGATCTGATTGGTCTTCTCCTCCAGTCTATGAATCATGTCGTTCTTCTGCTGCATCCCGTCATCGGAGGTCTGGACAACCATAGTCAACATTCAATAGTTGTGGGGCTGAACGATTAATCGAATTCAAACCGACATCTTGATGTAATAGAACACGAGTTGCATTGCTTTTTTTTCGGATTTATTTTTCTATTAGAATTCAATAGTTAAATAAAGTTGTTGTATAAATTCATCCATCAATTCATCTCAACACATAGGAATGGCCTAAAGGAAAGAGCAGTTTATATGTTGACTGCTACATACATAATTATTTATTGCTTGTTTAGTGAATAATACAGAACGTAAGGAACTTTAAAAAGAAAAATCGCATACTAGATTGCAATCGCAATATTGGTCGAAATAATCCCAATTCGATTATTTCCCCAAATCGTTCCGCCTTAAATAGTTGTTACGGGTCGTATGCATGGAAGCGTTTGTCATCATCAGGGATTCAGCGACGGGTAAGATGTAGCTACCTGCATCTTTTGGTACATCTCTACATTGATAGTCTTGACCTCATCCAGCTGGTGTCTCAACCCGATGAGAGTATCCTGTGGACACAGAGGCAGCCGCTTGACCGGTTGCACCGAACACAAAGCCTTGTGTCCACAGCGCTCGCCGCTAATGATTCACCCTGGTTCAATATGTGCTGGCACGCTTGTGCTGTTGTGACAGAGGGACGGAGTTCGCCTTCACAAGCTGTAGCATGCGGTCCCTGTGTCTTGTTTACTTTCTCTATCTAGATTTCTGCATTCAAATCTTGGTTTTACTTTTGCATACAGAAATGTAGAAAATAAAACAATTATACATCACACTTCCTGAGTGTGACAGGAACATTTCAGGATTTAGAAGCCAAAGCCACAAATACAAAACAATGACAATTTTGATTCATCGATTGCACCGACAAGATATAATCTGGGATAATTCTGTGATGTTTAATGAAGTGTGAGAGGAAGAGCCAATGCAGGGTACCACCAAACACCCAGTGTTTGGTCTCCTGCCTAAACACGCAGCAAAGGAACCAAGTCTCACCTGTTTCTCGTGGATGTCCTTCTCAAGAAGTTTCATAGCCAGTTCCATTTCCTGTTTCATGGACACCTGCACCACCAGCTCGTTCTCCACATCCTGAACACGGACAACCGGATTATTTTCATTAAAACACTGACACACATTAACACAGCCAGACCGGACATCATTCCCCCCCCCACCCATGATCCTTGACCCCTCCCACCTGTCTGAGCTGGCACTCCTCCTTCAGTTGTCTCTGGGCTTCGTTGTACATCTCGTCCAGACCCTGGCGGGACTGTTTGTATGTGTCCCTTTCCACGGTCACATCGCCCTGCGTCAGCTGCACAGACACCACGCCTTTAGAATCAAGTCCTTCCCAATAGTGTGTGTGTGTGTGTGTGTGTGTGTGTGTGTGTGTGTGTGTGTGTGTGTGTGTGTGTGTGTGTGTGTGTGTGTGTGTGTGTGTGTGTGTGTGTGTGTGTGTGTGTGTGTGTGTGTGTGTGTGTGTATGTGTGTGTCACAGTGGTAACAGTTACAGTCTTGATACCTCTAAATGTTGTTTTGCTTTTAGTAAAATGAGGCTGTTTTCACTTCTTAGCTGTTGATTTTCCTCCTGTAGTTTGATGATGTTGTTCTTGGCTATCGCCAACTGAAAGCAAATACATAATACATAAACACATTTAACAATCACATGCTATGAATGGACTAAAGCAAACATTGTTCATGGTTCGAGCCTACCTCCTCTATGAGCTTAGTGTTCGACTTCTCCAGATTGTCCACCCTGCCCTGAAGACCATTGACTGTGGAGCTGAACAAATCACAAACACACACACTGATTATTTCTACATATTCTCCTCCTTAGACACGCTGGGACAGTCAACCAGATATCCATCATAAAAGAGTCTGCATCGCTTTAATCGGAACCACGCTCATATCCACTATCTACGGCTGAATAATATGTATGGGAACTCTGAGAGAACAGCTCATATTATTATCAGCTGGCAATATCGTATTTATGGTATTGTATAATTCAAACTGTCAAATTGTGTCGTACAATAATTGAACAATTACAGGCCCCACACTACAAGACAAAGTAAACATAGACTTCCTTATTGAATATTAAATATGAACTAGATGATTGATGGTGAAATCCACATTTAAGACTATAGGGTGTAAGTAAATCCTACTTAAGTTGTCTGTTCAACTCCTCCACATAGTTCTTCTGATCCAAGATGGAGGCTATCTGACTGTTCCTGTTGACATGGAAACAGAGATGAAAATAGAATTCTGCAAACGGACGTACCCAATTTGATTAGAGATGATGAGAGAGCGAAATGGACGGAAAGCAATTCTACCTCTCTTCGCTCCTGTAGTCATCAATGTCATTCTTCAGGTACATGGAGAAGTCTATCACCCCGACCTGCAAGGAGACAAAAAACATTCATGAATACGTATCCATGAGAAATAAAACATACATACTTAAAAGAGAAAAAACTTTTTGAAGAGGGGTAAATCGGGGCTTGTTTAAGTAGCCCAAGTTCCCCGATGGCAAGAGAAAGGAACATATACAGACTTAATAGGATCTCCTTGAAATCATAACATCACATATCTGTGTGAGAGTGAATGCGTGTAATGTGCGTGTGTATTTGAATGGGTATGCATGTGTGTGTGTGTGTACGTGTATGCATATGTGTGCCTATGCGTGTGTTAACCTGGGAATCCAGATCCTCTCCCTTCACACAGAGGTTGGCGTCGATGACGTTCAGTCCCACGAGCAGGCCCACGATGACGGCTCCCTCCTCCTCCAACAACACAGCAGAGCTCTCGTAGAAGTCACTGTGGAAGGTAGAGACACAGTAACACGCCCACGGGTCGTCAAATGTTGACTCAAAGTGATGGTAAGAGAACGGTCATTCGACACTCGTTGTTTTGATTAAAGGCCCATTTTTTAGCAAGACGAGGACGAACGGCATGAAGCACCAACTGAGGTCAGGTCTCCTGGTGTGTGTGTGTGTGTGTGTGTGTGTGTGTGTGTGTGTGTGTGTGTGTGTGTGTGTGTGTGTGTGTGTGTGTGTGTGTGTGTGTGTGTGTGTGTGTGTGTGTGTGTGTGTGTGTGTGTGTGTGTGTGTGTGTGTGTGTGTGTGTGTGTGTGTACCTCAGCAGGTCTTTCCTGGTAATCAGGAGTCTTAAGTAGTCCGCTAGTCTCTTCTGCATGAGCGCCAGGCGCAGCCAGGCGCGCGCTCTGCCTAATGGGGTCCTACACACACACACACACACACACACACACACACACACACACACACACACACACACACACACACACACACACACACACACACACACACACACACACACACACACACACACACACACACACACAAGCAGGTCATTATACAGATCCCACTTCCGTGTTCCTTCTCATTTCCCTGAGGGGAGTTTTTCCTCACCGCTCTGGGAGCTTTGGGTGTTGAGACTGTAACTGTGATTATAGAAATGAAGTTTACTTGATGAATAGACGAGTAGGTCCTGAATTCCCTTTGTAGCTGTGGGGACTGGAACAGGTCTGTTGCCACGCCTTAACAGTTTAAGGTGATTTAACGATATCTAAATGACTGCCCCTCCCGCGTCTAAAGGTCACACCGTAAGCTGCTTTACTTAAATTACTGCTACTTCTACTTCTAGTTCAACTACTGGTGCTACTACTTTTTTACAATGCAGTCATTTAGCAGACACTTTAAATCCAAAGCAATACATCCAGGAATGTTTTTATCCAACAACAATTGCATCCTAGATAAATGGTGTCTATCTTGCCCGGCAGCTATTCCTGTATCCTAGTGAAGCATCGAATCAGGTTTACATGTGTCATCTGTTCCATCAACTGAACCTACTGACTCAGCACTTCATGGGGGAAACGTCTGTACCAGTCTCTGACTGTTGTTCCCCTTTCTAAGGTGTAGGCCAAAAATTCAGACCATGAAGTCTAACGTGCTGCTAAAGACCAGACTACGGTGAAGGTCCCTGTAGGAGAGAACCGATAGCAGCAGATACCTCTTACTGCGACCACAAGCCACGGCACTCACTGGTGTGATGGGGAAAAACAAGCGGTTTGCCTTAGTAAATGAAAGTGTGGGAAGTAAAACTAGCTTTAAGTACATTTCGTTGTGGGTAAGACAGAGAGAGACTTAAGACCCTTTCAGAAAGTGTTAATAGACACCCAAACATGTAGTATTGATATAGTCTCGCGACTCTCGCCCTTCATCTTGGATGTGCTGTAAACAAACTTTTGATTTGTTTACAGCACACTTTTTGCCTCCTGCCTCCGGCACACAGCACCCAGACGCCAACGCTTGCCTTCACCAAACGGAGCATTCCCAGCGTGTGAAAATGTTCATAAAACTCCGGACAGGTAGAGGAGGGAGAGGAACAATGAGAAAGAGGTTGAGGGAAAGCAGAAGCAAGACACTATCGCTTCCCCCCCTGCCAGGTAAATTCAGCTCACTGGTAACTAACCATATGTGCCAGTTTCACAACTCCCTCCCCACGGTAGCGCTCGTTGGCTGGTGGTGCGTATGCATGGATGTACAATGCATGTTTTTATGTAAACATGTATGTTAATGAAAATATTATCAAAATTATCGCAACCTGGCCTACACGTTGTATTCTCGAGATATGATGAAGAGACATTATTAGATGACAGACCCCAACAGATGTCACACCATGAATCAAATCTTTTTTCACACGATATGATTCGTTTTACCGGATCTTCCAGGCCTGATAATAATAATAATAATAATAATAGATTGTTTAGATCCCTTTTCTTGAAGTCGCTTTACAAAAAGGATTACATTCAGAGACACTCAAACAAAATGCAAATAGACAACAATAGACAACACACTAAGAGAGAGGGTGGAAGATGATGGCTGTGTGTTCAAACTACATCCAAACGCACGCGTGCCCGTCGGCGTGCGTTCTTACTTGAGACCGGGGAGGTCCCGTACGGAGGCGGAGATCTCAGCTGCCTCAGGACACAGCTTCTCCACCAGCTCCAGTGGACCCCACAGAGACTTGTTGAAACCCAGGAATGACTTCTTCACTGCAGGGAGGGAGGGAGAGAGAGAGAGAGAGAGAGAGAGATAAGGGGAGGGAGAGAGATAAGGGGAGGGAGGGAGAGAGAGATAAGGGGAGAGATAAGGGGAGAGAGAGAGAGAGAGAGAGAGAGAGAGAGAGAGAGAGAGAGAGAGAGAGAGAGAGAGAGAGAGAGAGAGAGAGAGAGAGAGAGAGAGAGAGAGAGACTCAAAATCTGGAACTGATGTTGTCGCATAGAAGACACACACAAGGAACAATAGCACATGCGACGTGTCTGCATTCTGGGTTATCGGCCAGAAAGGGCTTTCCACCTAACCCTTAACTTAACCAAGTAATGGTAATGCCAAAACCTAACCAGGTAGCTGTGTTTCCTTAACCTAATCAAATAGGTTTGTTACCTAAAAGGAAAGTATATTAAGTGACCCAAGTCTAAAGATAATACAGGACACGACTCCCGGTCTCCTGGGTGAACGTCGGATGTTTAACCCATTCAGCCACCACAAACCTTCTTCCTGCATGTACTTTATACCTGTCACACTTTACACGATGTTTACACCTCAACATCGTTCTGAAAGGCAGAACGATGTCTGTCAGAAAGCGCGGCGAGGGCCAACTTCTCCCGTGCGCTCCACCACGACCACCCGCCAGCCCTTTGACCCCGTACCTCGGAGGCCGTGTTTGAGGCAGTGCTCCATGACGACGAAGAACTGCTGCAGCGGCGGGTAGTCCGAGTCCAGCGTCCTCCCGAAGCTCAGCGCCGACTCGATGAGCCCCTTGATGCTGAGCTTGGCCATGTTCAGCAGGTTGGCCCGCTCCATGGCCATGGGGTCCCGAAGGGCTGCCGGGGGGGGGCAGAACCACACGGGGGTGGGGGTCAGACAGCGAGGTAGTAGTAGCATGATGCTGCCGGATGTATCGCTTCTCCAACAACACTCTCCATCCAAACATAGGATAGAGTGCAGCTTGATTTTACTATTTTACACTGTTTTCAATTCGTTTCACATTTGTAATGTGAAATTACACTTGGTAAATGGACTGCATTTATATAGCGCTTTTATCCAAAGCGCTTAACAATATTGCCTGACATTCACCCATTCACACACCGACGGCGGAGTCAACCATGAAGGCCGACGTCCAGCTCGTCAGTGGGAAGTTAGGGTTAGGTGCCTTGCTCAGGCTTGTAGTGTGAAATGACTTGTAAGGACATTTTATTTCATTTCAGATTTTGTGAGCCAGTTATGGGCCTACACGCTGGTCACGTTTTCCCATATTCTCATTGCCTGAAGTAAGATATGCGCACACTCGAATGTACTCGCCTACTGTTCAAGCAACTCTTCCTACAATACATCTACAGTGGGCCGTGGAGTAATATACAATAGCCCAAATCCTCTTTTGCTGCACGTTGGCCAGTATACATGCTTTTAAGCACCGTCAGACACGGATCTACCCCAGAAATCCAGAGTTCTCGCGAGAGCACAATTTGTGTTTGCTCAGCGAGTCACTCTGGGAACGAGCAATATACTCACTCCCCGATTCCCCTGGAACAGAACATTAACCAATAACATCGGTGTATCTGAATAGGCGGGCCGAAAGCGTTGCTGTTTTACCGCCGGATACGGCAAGAGTCTTATCTATTGGTTAGCTCCGCTGGTCTGGATACGTCACCCCTTGTATTCTTTTGATTTGTCGTAGTGTGATATTTTCAATTGCATGCTTGGTGCCGCCCCTCGAGTTGGGCCACTTTCATTACTCGTTGCCAGACCCAACAGCTTGCTAGTTGTGGGTCTGGATTTCCAGGCTAACACAGATGTGTGTTAGCCTGGAATTCAGACCTGCCAATGAATTCAACAATTCATTGGCAGTTTGAGAACCACTTTTGTCATTGTTTTGTTGAGAATGAAAAATAAAGTAAGAAAGAGAGACCGCCGTATGGTGACACCCTCAACTTGGCAAGAAGGCAGCAGCGTGTAACAGTTTGTCATCAACTCTAGAGAGGGATGACTGGACAACTATGGTGGAGGCTACATGGCGATTGCCAAACAGACCACACAAATGTATCCTGATTACATCATGTCTTTCTTCGTTGCCGTCTTACGAGACACCGGTCCATGTATCAGAATATGAAAGCAATGCCAATCTTTTGTTTGGACACATGTCATTCCTCCTGGTTATAGAGTTCTGAAGTTCATTGATCAAATAGCCCATGTCCTAGTCCAAGTTCATCAGAATCAAATGGGCAGAAGACTAGGGCAGTAAACATTAAGATGACTGTTGTGTTCCTTTTATACTCGTGCCTACTAGTCCTCTCCCATGTGAGGATTTACAGCAACACAGAGCACTGTGGCCGCCACACCGTACACAAGACATGTAGATCCGTTGCCTAGCAACACTGTGCATCACCTGTGCCCGATGGGGGCAGTGATTAATGACCAACCGCAGCAGTTTGACTAAAAAGCATACAGACAAATTACTCAGTGGTTACCTGGAGATGGCATTAGGCTATATAGGTCAATGTTCAGGGGGAATCTTGTGTCCATAATTTGACAACACAGTCAGGGATTTCATTGACAACTTTTAGAAAATATTAGTTTTCTTAGAAAACCAATACTGCTTAATGAAGTAGCTAGATTAGGACAAGTAGTTAGGTCGAGTAGCTTAGGCGTACAATCTTTAAAAGTTAGCGGTAACGATTTATTGACACTATATTTTTACCCAGGAAAACTTAAATGAAATATGAAATATATTTTTTATATATTTATTGTAAGAACTCTACAAGTTTTGATTATGTCTTTGATTAAAACATATGAAGAAATTGAGTAGTTGTGTTTTGCCTATGTCCCATTGATAATGTAGGGTAACATTCAAACTAGGCTTTTGAGACACTGTAAAAACACCTGCCAAATGACATCATGATCACCGCAACATTAGACATGCAAATTATCCCATTGATGAATAAAGATGCATCATAGGCAATTAATGACATGCCTATGATATAATGATGTATTGGGGTCAATGGTTAAAAGTTAGTAGAGTACATTAAGGAAAATCTAAGCTATTGCCTACATTTCATAGTTAGTGTTTGATGATGTCCTGTTTCTTGTCGTTTTTTAGAGAGTCAAATTTTTGCTTGAACAGACATTATAGGGGCCACTGTTGTGTCCTGTGTCTTCATCAAAAAGCACATGATGCTGTTTACAATCTTATCAATGGAGTCTTGTGACACAGTCAATAGGGTAGAAGAGTGCTTAAGATGAGCTCAATGGCATCCATCAGAAACCAATGTTCTGCAGACATCACCAGGCCCTGCTGTTTGTAACATTGATGCAGAAGGACATGGTGCATTAAATGACATAGTGCATGGGGTCACTAAATGAGAGGATGGCTGAAATTGTGTCATCTATGAGTCCTGGGAATAGTTCGATTTAAAATATTGTAATTGTGGTGGCTAATCAAGGCAAGGCAAAGACGCCATTGGTTGAGTTGTAGACGTAAACCCATCTCTTACACTTGAATACAGCGAATATATTTCGGGATGAGCGATGTTGATATATACTTATGTAACAATCCCTGGTTTTATTGTCCATTTAAACTGTTATTGTACGTCAGACAAGAGATGAATCGGTCCAGAAGAGGATGTAACGAGTGGCAACCCCTTTTCTATTCAACTGAACCGAATTAAAAAAGGTCCAAGCTCTTATGCGAAGCATCCTTCCTGCACCACAGCTGTCACTGGAACTCACCTTTGGGGGTCCACTCCTCGGGCAGGGACGTCCTGTGGTCTGACACCTTGGGCAGGACATGTATGCTCCCAGAAAACGTCTCGGATGCTTTCCTGGCCAAGGCAAATATAGGAACCTGCCATCGGCCGTCTCCCCCTGTCCGCACGGTGCTACCGCTGCCACTAGCTTTATTATCTCCGGCGAGGTTTGCTTTCTCATCCTGCAATCGCAAAATCCCAAATGCCTTTTCCTTGTTGTTATCCGCCTCGGCGAAAGCCAAGTCGTGCTCTGCGGACGATGCCATCGCTCACCCTACACAATGAATAACGCTAATGGACACAGCAGGAAGATGCGAGGTGGATGGAGCGGGCTAACCAACATAAGCTAACATCCATGGACCGTTCACCAGGCGAGCAGTAAGGATCAAAAGAATCTCGGGATGTCTCTCGTCAAAACAATGAAGGATCTGGTGCATAGATCCCACCCCCGCACGCACAAGAAATGTAAACACTATGATCCGGTTGACATGATGTATGCTAGCGACACGTCCATAATAGCTGGTAGTCCAAAGAGCACTTGCCATTCATGTCAGGGCTGTACAGTAGTGTTTACTAGGATATTGCTAGCGGATAGTGAACGCCGAGTGTTCCGCTGCACCCATTGGAGGGCCGTGGCCAAAGCTCACGAGACACACAAAAACACTACGTAATGGTTGTGTGGCTGAGAACAGAGCACTACAGCGCCCCCTACTGTATAAAGCGAGATGGAGGCCTTAAACTGGTTAGTCTCTGCACGGAGTACATTCGTGTTTATTGCAAACATTATCTACAACTGTAAAAACTGTATATTTATTACCATAAATTATAGTTTACATTGAATCCAACTTAATTTTTATGTGTCTATGTATTAGTGTATTGTTGAAGTATTAACTTACTCACTTACCTTGCAATGCATAGTTAAAACGTTTGGAATATAATAAAAAATGAAAGGCAACTAAAACATTTTCAAGGAATTCTATTGATGAAGGACAGACGACATTGAATGAGTCATACAACCAACAGATGAAACACATCAGCGAGAGAGAGAGAGTGTGTGAGAGGGGAGGGGGTGAGAGCAGGGGCGAGACAGGCTTGGCAGTAGATAGAGAGACAGATAGATGACCTAATATATGTCCAGGGGAGACATGGCTGAAGGAGATGACTTACCCTGGCTGTAGGCCAGTCGCTCCATGCTCTCACTGTGGGTGATGCCCCACCGGTGGAGACTCTGAGGGGAGTACATGGCGCTGGGGAGAGAACCCCACCCTCGGAGAGACTATTGGTGTAGCGGTGTAGTATCTTCAGGTCTCTCTGTTGTCACACAGACCACTCAATGGCTCCTCAGAGCTCACTGAAGACGGAGGTCTGGGCTGAGGTGGATTCTCTGCCTGGTTGGGCTGTGATCCAGTCTGATCGTGGGTTTGCTTTGGTCTCAGCTCACTAGAATCAGCTCATGAGGGGTGGAGGAGGCGAGCTTCCCCTGGTTCTGAGAAGGAAGGTCCGCTCTCCTGTACGCACCGTCCTTTTCAGAAAACACTGTAACGGGAAAACAATCGCATAGTGGAGCAGAATGAGTCACAGAGGACTGAAGCATGTTTGCATGTGAAGAATAACTATGAATACCTTGAAATGAGCAGGTTAGATGATGATCAATTAATTGTTATCATTTTTCCTTCAACAATATATCAAATATTCACCTGAAATCAGACAAGGAAAGTAGAAAGCGGTTGGTCAAGAGCACTCTCAGAAGTGACACGTGGCCTTTTCGTCTTTACTTCTCTCTTCTTGTTCTCTCTCTTCCTGCCGTCCATTTGCCAATGCTTCTCCCTCGCTCGCCGGTTTAATGTTTCTCAGTAATCACTTAAGGCTGACCACGAGTCATATGATTGGTTTATAGCCGCCAAGTGCATTTCCTGGGTGTTGGTATGTATGGAAGTATAGTCCCTGGCTACTGTTTAACAGAGAGCAAATGAGAGAGGGAGAGAGAGAGAGAGAGAGAGAGAGAGAGAGAGAGAGAGAGAGAGAGAGAGAGAGGGGGGGGGGGGGGAGAGAGAGAGAGAGAGAGAGAGAGAGAGAGAGAGAGAGAGAGAGAGAGAGAGAGAGAGAGAGAGAGAGAGAGAGAGAGAGAGAGAGTACATTCTTTATTTTTCCCCCTACCTGTTTCTCTGTCAATGGCTGTCTTACTACCTCTCTCCCTTTGAAGCTCACCCATTAACATCACTCTCAGAATGTGAAACATAATTCTTCTTCTTTAATGTGGATATCTGTGTGGATTATATCTCCCAGAGTTGTTATTACATTGTGTCTATCTGCTAAATCCTGGCTGTGGTGTATCTCCATCGTCAATATTTATTTGGATATTTACATTTTAACATTGGCTCATCAGCATTATGTGAAATGGGAAAACATTATTCAGTGTTATTGATGTTGTTTATGATGGGTGAAAAGGTTTGGCCGTCTAGGGAAAATCTGTTTTTCTGTCTATGTGCTGCATAAACATAATATACATACATATTATATGAGAGGACAACACTGTAAACACTGTAGATTGACATATAACTATAAACTACCCCTGGAACACGCCCTTGCTTGTCAGGCAGCTGAACCAACCAACCGGCACTCTGCAACCGATGTTATTCCACCAATCAGGGTGTGGTACTGCTTTAAAGTGGAATATGCCTCTCTGCGGTAACTGAACGGGGGAGGGATAGGCTGACATATCCTGATAGAATATATGATTCATAATAGATTCATAACCATCTTCGTCATTAATAAATCAGTGGTGCATGATGCACGATATGAATAAAATGCTGGTGAATGTAATGTACATGTGCATGCAAGAATCGAACAACCTCATCCAAGTACAATAGTAAGGAAAACAGTTATTTCTCTCTTTGCAGTACACTGCTGTTGTTTATGCCTTTGGTTGTCTTTCATGCACATATTTATCATGAACACAAATAAACAAAGACATACGTCACATGTAGTCTGCGTGTTGGTCTCACCTCCGACAGTAGAGTGCCCTGTGGTCCCACCAGGTTGTCTGTGATCAGCTGTCCAATGGGAAGTGTTTTCCTCTGCGATGACCCAGTGGAAACAGACTGGGCTGGGTCCACTTCCTCCTATAGACTCCTCTCTATGACCCCTTCGGCCCCGGCGGTCTGGTCTCTCTCTCCGTCCAGCGGTAGCACTTGGTCAGCAGTGAATCAACTTGTAATTCCACAGCAGATTCCCATGTGGAGTAAGTAGCTACAGAACCCGCTCACAATCGTCCCTCACTTCATCCGACTGCCTCTTTGCATCTTATCCTGTAAAGCTCACTTATCCGTCGCTGGCTATTTTATCAGTCTACCCCTCTCATATCCAACGTGACAACATTGGCTTCTACTGTCTTCTGTCAAGTTGGTGAGGCAGCCGGTGCAAGCTACTGCTGTCCAGTGTGAGATGGGCGGCTGGTCGGTTCAGCCCTCTCTCAGATGAGCTACAGTGACATCGCCGGCTGGAATCCCTACCCTCACCCCATGCAGCGCCCATAGAGAGAGAGCGAGGGAGGGAGAGAGAGAGAGAGAGAGGGGGGGGAGAGAGAGAGAGAGAGAGAGAGAGAGAGAGAGAGAGAGAGAGAGAGAGAGAGAGAGAGAGAGAGAGAGAGAGAGAGAGAGAGGGGGGGGGAGGGAGAGAGAGAGAGAGAGAGAGAGAGAGAGAGAGAGAGAGAGAGAGAGAGAGAGAGAGAGGAGGGGGGGAGAGTGATACGGAGAGAGAGAGAGGGAGAGAGGGGGGAGAGACAGACAGAGCGAGGGGGAGGGGTCTAGCAGTCCTGACACAGCAGAGGAGAGGAGAATGGGTGGTTTGTGGGGAGACGGGAGACGGGGCGATGGTATATTTCATGTAGCAAATAGAAGGCGGAGCCTATTCTGTTATGTAGGGGAAGTTAGGAGGGAGCATGAATAGGAGAATGATGAGAAAGGCTGCAAAATAAGTAGGATGATATAATAATACAAATGATGATAATAAAGGATGTGTCCCACTCATTATGAATGAATGAGACTCAGGTGGGAGGAGCCATGAGCCGTGTCCCCACAAACATCAGCATGTGAATGAATATTCACGTTAAAGAAACAGTACATCTCTGAATGGAGGAAAGATCCTATTGATCCTCAAAGGGTTCAGGAATCAATGGGAAGCCATGTGGGTTCTTAAGGTATTTCAATAAAAAAGAGAGAGAGAGTGATAGCTCCTGTAAGCCTTCTGTTTATAGGAGATACTGGCTTTTTTATAGAATTCCACTTTTGAATTATTCAATATTGAGTGTTTAATGAGTCTAATATTTGATATGCACATATTTTTTATATTTTGATCTCCCCATTTTTCACCTGCTTCGGCAATGTTAAAGTGTGTTTCTCATGCCAATAAAGCTTTTTTAAATTGAATTTAATTGAGAGAAATAGCAAGTCTTGACATCAACAGGCCACATGGTGGCTCACTGGGTCAACATTCAGCGTAGAATTTGCATATGTTGTATATTATTAAATGCTTTATTTTTTTTCATCATCTTTAAATGCAGACATTATTATGCAAGCAAGCACGACATGGAGAATTGTGCTCAAATAGTATTTAATTTGTTAACTTTTATTTTACTTTTTGAATTTAATTGAGAGAAATAGCAACTCTTGACATCAACAGTCCACAAGGTGTCACTAGGACGGCCTTTTGACAAAAGGGCATTGTCAAAACCTTGAATTTGGCTCTTATAATGTTATGAATGTCCATAAATAATGTTATGACTGTCCATAAAGTTGACCAGAGACCACAGGTAGTGCCAATTCATCCAACAGAACAACAATACACAGCCTTGTGATTCCATGACAGATGTAAACAAATGTAAACAGAAAACACTTTCGAGGTAAAAGCAAATGCTCACAGTGTTCACTGGGTCAACATTCAACGTAGAATTTGCATATGTTGTATATTATTAAATGCATTATTTTTTTTCATCATCTTTAAATGCAGACATTATTATGCAAGCAAGCACGACATGGAGAATTGTGCTCAAATAGTATTTAATTTGTTAACTTTTATTTTACGCTAGATGGCGCTTTAACTCCATATTTTTTTGCAGTCTCGGCTATACCTTCACCTTTTATTTGACCATATGAGGTAAATGGAGTCCAATTAAAAGTTTGTGTGTGTGTGTGTGTGTGTGTGTGTGTGTGTGTGTGTGTGTGTGTGTGTGTGTGTGTGTGTGTGTGTGTGTGTGTGTGTGTGTGTGTGTGTGTGTGTGTGTGTGTGTGTGTGTGTGTGTGTGTGTGTGTGATTGCGAAATTCTGGTAAACTAGGCAGAATCACAAGTTCTATAATTCATGTTTTATTCCCTCCCTACCAAATGTGCTCATTGGTAAACGCACATGTGATCATGCAGGGCAAGATGATCACATGAAAAAAAAAAAAAAAAAGGAAGCATCTTTTCAGAGCCAAAATTGTTACTCCTATCTACCACTAGTAGGCGAAGGAGTACATTAAAGCCTCATCCATTAAATTCTCTGTCTTTGATCTTTAATCGTCGTTTATCCCATTGATAAAGGAAAAAATATCGTCTAGGGGATGCTGATCACATTTAGAAACAAAAATGCTACTCAGCACACCAAAAGTCTTTCTCTACTAGTCTGCTGTAGCGCTCTGCTCTAAACGCTATACACTCCATCCACCACTAGTGGGCGATGGTTTACATGGCAGCAGCTCAGTAAAACAACAGTAGACCAACAGAACGTTACTTCGCAGCAAATTATTCAAATGTTATAGACAATAGGATTCCATCGTCACTCTTTGGAAAGACTACCTACTTAATAACATCCATGACATATAATCCACAGAGGAAGAAGAATATATGTTATTCTTTTCAGTTAACTGTTGCCTAAGAGGGCAATGACTGTGTCTTCCCACTATTATTATCCATAATATAATTGGGCTACGATAATCATAATTATCAGGCTCTCAGACGTCATTTATAAGTGGGCTCAGATATCTACTAACTGTATACAAGGCATGTAATTCCTAGCATGCTGAATAAGGGCTGCCTATGTTGGTCTCTGAGCCCTTAATGTAGTATTTCAGAAAAGGTTGAATAAATAAATACACAAGAAGTAGCGCACAGGCTTCTGACCAGGTTCATAATTTGTGATCAACTACTAATTCAGATATGTCAGATATGATGTCCACCACAAGCAGAGTAACTTGGGGTTTTACCAAAGGTGATTGGCCTTGGAGCTTCTCGTCTGCCCTCTCCACTGTGTCTGCCGAATCCGATTCCTGACCCACACGTCCAGTCCCAAAACATGCAGGGTGAGAGTGTGACAGGAGTTATCTCTGGGGGGGAGGGGGGGAGCCAGACACCGGGAGATACACAGGCTATAAGCGGCCTCAGCGGTCAGATAGCGGACGATAACCACGGCCTCATGCATGTTAGGCGAGTGGTAACACACAGGGCTTCCTGGGCGCAAGTTGTCTAGACAACTTCAGTGCCTGGAGGCCAGCAGGTCTTTTCACGGGGGAACACCCCAGACCACAGCGATGGTTACAGGCACAGCTAGAAAAGAGACGGAGAAGTTGCACCCCCATAAAATAATCCCAACGGGCTGGGTTGTCCCGGCAACCCGAATGTTGTGTCAAGCGACCGGATGACACCCCGATAATCTACAGAAGTAAAAGATCTGCCATGGAGGGTAGACAATTTCCAACCGCACCATGCTGTGCGTGTGTGTGTGTGTGTGTGTGTGTGTGTGTGTGTGTGTGTGTGTGTGTGTGTGTGTGTGTGTGTGTGTGTGTGTGTGTGTGTGTGTGTGTGTGTGTGTGTGTGTGTGTGTGCGTGTGTGTCTGCAGATGTGTGGGCGTGCGTGCCCCTGTGTGCGTGTGCTCGGGCAACGCTGCCCTTTCCCAGACGAGTGCTACGTGTCACCTCAGTGGGGGGTTTGACACCTGGGGGGAGGGGGGAAGAGAGGGGAGGAGGGGGAGGCAGTGAGAGGTGTGGGATGTGTGGGGGGGCTGGAGGGGCTGAGAGGGGGATCGGAGGTGAGAAGGCTGGGATTCACACCTCACTGGCATTAGGACAAGATCTTGTAAATGACCTCCTACTATTTATACCTGCCCACACACACACACACACACACACAACTACAAATGCACACACACACACACACACACGCACACACACACACACACACACACACACACACACACACACACACACACACACACACACACACACACACACACACACACACACACACACACACACACACACTAATATGCCTATAAACAGACGCATAAAAACACACAAACAAACTCAAGCGAACAAACACACACACACACAGCAACACACACACACACAAGAGGATACACACAAACAAACTCAAGCGAACAAACACACACACACACACAGCAACACACACACACACAAGAGGATACACACAAACACACACACACACACACACACACACACACACACCCCAAAGTGGGACAGGAGCAGTCTAATTAGAGTGTATGAGATGCAAATGCTAACTGCGTCTTAAGGGAATTAGCATGTGTGTTCTAAATGTAGGGGAGTCAATATTATAGACACACACACACACACACACACACACACACACACACACACACACACACACACACACACACACACACACACACACACACACACACACGCACACACTCGCTCACAGACACCAATCACATCCTGTTCTTTTAAAACAGTTACATGTTAGAAATACAAGGATGTTTAATATGAAGCTTTTACACTGAAGCCTGCACTTTTAACTTGAAGCATTTGAAAGGACAAGCGTTTGCAGTACAAAGCCCATGTTTCCACGGCTCAATCAACTCTGGTTGGTTCTTGTCTCAATAAGGGGGTTCTGTGGAGAACCATGATGGGGAGAATCGCAATGTCAGCGTCACGCTGAGGAGACTTGAAGCACCTCTTTAAAAAAAGCAAGTGAAGCAGTGGATATCAAATACAATAACAGTCATGATACTGATTCACCCTGTTGATCCCCACATCAAAGTGAAAGTAGAGAATAAGGAAAATAAAAAAACACACTCAGATTACAGAATATAAAATGTGAAATATGCATACTGACAAAAAACGAAAATGAAAAAACAGTAGGCTACCTAGCAAATATAGTTTCATTTGTTTACCCTGAACCTATGTTAAAGCTACCTCTGGTACTTTCTCTCAAGATTCAGGATTCTCCCTCTCCCCCACCCTCTCTCCCTCTCTCTCTCTCCGGGTGTGTGTATTTGTGTATTTGACAGTATCGTGCTAAAGGGAAGCGTCTGTGCTTATCAAAGAGCTGGCTGAGGTGACACGACCATGCTGAGAAGGCTCCTGTTCTGTAACCTCCAACACTCCCTGCAAAGAAAGACACACAAGTACGCTAAACAGCTCCTAAAGTACAGTAACGAGAGGGCACTCAAGGTGAAGGACCCTGTCCCTCCCCCTCCCTCGCCCGTCCTTCCCCAACAAGTGTGTGAAGTGTAAATAAGTTGAAAAGATGGGAGGCAAGCCGTTACAGATGGGAGGCTGGGTAAATGCCCGCAGACACCATGGGAAGGATCAATTTCCGGTTTTATTGGATCGAAGTTGCCAACAATTCCTTCATTGAGAATTTCACGAAATGATTATTTGTTAGGTCCATCGACAAGGCTTGGTC
>NC_079425.1:7587910-7592910 GCF_026213295.1 Gadus chalcogrammus | reverse complement strand
GGACGTCATAATTAAAACGGGAACATCGAATAGCACTTGCTGCCACGGTAACACTATGATGAATTGTAAACTCCATAAATAAGAAGCAGTACGGTCAAGCAGAACTTTAGTTTAAAAAACTCGAGCCAAACTAAATTCCCTGCCCCAGAATATCCTTAGTCTTGAGGCATGAACCCACCTTCACCTTTTAAGTAAACACATTTATGGTGTTGTGCAGCTGGACAGTCTTACTTTCAGTCTCACACAATATCTACACCGTTGAGATTCACGTTTTAGGTGTAACCAATCTCAGTTTCTTTGTCAAGAGGCAAGCATTTGACATCTGATTAGCGGTGGTGTGTTTTGGCTGTCCTTTACGTTAACTCGTCTGGTCCACTGTTAGGGGGTGGGGGGGGATGGAGGTAATCGAGTAGCATCAGTAGAGAGGGGGCTCCAGCTGGGCTTTTCAAGCGCCCCCATGTGATCCCAGAAGACTCAGGGCAGGAGGTCTAGAAGCCGGGATCTCAGAGGGGTTTGAGACCAAGTCAAGGGACCCAAACAAGAGCCCTTCTAAATGACCGTGGATGGGGGGAGAGGGAGCGAGGGGGAGCGAGGGGCCACAAGTAGGTCTCACAGGGAGCTCGACTCGTCGTTGTTTGTTGAGAAGACCACACCCTAGGCCTCCACCGCACACACAGGAAGTGGACCTGTCAGCCGGCCAACTCGGGTTTCCTGTGGTCGAGGGGCGAAGAAACAACCGCTCCTCGCCTTGAAACACTTGGGCTCCATTTCCTTCGTCCTCCTATACCTCCTCCTTCCTCCAGCCATACACTGTGGCACACGTTCCCTCCTCAAGACCCCCAGACCCCACCTTTTGTTCCATTCTTTGATTGCATTTCATCCATCATCCTTCGATGCCCTCACTCTCTTGGTCCCCCCTGCTTGACCCTTAGCGTCCCTCGGACCCCCAACATACATGCGTACATTCTCTTTCCTAAAGGCTCTGTTCACTGTGTTCTCCCTCAACCCCTCCCCTTCTGTCCCTCCTCCCCCAAGAATATCCCTGGTCCCGTTTGTTGTTATGGTCTTTTGGTGAGTTAATGGGATCCACTTGTGTGTACGCTGTGTGTTGCTTGCCCCACCCTTGGCCTAGCCCCCCCACAAACGTCACCACCACACCCACCCACTCTGCTCCCCAGAAACACTAACATGCTTTTTTGGGCCTATTCAAACGCATTCTCAAGCACCACTGCTTCTAAGAGTAAGGGTACAAGCTAGAAAAGATCGAGCAGTCTTATTTGAGGATCTTATTTGATGGCTTCAACTTGCTCAGCTAGGCTTCATATCATCGTGCTTTCCTCGTAAGCTGCCAACAATTTTCAAAGTCAATTTATTACAGAATGAGTAGACATTTGATGAGACAATAATGTACGTTGATCAAATTACCACACGGATTAGCTGTTTTATTCTCACAATTTTGAGCACACAGGACGCACGTAGATTCATGTATGTGCAGAAATGCACACATTTGATTTATAGTTTGCGCCATACATCATCCAATGCACAATTCTTACAAACTTTGAAAACAATGTTTCAACAGGTCAAGGTCTTTTCAAGAACACAGAAATGCAGATAGATGATTGGCATCACTACGACTGAAGGTAATAAGTGTCTTATGACGGATGCGAGGAGGTTTTCCTGCCAGTAACAGGACAGATATCCGACCCCAGCATCAACTGTAGCAGTGTCAGCAGCTCCGCGATAACATGAAGGATCACTGAGGATTACTCTGCCATCGCAAACAGTGTCCAAGTTAAACAGTAGGCCTCAATGGATACTCTTCTCCTCCCGCATCAATGTGTTTGAAGTGAGCCCTCTGATAATCTCCATTTTCTCCACCCTTTCCCCCTTCTCTATCACAGGGAGGGGCCCCAGACTGCTCTGATAGGCAGGAGAGAGAGAGAGAGAGAGAGAGAGAGAGAGAGAGAGAGAGAGAGAGAGAGAGAGAGAGAGAGAGAGAGAGAGAGAGAGAGAGAGAGAGAGAGAGAGAGAGAGAGAGAGAGAGAGAGAGAGAGAGAGAGAGAGAGAGATGGCGAGGCAGGAGAAGACTGACCAGCAGCCGATCCGTTCACTGCACTCAAGGAGCACACCTGCAACGGATTCTGCCTGGTGTGCTGGGGGTTCCTATGGGAGGCTTATGGAGAAATACAAAACGACACATTTGAAGTTTCTCTTGAAATTCCTCTAATCCTAATCTTTTAGAACCTGAGCCCCATCGATCCCCCCCCCCCCCCCCCACTCATCCACCTCTCTTCCACCTCTCTTCTCTCCTTTCTACAAACAGTCCTCCTTTTGGGCTCATTCACCAAAACAGTTTGTTCAGAGTAACTTGACGCCTCTCTCTCTTTTGATCGCTTCTTGATCCGTTCTCCCCCCCTCCTCGTTCACTCGATTCCTCCCCTCCTAATCCTCTCCCCTCTCCACCAAGCGAGCGAGCGAGGGCTACGACCGTGGGCCCGAGGGATGGGACCATCTGAAGCAGGGGAGGGAGGGAAGAAGAAACCATGATAAACGGTCGTCCTGCACACAAGTCATGCTTACAGGCGATGAGTGTGTCGTAGCCAAAGCGGATTCAACAGTGCTAAAACAAACGATGGCTGACACACAAAAACCTAAATCCCAGGACTCGGCGTAATTGTCCCGGGCCGTTTTTCCACGCCGTGCGCGTTACCTGGGAGCCAGCCGGAAGGCCCTCCTGTTTGGCCGTCCTGGTCGCCCTCTACGGGTCATCCCGTAAGGCCTTGGGTGGTTGAGCCCTCCATCGCCGGGGTGAGGGTACGAGAGAGGATGAGTGTGTTGAGCTGGACTGGGCTGATGCCATCCTCCTCCTCCCCCTCCTCCTCCTCCTCCTCCTCCTCCTCCTCTATGGTGGTAACCGCCCGGTTCTGATGGTCCCGTCTGCCCCTCATCCCTCCACCCCCCCCCACGCTGGTAGGCTCCAGCACGCCCCTCACTTTCCAACCATCCATCTTGGTGTCCGGGAGGATATCCTGGAGAGACGTACACTTGGGTTACGGTAAATCATGGCCCAGAGTAGATCAACAGCAGGAATTGCTTCCCGGCTGCTTCACGGTGGGTCTGAGGCCTGGTGGGTTTTTTGTAACAATCCATTTTAAAGTTAATTTGTCGCTGGTGGGTATCCATGAGATCTCTCTCCCCAGGCTCGTCTGGGGAAGGGGGATCTTTCAACGCCTCGTCATATCAACTCCCCTCTTGAGGATTTATTATGTGAAACTGTCTCCACCTCAGTATACCAATGAAAAAAATGAAAAACAATTCTATTCCATGTAGAAAAAGGTCCCCACAACCCTTTGGAAAAGGCCTCATTTTAAAGTAAAAGGAAAAGGAAAAGTTCCTGGGAACCGGGAATGCTTCAGAGATACTCGATCGCTGCGTACCTTGGCCTCAACCTCACATTATCTGGAGGGCATTGCGTCTGGCAATCTCACATGATGTCAGAGCCTTCAATAAATCGTTTTTTTACAACACAACAACACATGTTTCCAAGTATGTGTGTTCGTTTCTGTCGTGTTGTAGTAGTAACATCAGAGAGAGGGAGACTCTCTCTGCAGCGTGGTGCAGTCTAATTGTGAGTGCAGACAAGCAGCGGAGATATTTGCTGAGGAGACTAAACACTAGGCCTCGCTCCAAACAAAAACCCAACTGAGCCCTTGACGATACCACATAGCGCCACCGCTACTCTCACATGCACTTACACACCCGCGCACGGCACGCCACACACACACACACACACGCGCACACACACACACACACGCACGCTCACAGTCCATCTCCCCACAATTCTGTAGTAATGGTTGGTGTCCACGTCTGGCAGGAATGAAATATCGAGGCATGAGACTGTATCGTGTTCCATCTATAAAACCAGAAACATCCTCCCAGGGCCCACAGACCGGGGGGGGGGGGGGGGGGCAGACAGCTCGGCGCAGGTCGGCGAACCCCGCGCCAACACGCCGTTAAGGCGCTCTCGAGCCGCTGACGCTCGCAGCGTGAGTCACCGGGGGGGGGGGCGGTCAGCTCTCTGACCCTCCCAACGAGAACTCGTGACGATGATCGCTGTAATCGTCGATGCAGCAAAAGCACCGCTCAATGTTTTAGTTCGCTTCATTCGGTTCCTGACAATTTTCCGTTCTCGTGAAACGAGGAAGGAGGAGAGGAAAGACCCCCGTCGAGACACGGCAGTGATTCAGGACGATCGATCGATGAGGGCGCACAAACAAACGAGGGAGAGCGCGGCAGACAGAAGGAGAAATACGTTGACGAGGGCAGGGGAGACAAGAGGGGAGGTCTGCAATCAGTTAGTCTTGTTGTGTGTCTTAAAATAGAGCCCCCCCCCCCCCCCCCCCCTCCTCCAGCCTATAAACAGAAACATACTATTAGTAGTAGACTGACAAAGCAGGCCGCCGAGCCAAGTGTGGGTGTGTGAATGTATGCGTGCTTGTGCGTGCGCGCGTGCTGGTGGGGGTGGTGGTGGTGGTGGTGGTATGCGTGTGGCCACAACACACATGGAGATGGTTACAGCGCAGCCCTCTGGGTAATGTGGTACGGCGAGGAGCGACGGAGGACTACAACCACACATTCTACCACTGGCGAGTTTGAACACTGGCGCCGAGTCAAAGCCTCTCGCTTTAAGTAGCGTAATCACTTTTCCTAATAGAGATAGTGCTAAGCACATCATGGGGGATTCAACAGGCATCACATGAGGAGCCCCACAAACGATTGGGCAGCTGTGGACCCGGGGACCACCGTAGGGTCTGCGTATTCTCCGGGAACAGCCCCGGAGTTGGCTTGTATAGAAGGACTCAAGCCAGGAGGGGCCTGGAACTGAACCTTTCTTAAGCGGTCAGATCTTTGGACTTTCTGGACTCTGTTTTTCTTTTTTTTCGTTTTTCGTAGCTCACCATAAGTGTATCGCAGTAAAACGTTGGCCTCTAATTACCGTG
>NC_079425.1:7575410-7582910 GCF_026213295.1 Gadus chalcogrammus | reverse complement strand
TTCAGTCCTAACTCTGGACCGCAGCTCGGTTGGGGGAAAACCATGTACTAAAAACAACATTTTAAGTGTGTAATGCTTTGAAACACGTGTGTGCCAATGTATACTAGATAATGGAAACGTACAACAAATCAGAGGATGGTTGACGAGGACTTGGCAAAGCACTGAGTTGAAGAATGGAAAAATACCAACAAAGTATTGGTTGTAATAAAACATATAGTCTTTCGGCAGACCATTTTATTTAAGTTTTATCAAAAGAGGGCAAGAACAATAACATCATGCTGTAAATGTCAAAAAGATGAATCTGAACACAGAGCTCAACTGACATCATATCAGGCACAGGTCATGAGCTACGTCTGCATGCTGGCTAGACACTGCATGTGTTGGGTGCTTAAGTTGTTTGTAGCCCACTGGGGTATTGTAAAACATGGAGAGCCATTGGAGAGAGCTCTCTGGACCCCTGTTGTAGGACAGCTCTGCTCCGAAGTAGCTCAATTGCGTGTTGGTTTTTTTGCATTTCGTCTCAAACGGTGACTCTTACTACCTCGCGGCCCCTTTCAGCCATCTTTGGAACACCCTCCACCGAGATTCAACAGAAATAATTTAAATGCGAGGTTCGTTTTTTGTTGTTTTCCGCCATTAACATGAATGCAGAACCCCCATGCCAAAACAGAACTAACCATAACCGGTTCTGACCAGTCGAACAGAAACAACCACGAACATGACTTCCAAGCAGCCCCCCCCAAGTCAAACAGAACTAACCACGAACTGCTTCCGACCGGACCTTCAGCCCAACAGAACCAATCATGGACATGACTTCCAACTGACCCCCGGGCCCGACAGAACTAACCTTAATACACTGCAGCTCCTGGTGGGATCTGTGTCTTACACACACAGCTTGACTGAGATAAGCATCCAAGTCTTCTAGAGATAGCTGCTGCACCTAGACACACACACACACACACACACACACACACACACACACACACACACACACACACACACACACACACACACACACACACACACACACACACACACACACACGTGTACATGGTTAAGAATTACAAACATATCCCACTCTGTTTATATCTCGTCTGTTTTGCGTGTGCCACTGTTTGTTTGGTCTGCTGTCTGTGCTGTAGCTAAACAGAGATAGAAACAATGCTGCTTGTCAGACGATAAGGATGCCTAGTTGGGTGGACAAAACAAACAAATCCCGGAGCAACTTGAATGGAGTAGGGCCAATTGAATGTGAATAGAGCGGTGGAGAAAGGGCCGGCAGGAGCAGATGAATCCCCCCCAGCTGTAGAGTTATTCCTCAACACATGACGATGCACCCACCCCTCCATCTGTCCCAGTTACCATCTTCTATTGTTCTCATTTTCAGCTCCAGTCATCAAGGTGTAAGGTTGGTCCACACATTTTCCAATCTGTTTGTGGCCGGATTCGAGTGTTTAAGAGGGAATACACAGGCAACACATCAGAAGACGTTACCCTACACTACGCTCGTCCCATATCGACGGATATAGATGCATAGATGGGGGCCAACGGCAGACCATAACACAAAATATCAATATGAAAAGGCAATACTTGAGCGCAACGTAAACAGTGAGCTTTGTTACGTCGTTGTTGTTCAAAACACTGGGAAGGTTGTTTATTGTGAGTGAAAGTCCGATGCGATGTCATATACATTTAATCAGCAATAAAGATCATTGATATATACACAGCTATGTTTAGAACGAAAAGGTTTGAAAGTTAATTCAAGTACTACTAATTGATTAATTTGTACTACTCATTAATTTGTATACACAACGGTTGTGGTTTTTCAATGAGAAACGGACCTCATTGTTATTTAAAACCCTTCATGGCCTCAGGTTGCTACCGGTGTTGTTGACTAAAGAAGTGCAGCTAGCACAAAAGCAGCTAAACAAGCCAGTTTCTTTAGCTAAACCGCGCACACATTGGCTGATATTGGCCGCCATCGAACCATTACAAAGATGCAAGGGACAGTCAACAAATGGTGTTTAGGATAACATCATTCATTGATAAAGTAACCGTTTACCCCCACCCAGTTACATAACAGTCAGTCTCTGGGGCCCAAGTGAATCCAAATCAACAACTCCAGGGTAGGCATTTAAAAAAACTACAATTCACAAATTGCTTAAACTAATTACGATGAAGAAATAAACATTAAAAAGTATAACGATATGATTGAAAAGGCACAGAGTGAATTATACCAAATATTAGACAAAACATTTCTCCCAAATAGTACACATATCAAAACAAAAGTATAGAGAATAGTACGTTGCAATAAGGTTTCTAACAAGTTATTTATCCTTGTCTTCAAGGTGTTTGAAACTAAACGTGAACTCGTTTTTCGGTGAAATGTGAAAATTAGCAACGAATCGTTGGTACCGTTAATTATTATGGATTCTACCAAATGTGAATGCCAGTCCCTGCAATTCTTATTTCAACTGACGTTCCTATTGCTGCTCAAAGAAAGCAGCGCACTGGGATGACTTAACATGTTGGCTTGAAGCAGCCCACTTACAGCTGAGAAGCCAAACGACTCCGTTGATTACAGGGTGAGAGACATAAACACAGTGTGGTTACCCTCCCATGTTGGAACGAGGCGCTAACATAAATGAAAATGAAATGGAGCAAATCAGTGTAAAGATTCAATCATTTGTCTGTGAAGTTAAAAAAAAAACCTGATTGGGGTTTTATCCCTCTGCAGCACAGGGGATTTAACAAATCATATGATTTCCATAAACGTATTCCATTACTTGCTAACCGTGCACCGTCACTCTACCACCCATCAAACGAAATGCAAACGGAGACATAAGTCATGGCAGTGGGTTCAAACAAAACAAAAACACAATACTCATAATAACAACTTTAACTTTGAACGGTTTTCAATAAACCCGACTACAATATCGACCGGACGGCAAGCCAGTTTAATCTGAGTGGAAAAACTACCTGAAGCACCAAGTGTGTGACCAGACACAGAACGGCGAGGAGTGAGTCTTCTTCTATGGTGCCATACAGCGGCGAGAACTCCTGGCAGTCGAAGATGGACAAGAAGTGCGCCAAACGGGGATCAGACAGTGCGGGCCCTCTGCCGAACCATAATGACTCCAGACTTGGCTCATCCTCTGTACAGAACACACAGGGAGAGAGAAGGGTTATACTCTGTATTGGACACCCATGTTGTCTATCTGTCTGTCTGTCATTGCCTAGACTCTTGAAGGCTGTAACAAGCAACGGCAGGGGAAACCTTTGGGAATTACTGGAACACACTTTTCAACTCATTGGCAGGCACGACTTACTGTTAGGAATATCCTTTCACCATCAAGTGGAGCATGCCTCCACATGAATTATCATGAACTATCTCCATCAAAGGTAGAATTCTGGCTCAATCTTGATTAATTGGTGGCACCGTTTCGCATTCCAAAATTAGGCAACACACCTTTTCTAATCCTCCCTCCTTTAAATGTAATGAAACAGGACGAAGTACCTGAGATGCTGAGAGGAAGAGGGTGGACTAATTCAGGTTCCTTCAGCGGGTTTCCAGCAAAGACAAACCACTCTTTGACAGCTGGCCCCTGCGTACCGGTTTCTGAAAACACAAGAAAGGAACTTTGACATACCGTTTGGAAACCGATACTCCCATCATCAGATCTCATAGTGAATGCATGGGTCTTGCCCGTGTATTCACAGTCCAAGAATGAATCTGTATTTTGTGTCTGAAAGCGGAAAAATATGGAAGCTCCAGATGGAGACACAGACGGATAAAGAGAGAGGGAGACGGCATGTACCTTTACCACTGGGCAGCAGCAGGCCGTAGATCCGCTGCCTGCAGGTCTTATAGACCAGGGCCTGAGGGATCAGCTCGGTGTCCTCTTCGTCCTCCATAGTGTTGCTACACTCCACCACTCCTTCAAACACAACGCTGTACACCATGAAGCTCTCCGCTGTCACGTGCTTTTCCCTACACACCTGAGGAAACCAATGAAAGCGACAGATCTAGGCAGATCTGTTGCTTACTAGGCAGATCGTTAGCGGGTGTTTTTTGAATGAACAGGACGCTGTGCTGAAATTACCTTTAAGATTTTAGGAGTGACATATCTCTCCATCACACAGGAGGTACCATGGGGGACGTCTTGGAGGTCGACCCCATGGAGAGGACCCTGTCCAGGGAGTAAGTAGGAGTGAACTCCCCTCTCCAGGAGTTTTCGGTCAGGGTCTGAGAGACACAGTGACTGAGGGATAAGCCCAGGGTCCTCCGCTCCACTGCCCCACACAGAGCGTACCAGCTGGGCTACGGCGAATACCTTTTCCCCTTTGGAAGCACCAGGATATAGAGGGTCTCTCCTGAGGAAACATACATCCAAGTTAGAGCAGCAAACTTTTCTTAGTGTGAATGGTTTAAATTGATTAATTTTGTGGGTAATGAACATCCATTATTGGACAATATAAAATCCATAAAACGTGTCAACAACCATGGCCAATACCTGTATGCGGCCATAGCATTGCTCCTAATATGCTGCATCCGCTCCTCTGACACAATGTCATTGCCTAGAATACAGGCCAGCAGAGGTAGCTGGTTAACAGCCAGGCCCAACGTCTGGCACAGGCTGTCCTGGTTGTAGGTGACTGTTGTCAGTTGATCCAAATTCAGCTTTGCCACTGACAGGTAGGGGGCACTTTTAGGAAATAAAAGTTAAAATAACATAATAATAATAATAATAATAACAAAATTGAAAATAATGTTATCTGGTAAAAAGGAAATTCTGTAAATTAATCTCAATAGACATACTACTAACAAAATAACACGTCGACAAATAAACATTTGAACTTTTTGACCTGTTAAAAATGATGAAGTCGGAGTCCTGTCCCAGAATGCCCATGCTGCCATGGCGACGAGCATAGCTGGCGATCTCATAGTCAGCCTCTCGCACCGAGCAAAACACCTCCTGACCCAGTGACCTGAGCAAAAGTCATCTTGGAATATGTCAGCAGCAATAGCGTGGCCGCTTGAATGCTTGGTTGCACAGTGTGAGTCACGACGATAAACAAGGCGAAGGGCTATTAACGGACACTATTGTTGAGCGCAGAGCTGACCTAAGGGCAAAGCGTGTGAAAGTGGCCAGGCCAGATGGGAGACAGAAGAGCCCTCGCCCCGGCTGCACCCCGTGGATTCGGATGTGACGGAAGACCTTGGAGATCTCCCCGTCGACTCTGTGTCGCCTCCTCACCTTAGCAGGGGAGAGGGAGAGTGGTTGAACGAACACGGGCAACAGGAAGACTAAATAGAATTCACTTTGTCAAGAGCGATCTATCATCCGAAGATCGCTACTACTATGTTCCGTTTGGTCACTAAGCATTTCATCCACAGCGTTTTACAGTGACTATACATACATGTCATGAAGAAGAAGGTAGGAGTTAGGCATTCTGCTTATTAAGAATGCCGTAAGGTAGATGATGAACATTGGAGGGCCAACCCAATCCTTTTGGCTGGGAGTCAAACCCCCTTACTCCTACACTATCCCTGCTGTGGCTCATATACTGAGCACCTGTCTGCAACACTGCCATAAAACCGTGTGACGCTATCAAAAGGAGTCCCTCTATGTTGTCTTACTGCTACACCTGAACAACAGGGCCAATATATCTGTTTAATTTGGCTCCTACAAGCCCCATTTGTGGTTTGCTGAATTAAATTGGATAAGAAATTTGACCAAGCTGTAAATCATTTAAAGCTTAGCTAGCATACCCGCAGCACTGTCAGGCTTCCCCTGTTGTACTGCGTGAGCTGCCCTTTACATGTTCGATCAGGAGATGAGAATGGAGTCATTGGACATAATTATTGGTTTGAAGAAGAGGTTCTATCCTCACCCACTCTGGTCTCTTGTGTTCATCCACCACCCCGTCGAAAAAGAAGACCAGCCTGATGCCCGCGCTGGTGAAGGCCTCTACCCAGCGTACTAGGATGCTCATGTACTCCTTCCACTGGCCCCCACACACCCAGTCCTCACAGGAGTACCAGGAACGCAGGCAGGCCATGCCATCCACCACTAGTGTGGGACCTAGGAATGGAAATGTAAACATAACCAAATAAAGGCCTGTGAGCAATATAATGTGGGGCGAATGCACAAAAATATGATGATATACACAGGATCCAGGGCCCAGAGGATTTGCCAATTGTTTGACGATAGGGCTTGTTCACTAAAATGCATCATAGGGTTTTTGCTTGATTTGGGCAGTTTGAAATACAACAATCTCTCCCCATTAATGACAAATCCATTAACACAACATGATTAAAACTAAAAAATGACCAATAACCGGCTTTAAAATGGGGGCAGCAATTGCGATGTGACATCACCATGTACAAGCCCTATATCCCTATTATTACCCCTAGGGCTACCCTCACATACTACTAGTAGGCAATTCATAAAGATATGCAGAAAACGTATGCATATATTTAAACCATAACCAGATACAAATTAAAAAAAATGCTTATCATTATTTTATGTAGTTGTATTACTGTATTTAGAATATGTTATTTTGACTGAGATCATCTCAACTGCTCTTGGCTGTAGACGTAGGTACGTGCTGGCTTTTGGACTGATGTTGCTGTGCCATTTTCCTGAGGTTCACAGGCACACACACGCCTGGGCTGAAATGGTCCACAAATTGCTGGAGACCCTTAACGCCCATTTCTGTGGACGAGTAAAACAGGTGGTTTTTAATAAAACTGCTTACATAATTTGAGCATAAAGTTTCATTAGTATCACAATTTAAGTACATAATTCCGTGCACGTACGGCATATGAAACACCAAGTCTGAAAAAGTTTGAATACATGCAAGTTCGATAATAACATAGAGTGATGATTAGAGACGGCTGCATCAATCTTTGGAATAAACATCACTGAAACAATAGGTTGTTTGAATGGCTGAATGGTTGAACGTTCACCCGCATTTTAAATAATAGACTAGAATAACTTTAATTATAACTATTCACGCCGGTGGAAAGTAATCAACAAATTATGCTTATTATGCACACAGTACTCAAATTGTACAACTGGGAGACGTGGCATTACACGGCATAAAGCCTACTTTTAGAGTAAAGATAGTATTAAGCTTACTATAAGAGCGTTTAGCAGCTTTGGATCGGGATAAACGTAGGGCAGCAGCAGAGCAGCGGCAGCCCTTGGGATATCGTTATTGCAACCGGTTCCTGTGTACAACGTCCTGCGTCATCACGTTGCAAAACAAAGAGCACGTGTTCGAAACTTTTAGCGTGTGGCGAACAAGAGATCCAGATCTATTTACATGAGATCATGTTGGCTGAAAAACGATCGAATAATTTGGTCTGGAAAATGAAATGACGACAAATAAATATGATCTACTTATTTTCCCCCTTTTTTATTACTTTGAGTCGTTTTATGAATACAAAAAGAAGCATATGAAGCAAAAAGCCATAGGCTACTTCTAAAACAT